>NC_089827.1:73418220-73725720 GCF_035046505.1 Tiliqua scincoides
TCCGGCAAGGACGTTAGATCATAAGTATAACCACAAATACAGAAATCTAATACTAAGTGAAATCCACCAAGCAATCTGAATTTCATAATTCTTCTGAATCTTTGGTTTCTTCTATATACAGAGATACTATTATATGTATAGGATGCTATTTTTTCATACACATACTTCCAGTGGCATACTTGAGAGTGGTGCTTGTACTTACTTTAATACTGTCATAGGAACTGTTTGGAACGAGTTGCTTCAGTCCCGGAAACATGCACAGGAAATGGTTTCTGCATTCAGGACTGCTCAACCACCACCATCCCTTGTTTAGACAACCCCAAGTATAGTATTTTTTACCTTATGCATAAAAAATGTTTTTCTTCCATGATTTCTGGCATATGACAAAGCTATGGCCAGTGCTGACAACCTATCAAGTTCTCCCATTAAGAAGTTCTTAACGGGGTTTTCTTCAGAACTGTTGGTTGCATTTTGTCCACAGTCTTTTCTTGCAAAATCAATTTTTTTCTTTTGAATGGGACTTACATTTTATTTTGTTCTTCAGTAAAGATGTAAATAATACTGCACAGTACTACCTCAGAGAGAGAGAGAGAGAGAGAGAGAGAGAGAGAGAGAGAGAGAGAGAAATTTGGTTTTATAAGACCAATTTTGGCCTAGATTTAATTATGCCTAGTGCTTGAAAGTCAAAGGGTGATCCCGCATCCTCCATACACAAAAGCTCCTGTTGGCTTTCCCAAAAGACAAGACCTGGCTTGTAGTGGATTGTACTCTTTGGAGTCAGATACTCTGTAGAAGTAAACAGTGGAATAAAACTCTTCTTGGGAGCCAATGGTTTTGATTTTTCTGGTAGCAAGTTTCCAGAGGACTCACAGCCCAATCCTACGTGGGCCAGCTGTCATCACAGCACCTCTTCTGCTGGTCCTGACTGTCAAAAAGCAGTCACTGCCAGTTGTAAAAGATGCTCTGGCAGCATGCTCAGTAGTGTGCTGCTGGGGTGCTGGTGGAAAGGCTGGAGCCTTCCTGCTGGCCTAAGTGGATCCAGAGCCACCTGCCTCCAAAGGTGGCAGGGGACAGTGGAACAGGGGCAGGGAAGGCTGAACGATGTAACAATGTGGCCGGGGATAAGGCCACAATCTGGGCCTTTCCCAGACCCAATCCTGCAGAATGGGTTCATGCGAACCCGCATGAGCTATTTAGCAAATGTACATCCGATCAGACACCCCCTGCACTGTGGAGCCTTATCCCCAGGTAATTGCTCCCTGACCCAGAGGAGACTTCTTCAACTGCATCCTTGCAGGATGCAGTGGTAGCCATTATGGTGCTGCTGCATTGGCGAGTGTAGTGGAATAGCGGAAGATCTGGCAAGGAGGTAGAATGTGGTGTCCACAGTGCCCCTTGCTCTAAGTAAATGCAGGGTTAAAGCCCAGGTGGTAGCTGGGGGGTGTGCTGCACAGCTGCAGCCACTAGAGGCTAAAGTGAACCTGGGAGCACATAAACAGCACCTGGAGGAACTAGTGGGGGTGGGTTGTAGAAGGAGTGCAGGTTGGAGGCAGGTGAGGTGACTGACTGACTGGGCTTATTGGATTTGGAATCTGACCTAGGACTGTGACTTGGCATATTGACTTTGGATTTTGACTTGGATACCCTGACTGATTTGACTGACTTACCTGGAACCTGACCTCAGATTGTAACTTGGCTTATTGGCTCCAGACTCTGAATTGGCAACTCTCATTGATTGGACTGGTTTACTTGGAATCTGTGGACTGGAACTGGACTCTTTGCTTGCTGCACTGGTGAGTTTCACAAGGGAAACTAATCAGCCTTAAGTGGGCACGAGGCCCAGTGGGGAGGAGCTGTGGCAAGACAGTGGGTTGGTGGGGGGTGGGAGAATATGATTGGGTTCTTAGTGTACATGCTGGCTTCTAATGTAGCCAAGCATGGATTTGGCTACTCTTGGGATCAGCGACATAAGACTGTACTAGGCCAGGGAGTCTTTAGGCAAAATGATCTTGAACAAGCATTCTCAATGTACTGTTTTAGAGCTGTAGCCTATATTTTACAAGACCAACTCTGATGCCCCTCTTTGCTGGTCCCACTCACCCTCACATAGGCTCAGGATGCCTATGGAGAACAAAACAATCATGTGTGTATATTGTGGATGAAGTTGCTTGTGAAAGTCATCTTGTCAGTACCACAGATGGAAGGAATTTGGGCCAGGCTCTACCCTAATTACAGGACCTGCCCTTACTCTGAACCACTGTTACTATCCTTGATCAGTGAAGAGTTGTGCAAAACTCTACAGTGGCAGGATTGGGAGAAGCTTATGTGCATCTGGACACAGGTATGTTTTCTCTAGCCCAGGAGACTGGAGATCAATGATCTGACGTGCCAACAGAAGTACTGCCCTACTGATTAGGTACAAGGGCCAGGCTGATAATATAGACACCAGGCCTGTTAAACCAGGGGCTTAACAGGCCCCTGTCTGACAACTGCAGGAATTGATGTGCCCAGTGCCATTACTTTCTGGCCTGGAGAAGGGTTCTGAGGCATATGCACATACATAGCTAGTTCACTAGATTGGGCCCCAGCCAGACCAGGGTTGATCCCAGGGTTCAAACCCTAAAGTGCCTGATATACACCCTGCTCCTATGAGCAAAAAAGGCCCATCTGATATTGTACATTGAATGTATTAGATAGTATGATGGGATGGCCTGTCTATGCATCTAGGTGACGCAGATTGCATCCACGGCAGATTGTGGGGTGACCTTCACCCCAAGTCTGCTGCCATCTTCCTCTAACGTGCTATGGATGTGAGCCACATTGATCTGGTTTCCAACTGCTAAAAGCGAGCCAATGGATTCAGGGCCATGCCAATCGTGTGGTATGATAGGTACATAGCTACATATTTGATAATAACATTTATTTTTCTGGTTTTAAAATATCCAAGAGACTACTAGTGACCAAATAAACAGTCTATAATTTTATACAGTTTTAACAGCCCAGTCCTATCCTCTGCCCGTCCAGTGCATGCAGTTCCACTGTAGCAGCTATGGGCAGACCAGGAAACAGACAGCCCAGGAGAGGTAAGTGAAGACATTTTACTGGCCCCAATGGTCTTACCAGACTTACACCAGTTCTTTTGCTAGCATAAGTCTGAAAAGCCTCTGAGGGCAGATCTGGGTCAGGAAGTGAGGATAGGATCCAGTGTGTGTGGCTGCCACTGAGATCCACCCCTAACCATCCCTCTGCCCCAATTTGCCCCCTGCTGCCAACTTGCTGGTGATGGCAGATGTTCTGTCACCTATACACAACCTCTGGGGCTTTGTGCTAGTGGCAGCCACCTATAGAAACAGCAGAGTGCTTAGCAGATCATGAGATCCACCAGTGTAAGGCCCAGACAAGATTGGGCCATAAATGTCATACAAAACAATGAAATTAACCAAATTTTAAAAACAGTAACTCAGGATAATAATCTGAACGTTCATGCAGATGTGCTCTGTTTGGATATTCAGGAAATGTTATTTTCTAGGTTACATAATATCATATAGATCATTTTTGCAATTTAAACCAGGATAATACTGTTGTAAACAGTAAGCAGCAACAAAGGCCAGAAACAATAACGATGGTCTTAAAACCAAAACAGCAATGCAGGATTGATCGCATATAACCCGGTGCTCCCAGGGTGGAAACCATCGTGTATAGCCTGTTTAAAAAAAAGGGGGGGGGAGCACATAATTTTTAACGAGCAATAATTTGTTTTTGAAGCAAATTTAAACTATAAAATAGAACTGCAATACATACGCTTGCTGTTGTCATTATCGCGCTGAGAATTTCCTGGGACAGGAAGAAGAAATGTAATTAACAAGTAAATAGACTTTTAAGAATATTAATATTTTTCCAGGGTTCTGGTGATGGTGACAGGGGTGGGGAAAAGGGTGGATCAGTCCCAGGAGCGTGGTGGTTTCCTGACCCCCCCCTAGGTTTGATTTGCCTTTAAGGATCAGCTTGGCCTTGCACCAGCCCAGTGGCTTCTAGGGCTTACTCCGGGGCAAGGGGACAAACTGAGCTCTTGGAGACCTTCAGCAGCCAAAACTCCCCTGTGGGATACAGCAGAGCCTGCCCCACTGCTGTGCTTCCACAGGGGGAGTTAGGATTGGGCCATAAGAAAAAGAGTAGGTCTTTCCAGTGTGAACATTGTTCAGCCCTTGTTAGAATGCCAGACAGCTTAATTTTTATGTTTGACCCCAAGCGATCCAATGTCGGTGAGGATTAGAACCTTTGGTTTCATAGTGGGATATTTTTGAAAACAATACCAACTATAGTTGACAAGAAGAACTATATGTTGGCAACCTTCAGTCTCGAAAGACTATGGTATTGCGCTCTGGAAGGTGGTTCTGGAACAGCATCTAGTGTGGCTGAAAAGGCCAATTCGGGAGTGACAATCCCTTCCACACTGGGAGCAAGTGCAGTCTGTCCCTGGTCTGTCTCCCTGGCTATGGGCCTTCCTTCTTTGCCTCAGACTGTTGGCCAAGTGTCTCTTCAAACTGGGAAAGGCCATGCTGCACAGCCTGCCTCCACGCAGGCCGCTCAGAGGCCAGGGTTTCCCACTTGTTGAGGTCCACTTCCTAAGGCCTCTTGCAGATGTCCTTGTATCGCAGCTGTGGTCTACCTGTAGGGCGCTTTCCTTTGTTGATTAGCATCCTAACTTCTTTCCCACTTTTAATAGTTCCCCAGTGAAAGTGAGGGACTGGGAGCTGGGGTAGTTACCCCTCTTAAAGTTGACTCTCAGAGGATGATTATAATCTTGAAATTTTAGTTGGACAGAATTTCTTCTACTGGACAACTATGTCCTTTTGTGCCTGTATGTGCATATATGTTGTTTTTCAAATTCTTTTCAAAAACTGCACTCCACCATTCCCCCTTTGGGGAACAATATCAATTAAAAACATTAATACTAAAAAATACCACAAAACACAATAGAACACACCAGTAATTGAAAGACGATCCAGTGGAGGAACACAAAGTGAAACAAAGTAAAATAAAAATACTGGCAGGGAGGAAAGACAGTTGCACAAGTACAAGGCAAGGAATTTTAGGGGCCACCACTAAGAAGGCCCTCTTGCACATTGCTACCAACTGTAACTCAGATGGCAGAGGACTATGCAAGAGCTACTAGCTCCATGATTATGATGTACAAGTAGATTCATCTAGAAAAGAAGACAATTTGTTTATGTACTATGTAACCCAGCTATGTAGTAACTTCCTATGAGATAGCAACTTACAAGCGTGTTGCAGCACAGACTTGCCTCACTCACTTTGCGCACGTAGTTAACCATGAGCCACTCTGTGTGTTCTTGCAACTATGCACAGAGTGCCTACAGGTTTTCTGGGTTAGAACTGGGAAGGTGCATTAGGAGGACGGATCAGAACATGTTCATGCACCTCCTTAATTGTACCACCGGGCAGGGGAGCGGATCAGACGGACTGTCTATACCAGCATTTCTCAATATTTGTCCCTTGCCGTACCACTTCACACAGTCCACCTATTGGAAGTCACTGGAGATATTACTTCCAGTTACTTGCAGATTGGGAAGCCAGAAGTGACACAACGAACACCAGTATGTGGCTTAGGGCACACAGGAGGGCATTTATCAGCACATGAAAAGTGCACCCAGGAGCTTTGCTCACTCAGCCCGGCCTCCTACCGCTGCTTGTGTTGTATTGCTGGTCTCGCTGTGAGGCGGCAGAGGTCTGGGTGTCCCGTGAGGGGGACCAGATGCAAGGGGCCAGATGCAAGGGAGGGCACCAGGATGAGGTCTCTTGTTATCTGGTGTGCTCCCTGGGGCATTTGGTGGGCCGCTGTGAGATACAGGAAGCTGGACTAGATGGGCCTATGGCCTGATCCAGTGGGGCTGTTCTTATGTTCTTATGTGAGCACCAGCAGACACCACCTCACTTACCACCAGAAAAACAATGGCCTAAGCTGGGCCATAATTTAATTTTTAATGAATTTTTGCATCATTCGGTTGTATACTTACGACAAAGTTTATTTTCACACATGTCTCCTTCCGAGCAAGCACTACATGGCTGTCCAGTTTCATAAGGCCTCCTTGGGTTGTTGCCACTAAAGAACATAATTTTCAGAATGTAATAAGGCACTTATTACACACAGCTAAGCTGCATATTAAAATACAAGCTACTGCAGCACATTTATTTACTGTGAACCCTTGATTCAAGACAATTGTTTTCCATTAAAATGAGTCGTATATGTTTTACATGTGCATATCTCCACTGACTTTGATGCATTTGGATTTAATGGACTTTTGGCATCAATGGAACCCCTCTCCCCCAATCAGTCAGTTAAACTGAAGGTTTGCTGTATTCAGCAAATGGAAGTTGCATCATCACTATGACTGGGGAAAGGAGGTGAAACCCTCTGCCAATAGAAACTTTTTCTTCCAATTAAAAATTGTGTGGGGTGAAATTGGGATTGGAAAAATGGCTGCAGCTAAGTACTTAAGCCCCTGTATGAATCCTCAAGGTTTCAGCCTGCTTTAGACTCTCCCCTGCACTATTTATTTCAAAGACCAACCCCCCCCCCAAGAACTGTTTAGGCAGTAAGGTTCATATCTAGTTTCCCCTTGTTTTTATTGTAACAGACTAACGTGGCCAACAATATGTAAATAGGAACAATCCAATGGATGCATGTGTGTCAGCAGAGAACACACAAAAGCAGGGCCTAGGAGAGGGGGGTAAAGGGGGTAATTTGTACCAGGGCCCAGGGTCAAAAGGGGGGCCCAGGAGCCAGAGGAGTGGGCCTAGAAATTTCCTGGGATCTGACATTTTCCTATCTACTCAGACTTGTTGCCCGTATGGGATGCTGGGGACACTACTGATGCCACATGGGTGGGTAGACCTGGGCTCCAAAGACTTATCTAGCTGTCTCTGCCCTCCCTCACCCTGCTTCGCCCCCCCTGCCCTGTTCTGCTCACCCATCACCACCCTCCCCTGCTCTGTTTCACCCCCACCCTTTGCAAAGGGGTCACAAAGAAACTTTGTCAGTGGCGTCACTAGAATTTGCGTCACCCCATGCAGTGGGCGGTGCAACGCCCCAGGTAGTGGGCATGGTGGTGTACCATTGCCCCACCCCCACTGGTTTTTTTGCCGTACCTTTTGTTAGAACACAGATATTTCAATGTGGTTTGTTTCATTGCATTCTTTGTGAAATTACACATTGATTGATATATAACATGATAGGATTATTCCTCCAAATTCTGATTTTAGTGATTTTGAAAACTTGTAGAATCACACACTCCCCATGTCAACTTACTAGCACCTTATTGCAGCAGTTCTCAAACTTTTAGCACTGGGACCCACATTTTAGAATGACAATCTGTCCAGGACCCATTGAAAGTGATGTCAGAAGTGACATCATCAAGTTAATTAAAATTAATTACAAATAATTAAATTAAAATAAAAGAAATAATTATAATGATTTCTATATTTCTATTTCTAATTTATAAAAAATTATAAAAAAAAATTTTTTCAGCAGGGGGAGAGTAACTGGCCCACCTCACCCCAGCGGTGTCTGTTCTAGTGGCTGTCTGCTGGTATTCACTTGCATCTTTTTAGATTGTGAGCCCTTTTGGGACAGGGAGCCATTAGTTATCTGATTTTTCTCTGTAAACCGCTTTGTGAACTTCTAGTTGAAAAGCAGTATATAAATACTGTTAATAATAATAACAATAACAAAATAAGGGGAGCCAGTCCTGTTCCACCAGGCGAATCTACTCTGAAGTAAGTCCCATAGTGGTCAATGGGGCTTACTCTCAGGAAAGTGTGGGTAGAATTGCAACCTGTGAGCTCAAGCCTATGAATGTCTACTCTGAAGTAAGTCCCATAGTGGTCAATGCAGCTTACTCTGTAGTCTGCCTGCAATAACCCCGCCCCCCCCCAAAAAGAATCAGTAAGATTTCCAGCCCTCCCAGTGCCCAGTTTAAAGTTCTTCTGTTTCAAGCATATCAATACAAAGACCCAGCTGGCTTTACAAGTGCAAAACAGAAAACATTCCCCTTACCAGATCAAGCCTCTTTTTTGTCCTTTTTAGTGGGGGGGGGGGGAGGAGGAGGCTGCCTTCTGGAGCATTTGTTGCACTTCAGCTCCATTCAGGGACCATTCTGGTATCCTCACATTCCGCTTTGCCTGGCCTGACCACCAGCCAAGGCACATCTGCCTACTCATGAGTAAACGTGAGGCTGCTTTGCTTTCCCTAGGGTTCAACAGACTGCAGCTGGGGGGGGGACCTCCTTCTCGGGTGTTTTTGGGGGTTGCATTCATTGGATCAGGACCATTCTGATGTCCTTCGAGCCTCTCAGCCTGCCTGGACTAAGGCAGGTTCGCCTACTCATGAGTAAACGCAGCCACATGGCTTCTTTTCAGCCTCAGACTCACAGCTGGGAGGGGAGAGCTTCTCAGGTGTTTTTGGGGGGCTGCATTCATTGGATCGGAACCATTGTGGTGTTATTGGATTCCTCTCAGCCTGCCCTTTCCGATGGACTATGGCAAGTACACCTACTCACAAGTAAACACGTGGTACGGCTCACTTTCACTTTCCATTGGGCTCCATGCATTTTTTTCCTTCGGTTTTTTGGTCATAACTTTTGAAGGAAAGGAGCTATTTCACTTTTGTTTTTTGAATTGCATTCCGCTGGGCATTCCACATCCAACGGTGTATGACATGATGGGGTAGCTCCTAATGCTGCAATTTTAGCGCATCACCCCCCCAGGCGTGTCACCAGGTGCGGCCCGCAGCCCCTGGCAACGCCACTGAACTTTGTACCCCCGATAAAATTCCTCTCAGAGGCCCTGCACAAAAGAACATTTCCAAATTATGACTGCATTTAGACAGTATAAACTGTGGTTTCATGTTCTAACAATAGAACAATGGGTTCTATTTGAGCTTCCATAGTGACAAGCTATGGTTTAGATCTGCTTTGGCTTCCCATCTGCTTTAGGACTCAGCTTCAACAGTTCACACCTGTTTTCATGGTGCAGCAGCCTCTATAGGCGGAGCAATGGCCTAACAGTACTTTGCCTGTGGGCAAAGTATTATTCAGACATAATAGAAATTTCCATGAACTATGGTCACAAAACCCTTCAACCAGAGACGTCAAAGTCTGGTTTGTCAGCCCCAAACAAATTATGGTTTTATGCAGGCTAGGGTTCAAAACTAACATAAAAGCAGAGTTTAATTAAACAAGTTTCAGTATATCTGAATGCCTAGTTAACTTGAATTCACTCTGAAAGATGTAGGGATGATGGGCATTAGTTTAGATGGTTTTTTGAAAAGATTAGTCAACTTCATGAAAGAAAGCAGTATCAATGGCTTTGGAAAGCCATGTTCACAGAGGGGCAGAACAAGGGATGGCCAGAAACTTAGAAACAATTTAATTGTGAATACCTATGCAATTATCTGGATAAATAACTTTGGTATTTTGGAATGCTTTCGATATTCCAGTGTGAACACAAATTTAGATCAATATAAGTTCTCTGTATAATTGGTTAACTTACGCTGGACCATAATTGCACACAAAGTTTTCAATATTTTTGTGACGACCCAGATTATGGCAGAAAACAACAGCACAGCCAAGTTTATAAGTAGTATCCCATACAATCTGAAAAAAAAAATCAGATTTATTTTACAAAATAAGACATAATCCGTGCTAAATTTCCATTGTCCCCAATAGTTTCTTCTTACACCTGTTGATTCACATGATCTACGAGTTCTTGATGTTTTACTTCAAATAAGTAGCAAACGGGAACAAAAGTTACCTGAGTATACCGACCACATGTTCTTGAGCATGTGTTATTCTGGTAATTATAATAAGCTACCTCCGAGTGCCATGAATGGATTGAGTTAGTAGGATTAAATGGACGTCTGAAGGCATTTCCAATCCACAGATTTTCTCCAGGGGGATTAAATTGAGGATCAGGATGGGAGCTTCCTTTTAGCTTTCTGAACGGGTTATGTTCAAAAACGCATTTCCTGGCCCACGCTCTAGCTGTTCTGGCTAAAGCTAGATCCCAAGTCTGCAAAATATAAAAAAATATTGTGCGCAGTCTTTTTATTGTACAATTATAACAGCCATCTCCTCCCACTGCCAGCGCCCAGGAATCAATACTCTGCAGTTCAAATGAAGGACTGCTTCTGCCCCTGGTATCTTTACCAGCCACCAAGCTCTGAGTCCATCTCCAGTTCCTTCTGCCCTCAGACAGCTCAATCCTAAGTGGGTCTACGCAATGGCAAGTTCAATTATGTTCAATGGGGCTCAATCCTCACTGGCTGCAATCCTATCCACACTTTCCTGGGAGTACTCCCCATTGACTATAATGGGACCTACTTCTGAGTAGACAGGCAGAGGAAAGGGCCTGGAACCTGGATTGTATTACCAGTTGCCAGAAGAGTGCCACACACACAACCAATGTATCCCTCAGCTGTATGGATTATGATTTTTCATTGCACACTGCATTGGGAACCAATGTTCCCAAGCAATAGGTGTGGGTTGCAAGTGCTTGCGCGCCTCACAGATGGTGGAACTTTTCAAAGGATTCCAGTAAGGAGGCTCTACCTCCCCTGCCTTCCTACCCACCACAAGTCCCTGGTGCACACATCATGGTCCTCTGTTGTGTTACTCTACAGGGTTGGCTGACAGAGCACCTGAACCAGCCCACTGGCTAAGAGCCCAATCCTCTGAATATCTGCTCAGAAGGCCCATTATAGTCAAAGGGGCTTACTCTCCAGTTAAGTATGGATAAGATTTACAGCTAAAACATGAACTAAGGCTGAAATCCTATCCATGCTTACCTGGGAGTAAGCACCATTGACTATAATGGGGCTTACTTCTGAGTAGACATGCATAGGTTTGGGCTCTGTGGCTGCAATCCTATGCTCACTTTCCTGGGTGTTATCCCCACTGAACACAATATGACTTACTTCTGAGTAGACATGCATAGGTTTGGGCTCTGTGGCTGCAATCCTATGCTCACTTTCCTGGGTGTAAGCCCCACTGAACACAATATGACTTACTTCTGAGTAGACATGCATAGGTTTGGGCTCTGTGGCTGCAATCCTATGCACACTTTCCTGGGAGTAAGCTCCATTGAAGACAATAGGACTTACTTCTGAGTAGACATGCATAGGTTTGGGCTCTGTGGCTGCAATCCTATGCACTTTCCTGGGAGTAAGCCCCACTGAACACAATAGGACTTATTCCTGAGTAGACATGCATAGGCTGGAGGAGAAGTTCATTATGGGTTACAAGTCATAGTAGGTATGTGCAAGCTCTTGGTTTTAGAGGCAGCCTGCCTCTGATTGCCAGATGCAGGGGAGGGCACCAGGACTCAGGTTGTGCCTGTTATCTTGTGTGCAACCTGGGGCATTGTTGGGCCACTGTGAGATACAGGAAGCTGGACTAGGTGGATCCATCAGGATCCAGCGGTGCTCTTCTTATGTTCTTAGGATTGGGCTCTGTGGCTGCAATTCCATGCACACTTTCCTGGGAGTAATCCCCATTGAAGACACTGGGACTTACTTCTGAGTAGACATGCATAGGTTTGGGGTGTGAGGCTGAAATCCTTCTACTGTACACTTCCCCAGGAGTAAGCCCCGCTGACTGTAATGGGACTTACTCCCGAGTAGACGCCTAGGCTTGGGCTCCGAGACTTCTTGCCCAGGGCTGGCGAAGGCACTGCGCACAGGAGGACCCCTCGCCCCCGGGCTCACCATGTAGCGCATGTTGGCGGCGGGCGGGCGGACCCGGGCGCGGAGCCGGTTGTGGGCGTCCAGGCACCGCCGGATGAAGCGCTTGTCGCGGATGGTGGGGTAGTACCCCTGGCGGGAGTCCTTGCCGCGCCCGGGGAGCCCCAGCGCCGCGCACAGCAGCAGCAGCCACGGCCGCATCCCCGCCGCGCTCGCCCCGCCCCTCAGGCACCCGCGCCCCGCATTGGACGGCAGGGGTGACGTCACCCTCGCCCCGCCCCCAGGATGCTCCAACCGCCTCGCCTGTGCGCGTGCAGCCTCCGCGCGCCTTCCCTGCACTGAGCCCGCTGCGCCCCCCTCTGCATGTCTACTTAGGAGGGAGTCCCAGTGTGTTCAGTGGGGCTTACTTCCGGGAAAGTGTGCGTAGGATGGCAGCCTCGCAGCCCAAGCCTATGCATGTCTACTCAGGAGTCAGTCCCATTATAGCCAACGGGGCTTGCTCCCAGGAAAGTGTGCCCAGGATTGCAGCCACAGAGCCCGATCCTATGTATGTCCACTCAGAACTAAGTCCCATTGTGTTCAATAGCCAACCTCTGCATGTCTACTCAGGAGTAAGTCCCAGTGTGCTCAGTGGGAGTTACTCCCGCACAGGCACAGCAGCAGCACCTGGCAGCCTCCTTCGCACCCTGCAGGGGGTGGCTCCCCAGTCCCCTCCAAAGGCAGAGCACCCCTCGACCCTCCTTCAGTGTCTTCCCCCAGAGCCCAGTGGCTGTGCTGCAGTGACTGGGGAGCTCCAAGGCACCCAGGCTTGCAGGCAACCCCCGCATCCCATGGCAGGGAGTTCCGCAGACCCCTGATGCAGTGCGGCCCCCAGCCCTGCAGGTGCGTCCTCCACCCCCCAGAGACAGGGCCTCCCCCAGTCTTGCAGGCTTGAAGGTGGCCCCCACGTTCCGTGGCAGGGAGTTCCACTGTCCTGACCCATTGAGAGTTGGTGCCCGAAGCACTTCTGTTGGTTTGAGCAAGTGCTGGGTTCAAAACAAGCCAGAATGCAGGGACTCTGCTTGACTGCGGGAAGGTCCTGCTAACCCACTTAATCCATTTCTACCCAAGGTTTCATATACACAGCAGGGATCAAATGTGTACACTCATAATAATTTATTCTATCATCAACACCAACAAGAAGCTGATGGAACATACCAAGATCCAGGTCTACAGAGTATGCGTCCTGAGTACACTTCTGTACTGCAGCGAGTCATGGACTCTTCGCTCACAACAGGTGAGGAAACTGAACACTTTCCACATGCGCTGCCTCCGACGCATCCTCGGCATCGCCTGGCAGGACAAAGTTCCAAACAACACAGTCCTGGAACGTGCTGGAATCCCCAGCATGTATGCACTGCTGAAACAGAGACCCCTGCGTTGGCTCGGTCATGTCGTGAGAATGGATGATGGGCAGATCCCAAAGGATCTCCTCTATGGAGAACCCGTGCAAGGAAAGCGCCCTACAGGTAGACCACAGCTGCGATACAAGGACATCTGCAAGAGGGATCTGAAGGCCTTAGGAGTGGACCTCAACAGGTGGGAAACCCTGGCCTCTGAGCGGCCCGCTTGGAGGCAGGCTGTGCAGCCTGGCCTTTCCCAGTTTGAAGAGACACTTGGCCAACAGACTGAGGCAAAGAAGGAAGGCTCATAGCCAGGGAGACAGACCAGGGACAGACTGCACTTGCTCCCAGTGTGGAAGGGATTGTCACTCCCGAATTGGCCTTTTCAGCCACACTAGACGCTGTTCCAGAACCACCATTCAGAGCGCGATACCATAGTCTTTCGAGACTGAAGGTTGCCAACAACAGCCTGAAATCTTTCCCAGTTGGGGCCTGTTATTGATGCCACTCCTTTGTATAAACCAATTGCTAAGGCGATGGCTCATGATCGCCTTTCCTTGACTTTGTTCCAAACCTTGAAAATGTCTCCGTGCAAGGTTTCTAAATGCTCAGGTTTCCTGCCATTTCTTTTTACTCATAGCAAACATTTTAAATCTATTTTTATTATCTTGCTGCTCTAATACAAGTTGTCCTTCTATCCTGTTTATCCATTCGAGCATGGCCTGGATTTGTGCAGTACTATAATATCAAAGGAGGCTTGGAACGCTCACCTCCATTTTCCTTATTCTTTATTTGGATTTCAGTATAGAACGAATAGAATTCCTTTATCAAAATTTAAGTAAAGAAAATTCATATTTTTGGTGAAATAAAATCCGATGAAGTCCAAGATGAGAATCATGACCTACCTGGTTCACAGCCCAATCCTATGCATGTCTATTCAGAAATAGACTACTTCTGGGGCTTACTCCCAGGAAAGTGTGGATAGGATTGGGCTGTCACATGGCACCACTGCCATGAACCTGCTAAGGGCCCAATCCTATCCAATTTTCCAGCACCGGTGCAGCCGCAATGCAACCCCAAAGTAAGGGAACAAACGTTCCCAAACCTTGAGGAGGCCTCAGACTGCCTCCCCACCACAAGAAGCAGTGCATGCCCCATTGGCACGCTTGTACCGGCACTGGAAAATTGGATAGGATTGGGCCCTAAGTAGACTTGATCAAGCCACTTCTCGTGCTCTCTCTCTCTCTCTTTTTACAACCTCAGCTGTAAAATGGAGATAATATTTATGTTACAGGATTTTGGGAAGGATAACAAGATAAAATACATTACATGTTTTGAATATTTGAAATACAAACTATAATTGCTTCCCCAGCTGATAAAATTCTTACAGCCCAGTTCTAACCTCAAGATACACTGGTGCATCTTCACATATGCTGGTGCAACAACAGCCCTACCAGTGTAGAAGTTTGCCTGCTAATATACACGCACTATGGATGCTGATGCAACATCAAAAATATGGTGTCCCAATGTAGCTCAGACGCTGGCTGGCAACAACTGTGCCAGTGTTGGGGCTGGGTGGATGCAGTAATTGGCTCCTTGGACATCACACCAGTGACACTCAAGTGACACCTGGTGGCGTCCATGGGTACAAGTGACTCTGGGTGCCACCTTACCATCCTGAAGCCACCTGCATCTGCTGCCTCCCCTCAGAGGTGTTTTAAGGGCCAGAGAGGCCACATGCAGCCTTCCTGGTCCTCAGAAGGCCTTCAAGAGGGCCTTTAAACTTCACTTCCAGTTTTCAGACAAAAACCAGAAGTGACATTTAAAGGCGCTTTGGATGCGGGGGGGGGGGGAGGAACGGCACATTCAGGCATACCTCTGGGTGCAATGGCCAGGAATGCCACTAGTGACACTCAGCTGTCACACTATTGATGCACTAACCTCAGTCTGTTGCTCCATGAATGAAAGGCTGTGTTGGGATTTCCATAGCAGGAAAAGGTGTGCCAGCTTTACTGGGAGGTCTGCACTGGCATGGCATTGCCTAGATGGGCTTAGGATTTTATGAACATTGCACTGGCATCAATGTGAATAGAACTGGGCCATCAATCCAGGGAATGTCCTACGCCTATTAGGCTCTGCAATCCTATCCTATTTTCCATTGCTGTTGCAGCCGCAATGCATCCTTGAGGCAAGGAAACAAACATTCCCTTAGCTTGAGGAGACCCCCATGACTGCTTCACCATTGCAAGATGCTATGCACATTGCTTTGGCATGGCTGCATCAATGCTGGCAAAATGGATAGTTTTGGGTCCTTCTATTGACTGTCATTACCCTCCCTTGCCTATTACTTTCTGGTATAATATAAAGTATAGCTGGAGATTGAAATAACTGAAGAAGGAAACTCTGGATTGCAAAATCTGATATCAAACAAGCATTTATTACTGATACCTTGGAAACCAGGCCAGACAATCAAATTCATCTTTACTATGTTTAGTAGCTGTTTTCACATCACACCAAACATAATAAATATCATATACTGTATTTGTATTTCATTTATATTTTATAGTAATATTTTTTTCTGGCAAAAATAACAGCTCAATAGAGTACTGCAATTAACAGTTTGTAATTTCATTAAAATGCAAAGTTGTCATATAAAATAATGACACTTACCAAACCTCCTTTAAAAACATAAAACCAGAAATCAGAACATAACATTAATGTAAATATTACCTATTAGAAACCCTAGAACAGTGAAATATTTCGTGCGATACAGAAATATTAGATACTAGCTCTGCAAACTCAAATTTGGATATCGGTATTTTAAATAGCAAACAACTCCAAATGCTATAAACATTAACAGTGGC
Source organism: Tiliqua scincoides (assembly GCF_035046505.1). Classification (NCBI taxonomy): domain Eukaryota; kingdom Metazoa; phylum Chordata; class Lepidosauria; order Squamata; family Scincidae; genus Tiliqua; species Tiliqua scincoides. The sequence goes on from NC_089827.1 coordinate 73,434,225, forward strand.
CTTAAAATTGCAACAGCAATGCAGGATTCATCACAAATAATCCGAGATTCAAAAGGTGGATACCATCGTGAATAGCCTATTTAAAAATAAAAAAAAAGGAAAATAATTTTTACTGAACATGAACTTTTGTTTTTGAAGTACATTTCAATAATGAAATAGAACTGTAATACTTACGCTTGCTGTTATCACGATCACGCTCAGAATTTCCTGCAGGGAAAAAACCATTTTCAGAAATGAAGAAAATTCTGAAAATGTTACAATATTAATATTGTGTCTAGGGTTTTTCTTTTTGTGGGGAAACCAGAAGTGGGCTCCAATTGGAGCTATTTGCTACAGTGCGGAAGCCTGCAGAGGGGGCGAACATAAGAACAGTCCAGCTGAATCAGGCCATAGGCCCTTCTAGTCCAGCTTCCTGTATCTCACAGCGGCCCACCAAATGCCCCAGGGAGCACACCAGATAACAAGAGACCTGCAAGGCTTCCTGGGAATTGTAGTGAAGAACATAAGAACAGCCCCACTGGATCAGGCCATAGGCCCATCTAGTCCAGCTTCCTGTATCTCACAGCGGCCCACCAAATGCCCCAGGGAGCACCCCAGATAACAAGAGACCTCATCCTGGTGCCCTCCCTTGCATCTGGCATTCTGACATAGCCCATTTCTAAAATCAGGAGGTTGCGCATACACATCATGGCTTGTGCCCCGTAAGGGATTTTTCCTCCAGAAACTTGTCCAATCCCCTTTTAAAGGCATTTGGCCAGATGCCATCACCACATCCTGTGGCAAGGAGTTCCACAAGCTTACAGGACACTCTCGGAGGCCAGCGAGAACCCCCAGGTAAGTTTAAAATTGCTTTGCTCCTGGTGCCACTGCAAGTGCCTCCCTGCTGCCCCTGCAACTACTTACTGTGGTCCCAAAGTCAGAGTACAACTTTGGGATCTGCTGCTCTAGATGCTTTGAAGGAATTTCCCCTCTTTGAGTTCTCTTTCAGCACAGAAGCCAGGCCACCCATTAATAGGATAGAAAAGAAGCTTTACTGCCTCTCCGGAGTAAGAGTCTCCCAAGTGCAGCACGTTAATTTTTTTTCCACAAGAGTCAGTGGCAGCCATTTACTCAATTTTCTTGGAGTGATCAGTTCACATTTCCTCCAACTAGTCAGTTTACTTTATCCCAAACAGCTAAAGGAGAGGCGCTAAGATCCAGCTCTGCCCTGAATTCCATGTGTCAACACATTCGAAGACCTCATCAAAGTGTGATAGAAATTGAGTGGTGTGATAGGATTGCAACCCACTTCCAGCAATGTGAAACTGTATAATTGTTTCCTTTTTCTCAATGTTTACTTCACGTATACTTACGGCAAAGGTTATTTTCACAAGTGTCTCCTTTCGGGCATTCACTACATGGCTTTCCAGTTTTATAAGGTTTCCTTGGATAATTGCCACTAAAAACAATTTCAAGAATATAATACTCAGAGACACAGTTTTATATATAAACAACGTGATTAATAGCACAATCCTATGCATGTTTACTGAGAAGTTAGTTCAATGAAACTTTCAGCCCAACCCTAATTGGGCCTTGTGCAAGTCACAAAATTGGGCTGTCACAAAATACAACACACCAGCTGGGCTGCCACCACAAGTGTACTAGCTAGTATATTAGTACTTGTGTACTCATACTAGCTAGGAAGAGTCCCAGTGCCAGTAAGTCAGTGCAGGGGTGGATGAGGATGGGTGGAATGGGACTGGAGAAGGAGTGGAGTGGGGAGGGCGCAGACTGAAGCCAGGAAGGGGGCAGTATTGGCAGCACTGATATCCTGATATCCTATCCCCTTTCCTGGCCTCAATCTGCTTTCCTGGGGCCCTTTTGGACTTGTGCAAGCAAAGTAACTGGTGCAGTTTTGAGTAGATCCAGTCACAGCACTTCTGAGTAGATCTAGTAGTGGAGACTTACCTCCAGGCAAGGGAACAAGTGTTTCCTTACTCAGAGGAAACATCTGGGACCTGAAACTTTCCCATTGGATACAGCGTGTGTCTCTGGTGGCAGGGCTGCATAGGTTGGGGGAGGGGGATTTAGGTAGGATCGGGCTTCTCTTCCCAGATAAGCGTTCATAGAATTGAAACCAACTTTGTAAAGGAAGTAGGGCTGCCAAATGAAATCTTTATATTAGACCAGCCACAGTGTCACTATTTCTCATTGGGATTTGCATATTAAAGGCTGGTACTCTTGCCAAATCTATTGTGCATAGAAATGGTAAAGATGATAAATCTATTGTGCATAGAAATGATAAAGAAGGTATGAGTGGATGCTGCCTTCAAAAATTATTTTTAAAGTCATTTTCAGGGTTAAAGGTTACCACACAGCACGGGCTAGGCAACTTTTGGGAAAACGGTTGCAGCTCAGGGAATAACTGACCAATGTTGTCGCACTTTACTTGCAAAATTATGATAAAAAACAGGAGACACAGCCGTGCTCCTTAAAGCAGTGCAATACATGCAATAAGCAGCATATTGATACTGATTTAATCATTCCAGAGCCATGACAGTGTAATCCTATGAAGTGCCTCAAGTCACAATGTTAAACAACTCAGGTTAATTGGTAAATTATATCAAAACTAACCCAATAATGAGTACTGGATATTGCCCTTTACCTCTCCACAAGCCTCTAGTTCCTTATTGGGTCTCCTCTGACCTGCTTCAGCTCAGTATTTGGCACATATGCAAGGAGACAAAGGGGGGTTCAAAGGAGAAGATAGGATCCAGCATGCACCATCGCTGCCTGACCCACCCCCTCTTGCACTCTCCCCGCCAGGCCCTCCCTAGTGTAGGGCAACTGGGGGCCAAATCCTATCCAATTTTCCAGCACCAGTGTAGCCATGTCAATGGGGCATGTGCTGCAACCTGCAGTGAAGGGGCAATCATGGAGGCCTCTTCCAGGTAAAGGAACATTTGTTCCCTTTCCTCAAGGCTGTATTGTGGCTGCATTGGCACTGAAAAGTTGGATAGGATTGGGCCCTGGGGTGGGCTACCCTGGTCCCTACTCTTAGAGTGCTTTTTCCAAGCTGACATTCCCTTTTAAATTCCCCCCACCCCCCACCAATACTCATGGCATCCAGCCTGTAAGGAGGCAGTTACTGGATAGCATACCATTTTTGTATTCCTGATGCTTCTGAAGTCAATAAAAATGTGAATAAATTTACAAAATCCAAAATACATACCTATTTAAACTGCATGTCAGCTCTGTATGTTAGAATACTTTCTATGTGGACTTTTTGAGTGAACAATATGTGAACACAGATATAGATCAATACATAGAAAGTTCTCTTTAACATTTGTTAACCTACCCTGGGCCATAATTGCACACGAAGTTTTCAAAATTCTTTCTTTTACTAAGCTCAGCACAGAAAACTACAGCGCATCCAAGTTTATATGTTGTATCCCACACCACCTACAAAAAAGGTTTCATTTTACAAAACAAGGTATATTGTTGTACTAATAGTTAGCATTTCTAAAATTCAGTTTCTCCTCTCATGCACCCCTGAACTATCAAGGGATAAAAAGAATGAATAAGCAAAGGAGAGCTTGGGAGGAAAGATGCAATCAGTATTGTAACTTGTTGAGCTTAATAAGCCAATGAAACAACCAAATGAAAATATCAAACAATGAGAATGCATGATTGGAGAGAGGGAGAAAGATCTTCATGGAGAGACAGAGCTACCATGAGCTCTGAGAGACAGGTGATAAGTATCATCAGTGTATAGGTGGTACTGATCATTAAATTTTATGTAGTCATCCAGGAACAGTGTATATAGCAAGAATAACCAAAAGCCAAGAATGCAGCCCAGAAGGACTTCAGTGGAAACAGGTGAAAAAAAAATAAAGAAATAAATATCACAGAACTGTTACAATATCATAGAGATGAAAGGACTAATCCCATCCAATTTGCCAGTGCTGGTACAGTTGTGCCAGTGGGGTATATGATGTATCCTATGGTGGAGGGGCAGTCACTGGGGCCTTCTTAAGGTATAGGAACATGTGTTTCCTTACCATGGGGCTGCATTGCGGCTACACCAGAGCTGGAAAGTTGGATAGGATTGGGCCAGAAGTCTGTGATATGGTTCTGAGACAATACTTGTATCTTAATGATCTGGGTGCTTGATATTTTGCTTCTAATGATGCAAAGTATATGAGCAGTTTACCTGAGAATAAAAGTTACCTGTGTATAATGACCACATACACGTGTACAAGAGTTGTCCTCGTATTTGTAGTACTTGACTTCATTGTTCCATACACGGATGGCACTGAAAACATCAAAATCTCTTTTCCCGGCACTTGAAATAAACAAATTTTCTCCAGTAGGCATCAGATTTGAATCAGGATGACTATTGTATGTGCTGTGTTCAAAAATGCATTTGTTTGCCCATGCTCTAGCTGTTCTGGCTAAAGCTAGATCCCAGGTCTGCAAAATATAGAAGTATAATGCACAATTTTTTTAAAATCACAACCCTTTTAGTTAGCTACCTCTGACTAATGGACAAAGTATAACATCTTCGGTTTTCTTAAAATTTAAAGGCAAGTATTTCTTTGGATGCTTTCTGCATCAAGGTCTCTCTTTCACTTAACAAATATAGACATAAATAGAACAATTACAGTAGAATCCCAGTTGTGTGACCTTCAGTAGTCCAACCCACTTTAATTCTGCTTTATCCAAACCCACTATTTACAGCAGAGCTGGCAAACCTTTCTGGGAGCATGTGCCCAAATTTGTGATAATGTTCTAAAAAATTACCTCATGTGCCCATTATAACTTTGAGCAGCAGATTATTATTTATTATTATAATATTTGTACTTTACACATATTTTAATAAAGAGACTAAAATACTTGAAAGCATGCTTAATTTGATATTTGCACACCCCTATCATTTTACTGACCAGGAAGGAGTTCGATCTGAAGCCTTCCTGGTCCATGCTGCTTCTTTTTGAAATGGAATTGGTGCCGTTTGGGTTCCCAGCCTACTCTGCTCCTGCTCCTTTAAGAACACAAGAAGAGCCCAGCTGAATCAGGCCAAAGGCCCATCTAGTCCAGCTTCCTGTATCTCACAGTGGCCCACCAGATGCCTCAGGGAGCATGCAAGACAACAAGAGACCTGCATCCTGGTGCCTTCCTTTGCATCTGGCATTCTGGGGTAGCCTACTTCTGAAATCAGGAGGTTGCACATACCCATCACGGCTTATAACCTGTGATGGACTTTTCCTCCAGAAATCTGTCCAATCCCGTTTTAAAGACATCCAGGCCAGATGCCATCACCACATCCTGTGGCAAGGAGTTCCACACACAAATTACATGCTGGGTAAAGAGTTTTTTTTTTGTTTGTCCTAATTTTCCCGGCACTCAATTTTAGTGGATGTCCCCTAGTTCTGGTGTTGTTTGAGAGGGAAGAGAACAATTTCAAACACAAGTGGCATGCAGGTAGGCTGCAGATCGCATTCCTCATAAATAACCAAAATCTCAAAAACTCCTGTCTCTGCCTACTTGTAATGGAGGTGATCTCGGAGTACAGCAGACTTTCTACCCTCCTTCTTGGAAGGAGAATGGGGTGGGGAGCTCCTGGGGGGGGGGGTGAGGTGCTCCTTCCTTACATGGGATTCAAAGTTTAAAGGGAAGACACGCCCTTTAAATATTCTGTAAGTATGGAGTGAGGGAAGGGGTAGTGAAGTGCTCCTTCCTCCAACAGAGAGAGAGAGAGAGAGAGAATGGGAAAGGGAAAGGTCTAATTCCAATAAAGCATTTAGTGAGTGGCATGGCATGCCAACAAATATATAGCAGATCAAATATTCTGAAAGGTATTACTGAAACCTTGTTGAAGATACATGGTGTGGTCCTGCTTCTTGGCCTTATCCTGTGAAAGGTAAGGGAGGTCGTGATTTAGAACAGGTCTTTTTCTGTAATGGTGCCTGGTCTTCTGAATATTCTCCCTAGATGCCCTTTTAGAGGGCAGCTGAAAATGACTTTGTGTAGATGTATCTTTGAAGGAGGAAGAGACTAGATTGATTTAGGAGGCTGCTTTCTATTTGGTATTTTTAACTTGTATTTTATTATTTTGATGCATTTTGTTTTTATTGTATGGAATACATTTTGCTAGCCATCTTGTGTCATCTTTAGTGAAATCTGCATCTATGGAATACATAGATGGGGGGAAGCATCCCCATTCATTAAATGGGGAACCCTGGGTTGTACTATATACTCCCCCAGGCAATCTTGCTGTAGTCTAATCAGTGGCAGGTGGTAGTTTAGTTATTTCAGCAAGGCTGTTCCAAACTCTTAGGTCTGCCTAGCTGTCAAAGATGTGTTAGCACCAGTCAGGGCTGAATTTTTCTCGGGGTCCAGTTTTGAATCCATTTTTTAGCACTAAATTTTAACCTCAGGAAAATACACCTTCTATAATGCTGGGGATATGTTGCTGGAAAATAAGAATGCTGTGCAAATCAGTGCTGTAGGAGGAAATTACAAGTGGGGACTCCGTATTCATGGATCTAGCTCAACATGGATCCCCTGGATCCACGTGCAGCCAGACTTGGTCCCACCTGAGTTCTAAGGAGGTGCACTCCACCACCTCTAGAGAGCTTTCTAAAGCTCTCAGAGGCAGTGCATATCTGCCCGCTGCCTCTGCAGGCTTCAAAATGTCCTTAAAGGAAGAAAGAACACAACTTCCAGTTTCCCTTGGGTATTTGCCCCCATTTTGCTTCCCCCTGCCCAGAATGGCTCAGAAGGGGAGGGGTCACTTGCACCTTGCGGTGAGGCTCCCAGCAAAACTTAGTGCTTTGCACCTCCTCTAGCTACGCTACTGCAGGGAGCACTATGCCAGAAGAACAGAGGGCCTCTGAAGCAACCTGAGCAAGGTCCCTTTTGGGGGACAGGCGCAGGTTAACAGTGCAGTCCTATACATATTTACTCATCCAATGCATGAGTCAATCCTACACAATCCTATGCATGTTTACTCAATGTTCACTCCCTTTGTATCCAATGGAGTTTGCTCCAAGGAAAGTTTGTGTAGGATTGCAGCCTGATAGCCCCATCCTATGCATGTCTACTAAGAATTAAGTGCCCTTACAGTCAATGGGGCTTGCTTCCAGGAAAGCGTGGATAGGATTGCAGCCTAACAGCACAATCCTATGCACGTCTACTCAGAAGTAAGTCCCATTAGAGTCAGTGGGGCTTGCTCCCAGGAAAGTGCTGGGAGCAAGCCCCATTGACTCTAATGGGACTTACTTCTGAGTAGACCGCCATCGTTGGAGCTCCAAGTCTTACTGCTGGCCCTTGCTGGCAGGGCAGGAGCAGCACCCATCGACCCGCCCGGCCCAGCCTCCCGGGGCGCACCATGTAGAGCATGTTGGCGGCGGGCGGGCTGACCCCGGCGCGGAACTGGTTGTGGGCGTCCACGCAGTGCCGGATGAAGGTCTTGTTGCGGATGGTGGGGTAGGGCACGGGCTGGAAGGCCTCGCCGCCCGCGGGCAGCCCCAGCGCCAGCGCCGCCCAGAGCAGCAGCCGCAGCCCCATCGCCCTGCACCTGCCGCGCCCACCTGGCCAGGCGTCCGCGCCCAGGATTGGACGGGAGGGGCAGCGCCCAAACGGTGCCCGGTGACGTCACCCGTCCTCCCACCCGCCCGCAGGGAGATGCTCCAACGGCCTCACTGGGCGCGTGCGGGCCGGGAGGCTCTGCTGTGCAGCCTCTGCGCGCCTCCCCTGGACTGAGCCCGCTGCATGTCTACTTAGGAGGGAGTCCCAGTGTGTTCAGTGGGGCTTACTCCCGGGAAAGTGTGCGTAAGATGGCAGCCTGGGAGCTCAAGCCTATGCATGCCTACTCAGGAGTCAGTCCCATTATAACCAATGGCGCTTGCTCCCAGGAAAGTGTGCACAGGATTGCAGCCACAGAGCCCAATCCTATGTAAGTCTACTCAGAAGTAAGTCCCGTTGTGTTCAATAGCCAACCTCTGCATGTCAACTCAGGAGTAAGTCCCAGTGTGCTCAGTGGGGGTTACTCCCAGGAAAGGGTTCATAGGATTGCAGCCACAGAGCCCAAACCTATGCATGTCTACTTAGAAGTGAGTCCTATTGCAGTGATTTTTAGCCTTTTTTTGTCTCATGGCACACTGACAAGGTACTAGAATGGTGAAGGCACACCGTCAGTCTTTTGACAATTGGCAAGGCCCGCCATGCTGTTGGTGGGGGCTCACATCCTCCAATTGCTTTACTGATAAATGACCCTAGTTCCCTCCCTCAAACTCCTATGGCACACCTGCAGACCATTTGCGGCACACCAGTGTGCCATGGCACAGTGGCTGAAAATGGCTGTCCGGCTGTGTTCAAGGGGTCTTACTCCCAGGAAAGTGTGGATTTATTTTATACAGGTATTTATATACAGCCTTTCTTTGGTCCTCAGATTTCTCCTCAGACTTTAATCCAAGGCGGTTTACATAGGCAGCCTGACTTCTGAATTGACCAGCCTAGTCTTGTGCTGCCAGGCCAGGCCAGGGGGCTTGTGCTGTACAATCCTGTGCTTCTGTCTGCCTCTGCCGGCCTGCACTTCTCTGAGTGTCTTCCTCCTGCTGACCAGATGCCTCAGGGAGCACACAAGACACCCAGAGATCTGCATCCTGGTGCCCTCCCTTGCATCTCATATTCTGAGATAGCCTACGTTTGAAATCAGGAGATTGCAGATACCAGTCATGGCTTGTAACCCGTGATGGACCCCCCCCCCCAATCTGTCCAATCCCCTCTTAAAGGCACCCAGGCCAGATGTCATCACCACATCCTGTGGCAAGGAGTTCTACATACTAATTACGTGCTGGATAAAGAAATATTTTCTTTTGTCTGTCTTAACTCTCCTGACACCTTGGATACCCCTGGTTCTGATTATGGTTACCTGGTTCTGGTCACCATAATCATAAATTAGTGGACCTCCAAATGCTGTCTGGTTATTGGGATGTTAGTTATTGGGATGTTAGTCTGAGGCTAAGAGGCAAAGAAGGAAGGCCCATAGCCAGGGAGACAGGCCAGGGACAGACTGCACTTGCTCCCAGTGTGGAAGGGATTGTCACTCCCGAATCGGCCTTTTCAGCCACACTAGATGCTGTTCCAGAACCACCTTTCAGAGCGCAATACCATAGTCTTTTGAGACTGAAGGTTGCCAACTACTATTGGGATGTGCAGTGGATGGGAAGGCAGGTGAGGCAGAGCCTCCCCACTGGAGTCATTTGGAAAGTGCCACTACTTGTGAGGCGTGGGGGCAGTTGAGGCAGAGCCTCCCCGGCTGGAGTCTTTTGAAAAGCACAGCCACCTGTGAGGCAGTGGGTGGAGAGGCAGGTGAGGCAGAGCCTCAGCTGCTTTGAAAAGTGCATTGAAAAGCGCTGCCACCTGTGAGGCGGAGGTTGGGGAGGCAGAGCCTTGGGGTGGGTAGGGAGGTGAGGCAGAGCCTCCCCACTGGAGCCCTTTGAAAAGTGCCACCACTTGTGAGGCGTGGGGGCAGGTGAGGCAGAGCCTCCCCTCTGAAGTCCTTTGCAAAGCGCCTCCACCTGTGAGGCTGTGGGTGGGGAGGCAGAGCCTCCCTGAGGTGGCGCCTTTCGAAGGACTGTGGTGGGGAGGCTCCGCCTCACCTGCCCCCACCCAGCACACACCCCTGCCTTGCAGGCAGCCAGACACTACACAGGGTGGTGTCAAGTGTGTGCAGGGGGGGCCTGAGCATCGAGGGTCCCCACAGCGAGGGCTGGGTGCCACCCCTGTGGGGCCCTCGTGCAGGCGCCCTCTGCCCAGGGAGCGCGCTCCCCCCTGCCTGGCACACCTGTGCAGGTGCACGGCCGGCCCGGGCGAGAGGTGAGAGCGTCAGCGGGGGGGGGAAGGCGAGGGGGGCCGGGTCCTTTCTGGGCTGCGGGACCAGGCCACGGAGCCTCGTGTGTGTACTGGTTGCCCAGGCAACGCGGCCCGCCCGAGGCGAAGTGGAGGCCCAGCCCCGTCCCAGGCCAGGCCCCTCCAGAGCCGCTCTTCCCTGGGCCCTCCGAGCAGGGCTTGGAGTTCCCGGGGTAGGGAGCGGCCTCCAGTGGGCGTGGAAGACCCCAGTCCCAGGCCTGCCTGCTTGGAAGTCGCGCGCGTTCTCGGCAATGGGGCTTCTCCCAGGTAAGCGTGGCTAGGGTTGCAGCCCAAGCCCAGGACCGTCTACTCAGAAGTAAAGCCCATGATAGTCAATGGGGCTTGCTCCCGGGTTATTGTGGCTAGGGTTGCAGCCTCAGAGGCCAAGCCTATGCCTGTCTACTCAGAGGTAAGTCTCATTCTAGTCAATGGGGCTTACGCCCCGGTGACTGTGGCTATGACTGCAGCCTCAGAGCCCAAGGCTATGCCTATCTACTTGGAAGTAAGTCTCATTATCATCAGTGGTGCTTACTTCCAGGTAGCTGTGGCTAGGATTGCAGCCTAAGAGCTCGAGGCTATGCCTGTCTACGCCCTGCTGAATCAGGCCAAAGGCCCATCTAGTCCAGCTTCCTGTATCTCACAGTAGCCCACCAGATGCCCCAGGGAGCACACAAGACAAAAGACACAACCTGCATCCTGGTGCCCTCCCCTGCGTCTGGCAATCAGAGGCAGGCTGCCTCTAAAACCAAGAGCGTGCACATATCTACTATGACTTGTAACCCATAAGAACAACCCCATTGGATCAGGCCACAGGCGCATCTAGTCCAGCTTCCTGTATCTCACAGCAGCCCACCAAATGCCCCAGGGAGCACACCAGGTAACAAGAGACCTCATCCTGGTGCCCTCCCTAATGAACTTCTCCAAAAATCTGTTCAATCCCCTCTTAAAGGCATCCAGGCAAGATGCCATCGCTACTTCCTGTGGCAAGGAGTTCCACAGACTAATTAAAAGCTGGGGAAAGAAATATTTTCTTCTGTCTGTCCTAACTCTCCCAATGCTCAACTTTTGTGGATGTCCCCTGGTTCTGGTGTTATGTGAGAGGGAAAAGAGCATCTCTATCCACTCTGTCCATACCCTGCATGATTTTGTATGTCTCAATCATGTCCCCCCTCAGGCATCTCTTTTCTAGATTGAAGAGGCCCAAACGCTGTAACCTTTCCTCATAGGGAAGGTGCCCTAACCCAGTAATCATTTTGGTTGCTCTCTTCTGCACCTTTTCCATTGCCACTATGTCCTTTTTGAGATGTTGCAACCAGAACTGGACACAATACTCCACGTGTTGCCTTACCATCAATTTGTACAACGGATTTGTCTACTCGAAGTAAGTTTCATTGTTGTGCTTACTTCCAGGTGACTGTGGATAGGATTACAGCCTAAGAGTTGGATCCTATGCATGTCTACTCAGAAGTAGTAGCTTCTGCCCCTATGTTGACAGGGCTGGGGAATAATGGTATATGTAATAGATTGAAAGTTGTTTTAAAACTTTACTACTGCATAACTTCAGTGTGAGATATGTATCTAATACTTTTACATATATAGAACTGTACAAGATACAGCTCTAGTATCACTAATGTTTCTGTTTTCAGGAACTTTAAAGGGTGAGGGCCAAGTGCTGTAATATAACTCATTACTAGCATTTATGAAATTTGTGATACTCTCTAACAAGAGTTTGACCCTTAACAGTTGGTGTTTGTGGTTTTGTTGCTAAGGCATCTAGCTCTGCTGTGAAACCCTGGAGAAAGCTGGCAATATCTGCTGTTCCACAATACATTGGATGTTGATGTGAAATTCTGATGCAGTTGACACCATTCTTTGTTGGTTCTGCACAATGGAGTTTCGTGTAACTCTAAAGCAGGGGTGCCCAAACCCCGGCCCGGGGGCCACTTGCGGCCCTTGAGGCCTCTCAGTGCGGCCCTCAGGGAGCCCCCAGTCTCCAATGAGCATCTGGCCCTCCTGAGATTTGTTGGAGCCCACACTGGCCCGATGCAACTGCTCTCAGCATGACGGCCAACTGTTCGACCTTTCACATGAGCTGTGGTATGAGGGCTCCCTCCATTGCTTGCTGTTTCACATCTGTGATGCAGCAGTGGCAGCAAAGGAAAGGCAAGCCTTGCTTTGTGCAAGGCCTTTTATAGGCCTTGAGCTATTGCAAGACCTTCATTCATTCATATAAGTTCATCTTTAATAAATTCATTTATGTAAACTTATGTAAATTTATTCAAATTTTAAATGTAAATTAATTCTTTTTTTCCCCCGGCCCCCGACACAGTGTCAGAGAGACGATGTGGCCCTCCTGCCAAAAACTTTGGACACCCCTGCTCTAAAGCACATAAACTCCTTCCACCAATAGAAGCTTTTTATTACTAATGTAAAAAAGAAAATACAATTTAATCCCATACTCCTATTCATAATTATATAAAAACCATTCCATAACAATATCTGTTACTGTATATCCACACTCCAACCATATAACCACATACACAAACTTATGTTTTCCACCATTAGCTTTAGATAATTCTTATCCAGCCTTAGAACTTTGTTTTTGTCACTGGTCTGTAGTCAAGAAGACCATTGCATATCCTCATTATTAGATTATTTTCTTATGCAATAACTTTTACCAGCATTGTCTTAGTCCAATGTCAGGAATTTTTCTTTCCAGGATAGTACTTTATTTTTCTCATTTCTCAAGGCGATGATGTATCTCAGATAATGTAGTATATTAAATCCTTGCATACAGTGAACCTTCAGTTTAACAGACTAATGGGGGGAAAGGGATATCTGCCAGTGCTGAATATCCATAAAATTCAAATGCATTGAAATAAATGGAGATGAGTGTGTAGAACAGGGCTGCTCAATAGGTGGATCATGATCTACCGGTAGATCACGAGGCAAAATGAGTAGATCTTGGAGTGCCGACCCCCCCCTTCAGGTGCCTCTGGGAGGAAACACTGGGAGTAAGGCCCATTGTACTCAATGGGGCTTACTCCCAGGTAAGTGTGGCTAGGATTGCAGCCTCACAGCCTAATCCTAGGCATGTCTACTCAGGAGTAAGTCCTGTTATACTCAGTGGAGCTCAAGGTACACCAACATATGTTGAACACATAAATGTTATATGTTATGATGGCACGAAGATTGTAAAAAAACTCTGGTAGACCTCCGGGCCTTGCTGGGTTTCAAAGTAGCTCTCGAGCCAAAAAAGTGTGAGCACACCTGGTGTAGAATGTATATGACTAGGGGTGCAATCTTCTCCAGCACTGACATAAGGGCAAAGCAGCTCTGAGGTAAGGGAACAAACATTCCCTTACTTTGAGGAGGCCTCCATGAGTGACCCCCAGCTGCAGGATGCAGCACATGTCCCACTGGCACTGCTTTGCCAGTGCTGGAAAGCACTGACATAAGGGGTTAGGATTGCACCCTAGGTTTTTTAATGGAGTAGAAATGCTCGTTTCCAAACTCTGTTGAGTGCTCACTGTAGTTTCTGCCAGCATGTTTCTTTTCCTGTAATATAGAAGGCATACCTATTTCCTTAAACCAGGGGTGCTCAAACTTTCAACTTTAGGAATGCTGGACCTTTAACAAGTGTATAGAAGAGAGAATTACAGCAGGTGTAACTTGTCATCCCACAGACGACAAGCTGCACCTGCTGAAATTCTCTCTTCTATACACTTGTTAAAGGTCCAGCATCCCTAAAGTTGAAAGTTTGAGCACCCCTGCCTTAAACTAATACTTCCTAGTTCTTAAAATCTTTTTGACCATTTGATAATTGAACATCATGTGCCAACCTCTTTGCAATCCTATCCTCACTGATCTTTCATTGCAGACTTGCTGTAACAATCCGAGGTGCAATTATTTGATTACTAATGATCATTTTTTTGGGTGTAGTGTCACATTAATTGGGGGAATACACATTTGTATGTATCCACAATCAAATGCTCCACTATACATATTGTCCTGTTCCAAAAATGTTCCCTCTCCCAATTGGCTCACTCCCAATTGGCCCAATTGGCCCACTTTTTTGGCCAATTAACACATCCTTATCTCTAGAAACAACAGCTGTGGCATACAAAGGAATGAACACAGAACTCCTTATCTATAGCAATTAACCAAATTTATTGCTACAAACACTTATTCCCTGCAAGCCCTTTTGTCCAGAGGCTCTCCCTCCCCAAAACTCCACTTAACTTAGTGGGTAAAGGTCCAGAGCTTCCAGTCCAAGTCCACTCCAGCTCAATCTCCCAAAGCACAGTCCAATCTTCCCAGTCCAGTCTTCTGCAGTAGAGTCCCTCCTCTGTCCCCTCCAGCAGCATCTCCTTCAGCAGGGTCCTGGCAGTCTTCTCTTCTGTGTCCTCCAATAGGGTCCTGGCAGTCCTTTTCTCCTATAGGTCCTGGTCCATCCATGTCCTGTAGCTCTAGGCCTTTGCTCCTTCTGAAGCTGCCTTTTATTCCTGTATGTCCCATTATCCAAATGCAGCTAACCTATGAGCTACCTTGTTAGCTCATTCAGAGTCCCATCAAGGTCAAATGAAGCTCAGGTGTCCATCCAGGTCTCGGTTGACCTTGATTGATTACAGCTGTGGAGCCATCCCTGCCCTTCCCAGAGCTGTCAACCAGCTATCAAAACATGGAATCGCTGTCAACACCACATTATCCACCTGATGATCTTCTGATCTTCCATTACACATAAGCACATGAAATCTATACACCTAAAGACCTAGCTAGATATGAGTGAAAAGTATTCTAGCCTAGTAGAACCCTAAAAAACATAGGGATATTTTTTTTCACAAGTAGAAGCCCACTGGGAGGTATCCTTTCTGGTTCACACACTTGTTTCCCCACTCTCCCCATCTCATCCCTTGTAGTTTTATGATACTTTTCACACTAGCCTCCCCTGCAGAACCATTAAGCTGTGCCATTCACCACTACATAGCATCCCAACCCATAAATTAGGTTTCCCTTGAGTGCTCATGTGATGTCTGTTTAAAGCACATCCAGTAACAAATATGGGTTAGTTGAATAAAAAGCATAATATATACATTTTTGTTCATGTGTTCAGAAAAAAATTGGTCTTTAAGAGCTACAGAATACAAGGCTGGACTTTGTCAGTGTCTGGCAAAGGCCCTATTTCTGGTGAGAATGGGGAAAATGAAATTTATTAAAGCAGATAAATATTGTTTTAAAGGATAGACACCATTGTTCACTGTTTTAATTTATGTTCATGTGGCTTAACTAATTTTCTTTTGTTTTACAGTTTGTTGACCTGTTAACACAACTCAGGATGGATTTGGAGGTTAAAGGTGTTGCTGCATCTTCAAGAAGGCCAGCGCCACTGTCTACAAGGGAAACAAAACTTGCTCAAGTATGTTTAAGCAAAGTATGGATGCTTTTTTAATAACTGGATTTTAATTTTTTTTCCCCCTAAGAGCCAGTATGTTGCAGTGGTTGGAGTTGACTGGGGAGTTTTCTGGCTCAGGCATAAAGCTCACTGGATGAATCTGGGCCAGATGCACACTATTGGCCTAATGTACCTCACTAGATTGTTGATATGGGGGTGGGGTAGAAATGACACATATCTCTCCTTGGAGAGAGACAGGTGTAAAACTGTAGTAAATAAAACATGTCAGTTTGATTTAAAAGACCTCTATAAATCTGATAAATGTGCCTGGGGCTTTAAGATGTCATGAAAACCTGCACATGTGGAATAATTGAAAGCAGCAAAATCTGAAACTCATTATGGATTACTCTCAAATTTGTGAATCTAGTTGTTGCAGAATAACAGCCTGTTTTCTGTAGGTGCCACACATGCCACTTTTGTTTTAATCAGTAGTACATACCTGATAGTTTGGGAACTTTCACTTCCTTTCTTCAAAGGATGAGTAAAAGGTTCTTACTTTCTAAAACTGGAAATGATGGCTCATCTGTCAGTAAAGTAGATGCAGAGCTACAGCATTATAAATACTAGATGTGCTTCTTTCATTTTGTTATCTCTCAAATGTTGCTTATTATAGGGGTGCTCTGATGTGAGCCTAATTTTAAGTTGCTTCTCTTTTCTTTTGGATGTGTATGGAAACCTGTCTCATGACATGGTTTGTTAGCATGGTTCGTTAGCATATTTATATACCAGCTTTTTAAAATCAGAACATACCAGAATGGCTGTATTTTATTTCAGTTCCATTTTGGATTTTATTCTAGGGAAGTCAGTACTTCAATAAACACGTTTTCTGAAATATCCCAAGAGATTGAATGGTTGCTGTTTCAAGCTTGCTCCTTGAAACAGCAAGTTGATGTGCCTGACCTTGAGTAAATGAATTTGTAAGTAGACATACCAGCTTGCTGCTTCATCCATTAACTATCTTCAATCAGCAGTCTCCAAACTGCAAAAAGCCTCCCCAGTGCAACTGGCGCTTACCATTCCGTTGGGGAGGCTGTCATTGTTGCTGCCCATCTCCCCCTATGTTCGGTCTGTACCGCCACATCTGCCAGGAAATCCTGGTGCAGAGCCTGCTGGGGCAGCAGAACATGGAAGTGGCAGGGTGGAACAAACATGGGGGGAGTAGATCAGGGGTGACAATGGAAGCCTTCCCTGCAGAATGGTAAGCTCTGTTCACTTGGGGGAGGGAAAAGTCAGGGGTCTGGATCCGGCCCGTGGTCTGTTTTGGAGTGCCCTGATCTAGATCTATCCATTTTTGGGTGAACCATTTAAATTTGTTCTCAGCTCCTACAGAGTTTTTTTTTTAAAAAAATTTAATTTTTAATTTTTATAATTAGCATAGCCTTAGCATAATTGCCTTTTTAAAGTGAATGAGATAATGATCTATTCATGACCAAGAACCACATCAAATTCTTTCCAGATATTGCTTATCTTGCCTGGCACAAAATAACCAAGTGAAATATATGTCCTACCATGCACAGAGCCAGAAATTAGGGAGGACAAACCCATAGCTGTTACATAGGCCAAAAAATCCTGAACTGCACCAGAAAAGTCAACCTTTAATGATACTACTACTTTGCATTTATATCAAGCTTTTGATGATTCTAGTAATTTAGCATCTTCTTGTAATCCTTACAATTCTGTTAGGTAAGTGAAGATCATTCTCTCTGCACTACAGATGCAGGGCTGAATCTGAAAAGGTGTCTTGCCTAGGACCACCTCCTGACTTTAGGGCAGAGGTGAGATTTGAGCTATAGTCTTCCTGATTTGTAGCTCAGTCTCTTAGCTGCTACAATATAACAACTGTACATGTTGATGTTCTGCAAGGTTTTACCTCCCCTATAATGCCACTAATTTTAAAAAAATTCACTCCCCCCCCCCCCCAAAAAAAAAGAAATTATTCTTATTTAGGAGGTTTTCAAGCCATACATAAGGTTCAGAATTTGACAGGTATGGAATTTTATAAAATCTGGCTGGATATTCTTTTTTAGGGATGGAGACCGCATACACAATCAAACCGTGGGCCTCGACCACCTGAGTAAGTCTTCGTTCTTAATATTTTTTTATTTGTATGCAAAATACATAGTTTACTATTAAAATTATATTTCTAAACCTATAACCCAAAGCTAGAAATGAGAGAGGGAAAGCACTGTAGAGAAATATAGTGTCTCTAGTGTATGTTATCTGATTCTGTCATTTCAATAATCTGCTCCAGTGATCAGGAAAGTGCTTCTGACTATCTACATTGCCAAATGTTTTCCCTACATGCCTAATAAGAATTGTTTATTTTTAACTGTACGTAGGCATTATGTGCCAGATTTTTCTAAGCTTATGTTTCCTGTAGAAATTTTTTTAGTTTTGTGCAATAATATGTATTTCTCTATAAGTATACACATGATCTTGACTTTATTCTGTTTTTAATATGTAATTTTTTATTCAGTAGAATAAGGAGTAAGCCCCCCTGAAAACAATGGAACCTACATCTGAATAGGCATACCCCCTTCCAGTGGGAAGAGGATTGAAGTGCTGTTGGCTTTCCCCTTGTCTCACCCTCTAGCAGATAAAGCAAAAGATCACGCAAAACCTGAGTTTGCTGTTATTTCTCCTAGTGGAGAAAGAGACAGCTGCCCTTTAAAGCCCAAAACAATAAAAGGACGAACTGTGGCAAAGAATGGCTTTCCTGGCTACCAGTCTAGGATGCTGTCTTACCTACCAAACATACAGATATTGAAAACCACAGATATTGAGAATCACCCACCATACCTGGGTTTTGCAACCACATGTTCAAAAACTCACATGGAAGAATGTAACCTCGTGATTTAGGAAAACAATGAGTGGCAAAGAGATACTTGAATATTCTGTAGAACAAAACCTACAGGATAAGGAAACCCAAATGAGTTTTGTATCCTAGTGTGAGCTTATTTCATGGAAAATGGATATTACCATGTGGATTTCTGCATTTGTGGTTTGGGTCTGAATAAATTTCAGACATGAGCAAACATTTGTTTTTCAAATACTGTGCCCCATGGAGCTTCCCCTTAGAGTATATGCTGCCAATGAAAACAGTTGCAGATCTCTTTTATTATAAGGTTGACAGGAACTTGTTGTATGTAAAATCAATGAACCTGCTTTGAAGAAAAATATATAGGGATACCTGAAAATCAGGGAAAGTTTTGAAAACTTCTCTATTTTCTCATTTTCTACAGAGTTCCATGCCTTGACTTGGGAAAGTTGGGAGAGTCGGAGGATGAGGTAAACACTTTCTGACATTTTCTGAAAAATTTTAACGAACATGCAGATGTGATACTTAATGGAAACTGAACACTGGAAAGAAAATAAGAACAGCATCCAGATCTCATGCTGCAACTTGATTGGCCTGCCCTAGTTGTTTGCCACTTGTCTTAATAATAATATTTATTATCCTAAAAACCTGAGATGTTTCTTCTGGGGAATTAATATAAAGGAATGAATATGGTCAGGTACAGTTATATGAGAAGTGAACTACAGTTTTATTGTGCCATTCAGAGCTAGTATTTCAATGATACTTTCATGTTGATTATTTCAAGATGTAGAAAAACAATTTGCAGCTTTTGGTTGGTGCAGTTAGGATTGCTTGGAGACCTTTCTTGTGTTGGATTGACTTGTACGCTTTTTATGCTTCTGCTATGAGAACTTCTAGTTGACTGATGTGACGTATAATTTGGATTACCCAGTGCTAACAAAGTGTACTCGATTATGGCTTTAAAGGTTGGATTGCCTGATGGGAATGGGTACCCTTCATCTCTCCTTTGAGAGCATATTAAAAGCAACAAGAACCACTCAGAGTTCATAATAATGAATGTCCAGCTTGCTTACCTAGGTCCTTTTTGTTGGGTCTAATTGAGTGAAGAGTGAAGCACAGACGAACCTCTACACTAAGCCTGTAAGAGGGGTTCTAGACCAAAAGCAGAATAACAGGGAATTTAGGGGTGACTTTCTTCCCAGCTGATTGTTTACAGTTGTACTAGTGCAAAAAAATAAACTAACTTGAAGTAGTTAATGCATGTTTTCGTTTCAGTAGCAAACTAGATGCATTTGATGTTGGATTTATGTTCTGTTATATCCCTCAAGATATTGCAAGGCAAAGATAATAGTTTGGTCTTTTAAAAAAAATATTGAAATGCATAATTTCAGCAACCATTTGCTTGATTACAGATTTCTATTTTGCCACACATGTTATTAGGAATTTGCACCCGATGTTGGCAAAATGCCTACCACTGACAGGATTATACAGATAATCTTCTACTCTGGGGGTGAAAGCTCTCCTTTAGGTAACTTGGTAGGATCAGAAGTATTCTCTCTTACCAGGATGGAGATATGTATATCATGAGAAATCTTCAGATTGCCCCTCCACCCTCATCTTCAACAGTTAACTGGGGTACTCCGTTACAAAGGCCTCAAGCACATCATCATGGTATTCGGCAGGTCAGTTGGTTTGTCATTGAAAATATTTTCAAGTGTGCTGTCTTATCAGAAAATTAATGTAGTCTATTCATGGAAGTATTATTATTACCATGTGTTGTTCCATTAAATTATTATCTTGCCATTTCAGTGTCACAAGTATTTATTTTCTTGATTGCAATGAAGTGTTTGTACTCTAATTTGTTTAATTTGAAATGGTAAGTGCACTTTAGTAGTTGTCAAAATAATTGAAATATTATATTTAGCACCTAAAATATTCTGAAATATTAGAAAGGTGTAACTGAGTTCATGCTCACATTGCCATTCCAAAAACATTGGTCATGATCTAATACAGGGGTGTCAAACATAAGGCCTGGGGGCCGAATGCAGCCCCTGGAAGCTTTTTATCCAGCCCTAAGGCTCTCGGCTGCTGAGATTTTACAACTGAAATGGCAGCCCACATGAAAATTGGGCTTTCCCAAATCTTGAAATATGATCAAGATTTGCTTACTTTCTCTTCTGTCATTTGCGGTTAATGAGTTTCTATATGAGAACAGGGTCTGATTTCTGGCCATTAGCTGCTTAATGATGTCACTTTCTGCTTAATGACATCATTTCCAGCCCTCAGCTGGAGCCCTGATTGGTAACTTTGGCCCTCTGTATGAAACGAGTTTGACACCCCTGATCAGTCCAATGCACTCTATTGTCACTTCTCCATTCCCAATTATAAAGAGGAGAAAGAGTTTCATGCATTCATGGAGCTCCATTAGAGATAACCGTAATGGGACTGTCATGCAAATAGCTGTGTCTGGCAACCATGATGTAGAAGTCTTTTTTGTTTCTGTGGCTCTTCCACCATATACTTGTGATCCAAAGGGTCTCTTTTCTCCTGTCCCGCACATGTCTAATCATTCATACCCAGGTTTACAGAGTGGAGTCCTTGTGCACACCAGACTGTGTATTGTGGGCAGTGTCTTAAGCTTGTTGTCTTTGAGATTTATAGTTACTACATTGCTAATATTGTCTGCCTTCCAAGTCAAAGTTTGAATCTAATTTCAAAGTGCTCTTCATTATATCTCATCATTTCCCCTGACAACCATGTCTTTATTAATGCTGTTTAACATTTGTGTGAAGCCTCTGGGTGAGCTGATCTGAGGATTTGGAGTTCAGTGCCATTGCACATGCATGACTCTTAGCTCTGTCTCTCCTTTGCATTTGGGTCTGGAGAAGTGGTGGCTGTTCTGAACCACTGTTTTGCTGTGGTTTAGGTTAATAAACTGAAACTCAGTCCAGACCAGACAAGGGTGTTTTTGGGTCATTTGGTTCAGACTTTGGGAGTACAAGTTGTTCTGGACATGGTTGCACCTGCTCTTGAAGGACCGTATTTGCAGTTCAGAGTGCATCTGGATCCTGGAGAACCAAATGTCAGGGGTGGCCAGAAGACCATTTGCCTGGCTTTGGCACCAGCCTATTTCTGAAGAAAACCGATCTGACCATGGTGCACTGCACCCTAGTCACATCATGCTTGGAGCTCACTTTATGTTGGGCTGCCCTTCCTTGAAAATGGGTCAGAAGATTCAGCTGGTTCAGAATGTAGCAGCATGGGTCCTGCTGTTCTGACCACATTACTCCCTTATTTTACCAACTACAGGTCCAGCCTATGTATACATGGATTTTTTATACACGGATTTGACTCAACACGAATGGCCACTGCAAATGAGAAGCAATGTGCTGATCCCTGGAGAAGGGGAAAAATGCACCCCTTTAAAATCAGTTTAAAAAACAGAACAGTCCTTTAACAAGAGCCCTTTAATAATAATTCTTTAACAATAATGAGAGAGAGAGGGCAGCTGGCTGACAATCCATCAGTCCTTCTCTCCCCAGGGGTCCCTCCCTTCCCCCTGAGTGAAAGAAAGGTGATCATTTTGCATTGGTGAAGGGAGGGGCTGAGTGAAGCAGATGACTGATGAATTGTCTTCTTAATTACTCTTATCTTACATCACAAAGGTCATCAAAGCTGTTTTTAAATCACAGCCAGATCACAGAGCAAGAAACTTTGTTTTTTAAATTGATTTGCTATAGTGCGTTTGAATGGAACCCAATCAAATAATGAGTCTCAACCTGTAGATTGATTACCAGTATGCTTCCAGTCCAATGTGCTCATTGTGTGATTCAAAGCCCTTACATGGCTTCTGACCTGGATGCCTGAAGGACTGTCTCCTCCCATGTTTATCTTCTTGTGTATATCCTTATACAGCAGAAGTCTTGTTTTCAGTTCCACCTCTCATCCTCATTGAAACTTGACTGGTGGAAACAAGACACAAGGCCTTTTAAGTGGTGGCACTTAAAATGTGGAACTCCCTCCCTAGAGAGGTACAAATGGCTCTCTTCCTGGGGATTTAAAGTGAGGATCAAGACCTATTTATTTTGATAATTGGTTGGCAACCTTCAGTCTCCAAAGACTATGGTATAAGTCTATAGCACCCAATATTCCCAGGCGGTCTCCCATCCAAGTGCTAACCAGACTTGACCCTGCTTAGCTTCTGAGATCAGACGAGATCGGGCATGTGCAGGGTAACAGTAATTTTGTAAACAGTAAAAACAGGTTTTTTTTTATAATTAACCATTTAATTATGAGTCTTCTTGTTTTAAAATCTGATATTATTCATTTCTAGAAGATAGTTTGTTATGATGATGCTGTTTTTTAATTTGTTGTTTTTTTAGTTGTACTGCTTGGTTTTTAAAATAACTGTTGTAAGCTACCCTTTTCCCTATAGGGGTGGAAAAGTGAGATAGATTTTTAAAAAATATATATATATGCTGGAAAATACTTTTTAAAAGTATTACTATTTAAGATCATGTTTCCTTCTCTTCCTGTTACGCAGTCACCAGGAAGACCTCATCAGAAGACGAATGAGGTAAAATTGTTGAAAAACATGGTTTTGTATGTTTGCATATTCCCAACATGAGTTGCCTTTGTAGTGAAAAACAAGGAAATCATCAATATTTCTTCAGTTGTCCATGAATAGAAAAGAAAGTATCCAAAGCTTAGGGGAGGGGGAGCGACTTCTTAAGAGAAAGCATGTCAATGTACAGCTGTCAAATGTCTCAACATCTATTTTGGAATTGTACCAGCAAATTTCTTGCAACATCACTTGTTTAAAAACTCCTGCTAGAGGCCCCCAAATCTTATCTTTCATTTTACTAAATCAATTTTAGGCTACGTTTTAAAGTAAGTTATATTTTAAATAAGAGTTAAATAATTGCCGCTGATCATTCTTTATCTTTTAGTTTCCTTTGGTGGAGCAGAAGACAGTATCAGAAAATTTGCCATCCCCAACAGACAAGTACAAACTGAAGTATCAGCAATATGAAGCAGAAATGAAAGAGGGATATAAACAGTATTCTCAAAGAGCAGCCGAAAAGAAAGCAAACTACAACCAGTCTTATGAACCGCCAAGAAAAATAACTGAAAAAAAGGTAGTACTTCTACAAAATCTGATATTGGGAACTACTAGTCAATCTTCCTAAAAACAATGGAGCAAGTGGAGGGGAGGCATATAGAGGAATGGCTTGGGAAATCTGCAAGATAATCATGTATGTAATGTATTGGTGTCTGTCGTTTTATAAGTACTGTACAGATTTTCCATTATCTATAAGCAGTAAGTAAGAGAGAATGTGAATTATACCTAAAATTGAGATGAAAACTACATACATGAAGTTACTGAATACCCCGTGTTCTGTTTTCTTTTTATATACAGCACACAACAGATCTCAGTTACTTGACAATATTATTTGAAGGTTTCCTCCACTTCATATTCTTACAGAATTCTGTTAAATATGTTAGAGTGTATATAATTGTGAAACTTTAAGCCCATAATTTGAGGAAGAGGACAAAGCTATGTACAGGAAATGTATGAAGATTAGTAATTATTACATATTTCCCAAACATCCTAGGATAAGGACAAAAATGAAATGAAATACTGTAAGAGTGCTGGTCTGAATGCATCCTGATGATCAGTGATCATGTCTGGGGAATGTGTTATATATTTTTTGCATAGAATGTATGGCTGAAAAACCAAACAGATGATGAATTGACAGCTCTTGATGAGAAAGCCCTCTTGCAGCAATGCTATACCAGCAAACCCTACACAGTACAACACAGCATAAGGAAGCTGGAAGCTGTAAGTTTTTTCTGGGGAATGTTATATTGTCCTATACATCAGTATATATCTATTGGGCTGTATTCCAATTCAATTTGTGCACACAGAAGGCATTTGCATGCATGTGAGGGGGAGGGTGATAGGCACTTACTCTCTCCTTCCTTGGTAATGCCTCTCCCTTTCTGTGTGCCATATAGCTCCAGAGGGCCCCCCAACCCTCAGGAGTGGATTTTTTGGAGACTTAGGGTGCAATCCAAAAGCACCCTTTTGACCACCCTTTTGGCACCACTCTTTGGGGAGATAGGCTGGAGTACAGTTGTGCACTAGCCTTCCTGAGCTGATGTGGGCCCCAGGGACGGGTGAGTTTGCGTCGACTGAGCTTGGCCAGAGCAGGGGTTTGGGGGCGTGTGGGGAGGGTGTGGAGGAGGCAGGAGGGAGGTGTTTCAGGGCTGGGGAGGGCAGGAGGTGGGCGTTCCTGAGGTAGACGGGTGAGTAGTGGAGGGCAGGACCAGGATCCGGCACTTATGCCCGATCCTAGCCCTGTTCCCGTGTGGCCTGGGGCAGTCCTGTGCTCCTTGAATTTTCGCCACTTATTTAGGTGATGGGTTGAGCCTCAGACAACCTTAAACTTGCGCCAGGTAAAGCGCAGGCCTGCCGCCCTGCCTGTTGCAGCACAAGTTAGGATTGTGCTGTAAGGCTGCAATCCTATCCACACATGCCAGGTAGAAAGTCCCATTGACTAGAATGGGACATACTGTTGAGTAGATATGCATAGGATTGGGCTCTTAGGAAGCTGTTTGGGAAAAGAGGAACTGAAACCTTCCTCCCAAGGTATTACTGTTAGCATGCAGCTTGCTTTGTATTCGGTTATAATGTAGGGAGGAACAAAGGAACATTCTTGTTTCACTGAAGAATGCAAATTGCAGACCTGCAGCCTGCACGTTACAGGGAGGAGACTAACCCAGTGTTAACAGGAACCAGAAACTGTCCTGCTTCCTGTTACCCTAGCATGCACTTTGCATTCTTTACTGAAACAAGAATGTTCCTTTGTTTTAACAAGCAACACCCCTACTCCAGTCGCTTCTGAGGGAAAGCAAAGGTACTGTAATGGGTGGTCCCCCCAACCTGCAGATAAGTGAAACTGCGGATACCAGATCCAGGAATACAATATAAGGGAATGCCTGTATTTCAAAATTGGAAAGCCCCTGAATATCACTCAATGGCCATGTGATCCTCTAGACATAGCATCTCATGATTAGGTAGCATATCAAGAGAGAACAATTTTAGGATACATGCTCAGGCTTTTAAAAATTGTATGCTGATTAGCACATGGATGGGTTCATCTTTTAAGTGATATTCTGAATATGGTCATTTCATAACAAACTAAAATTTTTTCGTTGATTTTCTTTGTAAGTTTTATTTTGACTTAAAATATTTGTTTAAATTGTTTGAGTAGTTTATGATGGCCTGTAACGCAATATTATTTCTGATTATCTAATTTGCTCTTGAAGAGGCAACGGATATGATGTGGAGTAAGGATATTAGGGTTCCGTTAGCCCAATCCTATGCATGTTTACTCAGATGCAAGTCCCATTATAGTCAGTGGGGCTTACTCCCAGGGGAGTGTGGATAGGATTGTGGCCTATGATAGCTATGTTTTTAAAGGTATCATTTGGAGATATGAAATTTTATTATTAAAAAATACAATGCAATATAAATATTTTTAAAAAACTTTATATGTTTCCACATTCTGGTTTTATTTTGTGCCACTTAATAATTTCTTAACTACTTAAATTATATATATTATGTTCATTGGTTGCTTTTGCAGGAGGATGTAGCAGCAGAAAGAAGAAAGCAAACTGTTGTGGAACAAGTGATGATAGATCAATTATCTAGGTAAAAGAAACAGTACTTGTGCTTGTAATCTGAATGGATTTATGCTATGTGGCTGTATTTTTTTTAGTAATATTTTTTAGGCTCAATCCAGCCAAAGTTGCATTTTTAATGGTTGATCTGATTGGGAAGAATTAAATCCATGACATCAGTGGAAATGCTAAGAGCTTAACTGACTGACTTGTGCTGACTCTCAAGGCAATACTATTCAAAGTGGCTTATGTCCTAAACATAACGGTAAAAGTAAAATAGCAATAGAACAAGGTTAAAATAGTCCCATTTGGTGCACATTTACTCAGAAAAAAATGCAACACTGAGCTGGAAGGCTGTGATGTTAAGGACATTTATTTGAACACACATGGATCTCTTTGGCTGTGATATAATAATATTTAATATTTTTAAAGTGGTTTCTGAATGTGTAAAGCAACATGTATATTATCTGGATTTTGTTCATACAAAATTATTGTAAGTTGAGGTTTGATTATTGTCATATTACTTCTGGGGGGCTTGAACTGAAAGGGAGTAGCTAGCTTGCCTAAGCCCACCTAGTTAGGATTCATAATTGAGGTGAGATTTGAACATGGGAAATCTTGATTTACAGCTCAGTCTCTTGGACTAGCTGCTATCAGAAGAAGGATAAATTGAACCCAGTGTACCATGCTTTCTGGGTTTGGATTATGACCAGTTTATATGCAGAGGGATAAAATGGTGATGTCATCCCTCACTAAATGAAACTTTGTAATTAAATTGTTCTTCAGATGTTGTTTTCAGATTTCATATGCAGAGTGCAATTTTTTAGTACAATCCTTCTGAATTATATTGACTTACCTTAGCAAATAAGTATCAGAATATGAATTACAGTCCAGTTCTAAACTGGCTTCTGCCAGCAGGGCAGGTATGTGCACTGACACAAACATGCCATAAGGCATGTTCTGACCATGCAAAGGCCAGCGCCTTTGGCAGAGAGGCATGTGCCAGCAGGCCTTCATTGGTGTTGGAGCAGTGCCCACCAACCAGGGCAAGGCCTATGCTGGGCAGCAAGGGATCTCTGTCACATCCTAACCTCCATCCTGAGCTTGGAAGCCCTACACAGGGCTGCTTGGTACTGTACCAGCAATTTAGCTGGTATGGCTCCAAGTAGACCCATAGAGGCTGCTGGGGCTTAACATGGAATAAGGGAAGAAATATTCCCTTACCTCGCAGAGACCTCCAGCTGCCTCTCTGCCCATGTGGGATACAGCAGATGCTGTTTTGGTGCTGCTATATCACAGTGGGTACAGCCTGGTTAGATTTGGGATGTTAGTCTCTAAATTTTAATTGTGATTTCATGAACATGGAATTTATACATGTTTTGTTTTTTGTTTTTTGAGTTAGAGCTGTGATAAGTGACCCAGAGCAAAATGGAAATTCTGATACTTATGAGACTGATTCTGTCCTTCCAGGATTCAGGACAGCACCTCTGCGCTTTAGAAAAAGAACGTTACATGAAACCAAGTAAGTTCCTATTGTCCCATGCTTGTAAAAATAATTTTTACAGAGTGTGCACTCTGAAGTGAGGAAAAGTCAGTGAGTGAGCCAGTATCACTCCTCAGAGGCTTGCCAGCTCAGGGAGGCTGGCTGAGAAATCCTCTGGCTAGGATTGCAAAGGCTTACTCCAAGGCTTTCCAACTTGCAAGGCATTGCTGCAGTTTGGCTGCCTCAATTCTTTGGAATTGGTGTTGAGAAGCTTGGGTTGTTGACATGCCGAAGCTTTGAGTCAGGATGGAAATACCTATCCCGAGAAGTAGGTGGTTGTTTGATGTCTCCCCTAGGTTAGTTGCCCACAATAAAGGGGGAGGCCTTGCCTGCTGCAGATCTTGTCTCTGGGGCAGTGCAATCCAAAGCCCTGCCACCCCCGAGCCGGCTCAAGTTCCTTTTGCTGGCTCCCAGCCATCACTGGGAGTAAGATGGGCTGGCGCTGGCATTGTGGAGCTGGCCCAATGTCTAGAGGCAATAAGTTTGTGCTGACCTGGGCAGACCAGCACAGGGGGTGAGAGAGGGCAGCGGGAGAGAGGCTAGAGGGTAGCCCAGGGGCGGATCAGGCTCAGGAGGGGGTGGAACTGGCTGTGGCAGCTCAGGCCAGATCGCAACCTCTCTACCAAGTGGTGTTAATTGGTCCACTTTGATTTGCGCCTGCAAAGTCTTGGGTGCAGATCCAAGTAGCCCCATAGGGCTGCATGGAGCATTTCTTGGGGTAAGGGTAAGGAAATTTCCCAGTGGTCTTAGCCTGCACCAAATCCACACTGTATACAGAGTATGCCAGGCAGCCTGCCTGTTCCAGCGCAGGTTACGATTGCACCCTAATTAACTTAAATAAATTGGACCAGTTTCACTTAAGCCGCTGTCTTGTGTGATTATTTAGGGATGCATGGGCAATATTCTGTTCTGGAGAGCAGCACTTCCTAACGTGTTATCCTGCAGAGATGAACTAATACAAAGCTTTAAAAATCTTTTTGCAATAGAATGTTTTTAGTGTTGCCAACTTAGTATAGCACAACTTAGCAGAAATACTTCCCAAACTTTTAATAACAAAATCTACCTACATATAGCAGGAATCAACAACAGCTTTTGTACGTCCTGTAATTCTGTCATCCTTTGCTTTTAAAGGCCTGTGTGTTAATAAATTATGCACTTTATACCCATTGCTTGTATGGTAAGAAATGCTTATATGTCCCCATGACATATCCTCCTTTATTTTGAGAAGCAAAATAGTAACTGTTTGATGTTTACAAGTATTATCCTAAGATCAAAGTATGTGCTTTGAGCAATTCTGAGGTTATTCAGGGCCATGTTGATGGATTACTTTCACTGATTTCTTGCATTTTGACCATTATCTTGACAACTAAGATGAAGAAATACTTTAAAACCCCAAGAAGAAGAGAATTTGGAGCAATTCTAAAAAATGAATTATTTCATTTGTAGCTAGTCATCATGCCCTTGTTTTTCTTTGGCCAACACTTATGCTTTAGTTCGTCTTTATTTAGGAAGAATGTATTAAAACATAGGAAGACTGTGTACTTCTTCTGAACTAGAAACCAGCAGTGAAATGGTTTCTATAGCGAAGTAAGACTGAAGCCCTCTTGACAATCCATAAGTCAAGATGATTTGTCTTCCAGAAAATAACTAGTGTGATTTTGATGGATGATTTTAAATATTTAAGGAAGAAGTTCTTTAAAAGTCCAGTCCTAACCTGTGCTGGAACAGGCAGGCCAGCCAGTTTGGGCTGGCTGCCGCTCAGCCCAAGGCAAGGGGAATTAATTCCCTTTGTCCCAGGTAATGCAGCAGCAGCCCCAGTGGCCCCTAAATCACTGGTGTAGATCTGAGCAGCCTTGCACTGTGCTCACCTAGGAGTGGGGTTAGGATCTGGCCTAAGTGCCGGATTCTGGCGTCCCTTTCTGGCCTCAGGCTGCCCACAGACCTGCCCGTTGCCCACCCTCCCCTGCTCTCCCAAGACCCCCGCACTGGCCTGACTCGGCTGGTGTGAACTCATCACTCTCCTGGTGCGAAGGCTCGGGATTTGGTCTCCAGAGGCTGGTGCACATTTGTGCAGTGGCTTCCTGGCTCCTGAGGTAGTGCGAAAGTGCCTAATGACACTTTTGCAACACCTCCAAGCCAGTGCAAGGGTGCAAGCCCAAGGATGGTTCAGAATTGCACTCTAAATGGGTGCTTAGTACCACCCATTTTAAAGGTGGTAACAGAATGTTAAGTCCCTTGAGGGTATAGTCCTCAAAAAAAGCACATCCAATTCTATGCTTCCTGTAGAATTGTTTAAAATTGTTCAAGTTTTGTCTAATTGTTTTATGATCAGCTTTACTCACAGTCCATAAGCATTTTAGTAGCTGAGGTGCAAACTGTTATAATTTTACTTTTTTAGAACATAGTTACTATTGTGAATTCTTTTTACAGAATAAAGACTCGGTCAGCGTTAACTGAAAATATGCTTACGAACAAGTTACGCTTTGATGGCAGATTAATATCAAGGTATGCCTAAATTTAATTTTAAATATTTTTTCTCTAATCAAACTTTAATGAAGCTTGCTATCTTCATGTTTGCGTACACATTTTTATGGACTGAAGAAACCCATTTAGGAACCAAGATTGTCAACCCAGATAGTTGACAAAACTGTTTGTGTGTTTGGGAGAAGCTGGGATACAACAGAGAGCTGGATTCAGCTATTCTGCTCAACCTCTTCTGCCTGTCATGCTTTGGGCTATTGAAAGCACATTTCAGGCTCCCATTCAGCTTGGATTCTGGTAACTGCATGGAGGTACTGATTATGAATCTTTCTTCTCTTCCTGGGCATGGAAAAAATAATGCCCATGTTGACTAGACACTGAGAGACCTCCCAGTCTGCATTGTCCTGCTGGCATCGCTGTCACTCCCTGAAGATAAATCTGGAGACAAGAGTGGACCAAGTTTTCTGTTGGCTTTCTTTATGCAGCTGTGTCTGAGTTTGTTTGTTTTTTTCAGTTGGCAGAATGCTTGGTGCTGGAAAGCCATGTTGCCCATTACAGTTTTAGAACTCTGCTCCTGTTCACAGAGCGGGGGGGGGGGGGGGGTGTGTGAGATGCAGAAGGTCATTTTCACAATGGAAAATATTTTTTACAACCTACCGTAGCATTCTATTGAATACCGTAGCATTCTATTCTATTCTACCGTATTCTACCGTATTCTACCGTATTCTATTCTATTCTATTCTATTCTATTCTATTCTATAGCATTCTAATAAATTCATTCTATTAGATTCCATTATTCACCCATTATTAGATTAGTAATAATGGAATCTAATAATGGAATCTATTCTATTAATGGAATCTATTAGATTCCATTATTCACCCATATAGCGTCTATACGATCGTTCTGGGGCAACAATGGAGGTGCAAGAAACTCGGAAAAGGGTCTTTAAAGCTATTTTTCCACTGATTTTTTCTTTATCCACTGGGGATTCAGGAACAGAACCTTGTTGGGTAACAAGGCATGACCTGTAGGTTAAAAATTTCATATTTTTATGGAACTGGGCAAAGTCACAATTATGGAAGATAAGAATTCATCTAATCTACCATTATACAAATCTCAAGATGGTAATGTCCATGTTGTGGAGAAAAAGTAATGTGTCTTTAAGCCTCCCTTGTTATTTGCCTCTAGCAGTTAGATCATACCTGTCAACAGCTGGTTGCCTACTTGGCATGCAAGGCAATTTACTTATGTTGCATATACCCAACCCCCTTCAAGCAGGAGATTTCCACGTTATTTGTCCTGAAGTCTGGCAAGATGAGATGCAATCTCCCCCATTCTCACCTGTCAATGGGCAGTCTCCTATGTGTGAGAAATATATATGCAGTACATGCTCTGGCAGTTAAACTCCATGTGACTGGGACATTTCCTGTCCCTAATTGGACAAATTTCCCCCATCCCCACAGTCCTCTGTTTATATGCAAGCATTTAAACCTTATGATGCCCTTACAACATGGGATGCAATATGAAGTATACTTACAACCTTGGCATGTTTAGGCCACTTAAACCAGTGACTGTTTCATGTTGTCTTTATGCTATTTGTCTATCTCACACAAACTCGTTTGTAATCTCCTGTTTTATGCTTAACTTTTTCTTAAATTTACTGGGGTTTAGAGTTGTCTGCCTAGACAAGCCTGGAAACTTTGCCTCCCCTAACGTGTTCAGCCATTCCAAGCTACAGGAAGGTAGAGCTAGGAAGCTGGGGTTCATGTGAAGGATACTCTGCTAGCAGGAGACTGGAAAGGCAGCAAGACCAAATGTCCTCACCAGCTTTAGTCTCTAAGGGCGCAATCCTATCCTATGCTGGAACTGGCGCTGTATCCAGCACAGTATAAGGGCCAAAAGTGGCTTGTCCAGAGGCAAGGGGAAACTTTTCCCCTTATGCCTGGGAAAGGCACCTTTTCCCCTAGGGGTCTCCTTGGACTTGCGCCACCTCTTGAGATGGCACAAGTCCGAGGAGAGCGGAGCGGCTCGAAGCTGCTCTGTTCTCCCCGGGAATGGGGGTTGGGATCCAGCATAAGTGCTGGATCCCAGCCCCGCCCCTGGGACCGCCCATTGCCTGCCCTCCCCCCTCCCAGGAATGCCTCCCTCCTCCTCCTCCCCCACCCCAGACGCTTGCGTCGGCCCAAGCAGGCTGACGCAAGCCTCGGTGAGGAAGCCAGCACAGAGGCTTATGTCAGGGACTTATGTTAAGGGGCTTGCGCATGCCCATGGACACCTCTGGATTGCGCCCTAAGCTTCCTTCCCTGGTATGAGTAAGATGGTTATTCCTCCTCCGCTTTCTCTCCTGGTTTCAGGAAGGTGAATATTCCTGCTCAGCTATCTAAGGCAGGCAACATGGCTGGCAACAGGTTGCTGTTGATGGCACTTTTACAAAATCGGGATCATTTGCAATCCAACAGGGGGTCTGTGAAATGTGACATACTTCATGCTGGGTTGATATGGATTCTACTAAAATTAAATTTTAAGACTTTGGTTTTTATATTGTTCTAGAAATGGACGGGATGCTTGTCGAGAACTGATTGGATTTTTCTTTGCATATGATAAGTCTTTAACTGTATATGAATATCGACAATTTGGTAAAAATAGGTATGTATGATTAGAAAATGTTTCTTCAGATTTTTATTGAGCCACTGATAGGCATATCAAGTTTTGCTTTGCTTTCAATGTCACACAGAACAAATGCTCTGCCTTTCGTTCAGAAGGGAGTTTGTAGTCATCAGCGTGGACCACGAAAAGGGAAACCGTACAGTCTTAATGACTTCTATGTTGTAAGTATTGTGAACTTCAGAATAATGCTTCTTTAATATTTAAGAGCTGAAAGTCTCTCTGTAAGTGTTAGGTGCAGAGATCTTTATGTTTTGCTTTGACAGTTTTCTTGCCTGTTTCCAGTGTTTATATTTTTCAAAGGTTTATCATAGATTTTTGACCTAGTAGATTAACAGCAGACTGTAGTAGATCAAGGATTTGAGACACTCTGGAACGCAGGTCTGAAGCATATGGAGGCAGTTGCCTCAGGTGGTAGGATGGCAGGAGCTCCTGTTGCCATATCTCCCTCTGCTTGCTGTATTTGAAAAGGAAGTAGAGAAATGGAACAAAAGAGGAAATGTAGAGGTGAATAGAGTGGTGGGCTGGAGTGTTGCTCTTGGTCACCACTCCCCTCTGTTGCCCTGTTCAAATGCAACACACAGAAGATGAGATCAAAGTTGGGAGGGTGGACTTCACAAGCTGCTACTGAGTTAGGTAAAATATTACTATAGTGACAGCAGCAGGAGATGGTGGGGGGCCATGGTGTTAGGTGCTCTGCATCAGGTGCTCAAAAATCTTAGACTACTTCTGAAAAGTGTTGTGATGATATTTTTGAATTTTAGTTTTGGATGTGCCAGCTCAACAAGCAAAATTGTATTAGGAAGGGTTTGCTCTAGTTTGTCAGGGCTAATTCAACACGATGAACCTTTTAATTGCCTTTAGTATATTTGCGTTGTGCACCTGAATCTTGAGTTTGTGAGTCATTTTGTTGAATAAAACATACTGTAAGTAATTTCAGTGTAAGACTGCATGACTTGCTTTTCCCACTAGAGGGCAATCAATTGCAGTCAGGAATTGAGCATATTTCTCTATATTACTCCCTTTTGTAAATACATAAATCATAGGTGCATTGTTTCTTAATGGTTATTTCCTTTTAGTAACAGACTTTGCAAAATCTAATGGCAAGTCTTCTGTCAGACTTTTTCCTGAAGTTTTAGGCACTTGAACAATTTTAGTTTTAAATCTTTTTCTTTCAAAATTCAATAAAATAAATGACTGTTGGCAACCTTCAATCTTGAAAGACTATGGTATCGTGCTCTGAATAAAATAAATATACCATAGCATATAGTGTGTGCTCCATCAGCATGGCTGCAGAGCGTAAAATCGTGGGAGGGATAGGATTGGGCTGCCTATTTGAATAAGTGCCAAATTATGGATTTACCTGTGCAGACTGAGTGTTAGATGAGCGGTAGATGTAGCTTGTGTGTTTGGGTAAAGTCCATGGGAGAAAGAACAGACACGACTTAGTTGCTATACTTTATCTTCTCCTATCTTGGTCATGAATCTTCAGGCTTTCTAGTTGTAAATTGAACATATGTGAAGTAGTTCATCTGTATGAAGATAATTGTGATTGAGTTATATTTTGTGGACCAATAAAGATAGAGCAGTACTTGTAAATCTCTCTTATATTATTGCTCTTAGGGAGCAGACCTAACTTTTTTGAGCCGTAATCATCCCAGCCTTCCGGAAAGCATTAAGCAGAAGCCAATATTTACGATCCGAGTCACAGATATTGACGAAACAGCTAGAGCTTTTCTAAAGTAAGTGGAATTGCACTAAGTGATCAGATTTCATTTCCTGTCTTGAAAATATGTTCACAAACAAAGACTATGCTGTTCATTGTTCAGATTTGAGGTTTTTTACTTGTTCTTCCCTTTACATGTGTTATATCTGATTAGGGTGATACAGTGCCATCCCAGTTAGTAAGAGCCAAACTAGATGTGATTAATCATGTAATTGAGCTTAATTTCCTTTTTCTTTTTCCCCCCTGTAAATAATGTGCAGTGGGTCGGGTGTGGTAAGGGGTAAGATCTAGGAAATAAAGAGGTATATGAGGGCCAGTGACTTGTTAAAGTTGCCTCTGGTTTAGCTATGGCCTTGGAAATTCACAATCTGTCCACTTAAAGGAAGCTCCAGAAAAACAAGGGAACATAAGGGTCAAAGTATATGGTTATGTCTATTTTTTGAGATAGTTTTCTTGTTTCAGAAAATGCTGTGGCTGAAACTGCACTGTTAAAGGGATACTGGTATGTGATGTGGAAGGGCTCCCTTAGCTCTTGCCCTTTGGACCATTTCATGATGAAAATCCCCCCCGTTGTCTTTACTCTGAAAAACTGGGAGTACTGTATTCTTTTTTATTTTTTTGCAAGCAGCAGAAATGAAAACAGTTGCGTGGCAGGATTCAATCTAAAACTGGTCCAAGGGCAAAAGGTTGAACATTTCCTTTCTCTTTCATCCAGTTTCAGAAACTACATTTTTGTAAAAGAAAAATATGTAAAAATAGTCACAAAATCACACAATATATAGTTCCACTCTCAAAATGTGGGAATTAATCAGTAGTTATCTTGTTGGGTCTAAGGGAATAGCTGAAAGTTTAGGACAGGATGACGGAGGAATGCATACAGGTTGCCACTGTATTGAGAACTGCATGCCTTCTGGCAAGCCTGCTCCTACTTCTGGGCCTTTCCAGATAGACAAAAGCAGCGTGTCAGGTATTGTCTTTCCCAAAATAGAGATTTGGATAAGAGAGTTCATGCTGTATCACTCCTATGAAAAGAACTGACAAAACAGGAATTGGAGTTTGCTGATATACAAATGGTTCCAAATTTCATTATAGTTCCCAAACGTAATGCTAAATCTACTGCCAGTGCTCAAAGCATCATTGTAACTACAAATAGGTTATTTTATGGGATAATTAGGATCTTATCAGTGTTTCATGCCTGTCACACCACTATTTTCAAAAGTACTTATTCTGGTTTTGAAAAAAATATTTCAGATTTTTAGGAGTGAAGAAATAAACCAGGTGACACATAAGAACCATGATCAGATCTGTCTGTCTGTGTCTGTCTGTCTAAACTTTAAAGCACTCCTGGGGCATCCAATTTTGGTAGAAGCTGGGTCTCTAGAGGTTAGAGTGTTTTTGTTTAACCTTTTGTACCTGGGCTGTTTTCTGATCCTAAATGCCACCCTCCCCGCAACTTTGGGGGCTGTTTGTCCCTCAGGGTCTTGCTTTCGTTATGTTCTTAAAAATAGTTGACTGGCTGTCCTGTTTAAGACCTTGGAAACTAATAAGACTTGGTTGCTGCCAGGGGACAGTTTTGTATGTGAACTGAATGGCAATGTAGGCAGCTGTTTG
Organism: Tiliqua scincoides; assembly: GCF_035046505.1. Lineage (NCBI taxonomy): Eukaryota > Metazoa > Chordata > Lepidosauria > Squamata > Scincidae > Tiliqua > Tiliqua scincoides. The sequence goes on from NC_089827.1 coordinate 73,470,104, forward strand.
GAACATAATTTAGTCTATGTTCTAACAAAATGGCACAGAATAATGCCACTGAACAATAATATCTCTGACCTTGTCTACCTGCTTTGACATTTTGCAACTGTAAATGTTTTCAGGCGTTCAAAATATCTCTTGTCTTGCCAGCGAAAATTGTATTATCCACAGTTTTTATCTAACTCTGCTAGGAAAATCAAAAATTGTGATTGGTAGGATCCTGCCCCTTCCTGAATCTCTGACCTCCTTCTGTGCCTCTGCTCAGGCCTGTGCAGTGTCAGCCCCTTGCTTCCTTCCTCAGTTCCAAGATGGAATTGGTGGGGAGGAGCTAGCTATCTCCTTGGCCTTGTGGTTTCCAGGTTCTCTAAACATTTTGGCAATGCAGTGGTCAAACAGCCTTCCTTCCCATCTTAGTACTGCAAAAGGGATGGGGATCGCTTTGCAGAGGTAGAGCGACTTCTTCACCTCTTCAGCATCTCCAGGGTTGGGAAGAAGGCTAAGACACGCTGATATGCACTGGGGGCAATGGCCGACTTCTTCGGGTGAGTGAAAATATGAACTCAAGGTGTTTATTTTTGAAGGGTGTCCTCTCTGCACTTTTTAACATATTGATTCAAAGTGCTTTGATTAGGTTCACCTGATGTAAAGCATTTTGCTTATCAGAAGTTTCTCTAGCATTGGTTTTTCTAGCAGGAGGAGACTTGTTGTGGAGGATGATATAGTGAATATTTAGATTTGTGAAAGTTAACTTCTATTAAATGTAATGTGGCTGCTGAATGGATTCATATATTATAGGTCTGCACACGTAGAAAAAGAGGAACCTCCCATCAAGCAGGAGGGTGGTGACACAAGTGTTTTGAAGAAGATTCAAGGTTTGTATACTAATTTGCTTTAAAGTTTGTATGTCTCTGCATTTTGAGGGAAAATGCAGAATTGGGCTGTTGCTTGGAGGGGTTTACAATAGTGGAAGAAACTTCTGCTTTTGCTCTGCCACGGCTGTTTTGCAAGTGCTACCACAGTAGGCAGCAGCACCACATCTCCACCAACTGACCACTGCTTCTGCCAGACAGCAGCTGACACAGGTCCAGAGAGACCCACTGGCAAGAAGGAGACTTACCCAGAAATAAGGGAAAACATTTTCCCTTACCTCTACCTAGCCTCCCCATCTGCCCCTTAGGATACAGTGCAAGCCTTTTTGGCATGGCTACATCAGCATGGGGGGAAGGATAGGATTGAGCTGTAATATCTGTGGAACTCTGGAATATAAACAGGCTTTGGATTGTGATGAATGTTTTTTTTTGTCACAGATCACAGGCTGTTTTACTGCTCTTTTTTAATATGATTTTTTTAAAAAAATGTTTTCAGAGTAGTGGTAGAGCACATGCTTTTACATACAGAAGTTACAAGGTTGAACTCTCAGCATCTCCAGTGAAAACAATCTCAGGTAGCAAGGTTGAGAAAGATCCCTTTTGGAGTCATTGGGAGAGTTGACAGTACAGGCTACATGGTATAAGACAGCTCTGTGAGCTTTAAGGAAAATAGTAATCAGCACACACACACACAAAATAAAATGACCATAAAAATATTTTTAACTTTTCCACAGATGGGCTTAAGGAAAAACTAAGTAAAAGAGGAGTTCGTACTATAACAGGATTAGGAAAGTACTTCCGGGAACTGGACAAAAACCAAAAGGGAGTTCTGACAAAAGCAGACTTCAAGCAAGCACTAAAAGTGTTTCATTTGGAAGTGCCTGAAGAGGTATGTTGTCGTCAATTTACTCTCTAGAGCAGGGCCGTCCAACTTTTAACAGTCGGGGGGGGTGTGCATGACCCTGGTGTCATCCCCCCGAGCACACAGACACAGAAGTAATTGTTGGTGATGTAATGATGTCACCGCCAAGTACTCTTGGGTTCTGAGCAGGGGAAATAACTCGGCAGGCTTGGGCAGCAGGAGGTTGTTGTGGCAGGTGGGTTTTTCAGTCTCCCTGCCACACCATTCTGGCTTCTCCTTTAGAGAAGGAGCAGTTGGAAGGCCACAGCAGAAGAGAGTGAAATGCCGCTGATATTGGAGGAGGCAGTTGGTGGTGGCTGTGGTGAGGCGTTCGAGGGCTGCCTAAAAGGGCCTCATGAGCTACATGTGGCCTGCGAGCCTCGTGTTGGTCCACCCTGCTCTCGAGGGAGTACAGTGACTCCTGCTTACGCTGGGTCTTGTGTTCCAACAAAAAACTGCTCCTCTGTCCTTTCTGCCACTAGCCAACTACAGTTATCTTTCTCTGCCAGGGTGGAAAGCACCCTTTTGGAGGAAGATGACTCTGGGGGATATATGTAATAAAAGCTAAAAAACTTTACAAAGGGCATGCATGCTTTAAAATAGAGAGGGAGCATGATGTTAGTGTCTGAAGGAAATTAGGGTGATTACCTAGGGAGGACTGAAGAACCAGGCATATTATATTGTAGCAAGGGAGGGAGGGAAAGGTGGAGAAGAGCGAAAAAGTGGGAAAGTACCAAAGGTCTAGCTGTGGCAAGAGACTGTGGCTTGGGTCTACGTTCTCTGTGGCCTGAACCAGCCACAGAATCAGCCAACAAGGAGGAGGCAGTTTGCTCTAGTGAGCCAAAGTTTGGCCTCTTCCTTAAAGGCCTTCGGGACTTGATGCTTCCTTGTCATCGGCTCCAGCAAAATGATACAAAGCTGGTCTGGATCATGCTTATCTGGGATATGTCCAGGACCATGCGCATAACAGGCCTTGTCAGGCAGCACGGGAGGGAGGCTGCTCTCTCCTGGTGCCTGGAATGCTGCTATACCAAGTCCCCTACATATGTACCAGTTGAGGTCCAGAAGTCCATACAGAAGTCAAAACATATGTATCCTAAACATCCAGCATTATTGCACTGTGCAGAAGTATCATTAAACGACATACTGTGCCTACACAAAATTGCTGATGAAGTTGTCCATAACTTGGGAGCCAATGTCTGTAGTACTGTTTTTCAGGTGGCTTGGAAATGAAATGTTTCAGGAACCCTGGGTCATGTCATTTCCAGGATGAGGACTATCCATAGTAGAGACATTAGCCACCCTAGGAAAACTGTATTTTCCAATGTCCCTGTTATGCTGCTATAGAAATTTTTAAGGCTCCAAAGGAGCAAGTGAGAGGGAACAGAACTAGTTTTTTGTCCCTCCCACAGCAGCAATCAGATAAGTGGGGGCATGTGGCCTCATAGGAGATATTTGAGAGAAAGATCAAGGCCCTGTAGTATTTCCAGTGCTGTCATTAGGAGCACAAAAGGCCAAACTGAAGCTATTAGCCAAAATTTCCTATTTAATTGGAAAATACTGCTGAACCCAATTTCAAATCATTCTAGAACAGTGAAAATTATTAACTTTCACTTGGCGATTTGAAACTAGTCAGTGGAAAACTAGGGTTTGGCAAGTGTCCTTTGCAGGTACTTTAATAGCTGTTGAGATCAGGAAAGGATCTTAGTTAACCAGATGTTATGGTACTTAACTGTCACCATTTGTTGAACATTTAGGTCTGTTTTTCACTGGGAAAGGGAGTTTATTAGAGTTGTAAGGAGGCAATAGTTACGTGAAAACTCCCTGTGATACCTTTTTCTGTTTTCTGATGTGAGGTTATGAAAATCTTGGGATCTGTTTTTAATTTGGAAGTAAGTAGGTTAACAAAATTATAGCCAAAAGGACTTTTGTGTCACAATGCTGAACTGAAAACGTCTATACAATTGTGACCTAGCAAAAATAGGCTGGCTTTCACAACCTCTAGGTATATGCTTCGGATGACTGATAGCAGTCTTGCTTTCTTCTGCTCAGTGTTCAAATGAATATTCAAGCAATAACCTGACTTTTCCCTTTGTTTCATAGTTTAGCAGATTAATCTTATGTTTATGCCCATGTTCTGAGTTGCAGCTCATTTGACCTGAAGCTCTTAAATTGTAGGATTTTGAGTCTTTGTGGTTAATACTTAATGACAACGATAATGATGAAGTTGACTATCTTGAGTTTACCCGTGCTGTTCTTGGAGAAATGAATGAATATAGGAAAGCATTTGTCAGAAAAGTAAGTTTATTTTAATTATATAGTTGATCAACAGATAAGTGAAAAATACAAATCCATTTAGGTTGCAATTCTGTACGAACTTCCCTTAGAAGTAAGTTCGATTAAACTCAGTGGGTCTGAGCAAACATACATAGGATTGCATTTTAAAAAAATTGTTAAACATGATATAATATCTGATATTTCTGCATTTAAAATGTTAATAGACACTAGAATAAAATGTTACTTAATTTGATTTTTAATCTCTTTTGTAATTTAATATCATTGGTGGTTGAATTTAAAACACAACCGGTGTTATTTTGACTGACTATTCAAGAGTAAATATCTTGGGGACTGATAACTTCTTTTGGTTGATATCTATTTTTAACCTGTGGATTGGATTCTGTACCACTGTTCAGGTACGTTACACTGAACAAGTTCTGACAGTTCTGCAACTGTTGTTGCCATCTGTGAAAAAGGGAAAAATGATGTATGTTTTGTGATGAAGATATTGCTTATATATGTTCTTACTAAATTGCATCATGTACATAATATTACCAATTAAATAGTGAAAAAAATTGTAATTCGGTGGAGTCTTCCACTGCTGGAAACAACAGGATGGTTGGAATCCAGGTTATTCTGGCAATGACTGAAAGTTTTTTATTTTAGATATATTAAATAGGCTAAAAATTGTTTACTTGTATCCTCAGTGCAAATGTGTTCATATCCATTAAGCTGAACTGACATTATGAAATGTTTCCAGGTATTGTAAGTGCTGATAGAAGGGTCAGTTGTCAAATGTTGAAATAGTTTAGTTTACGTTCAAGCAAACTGAGTTTTTGCTTCCTATCCATTTGTACCAAGTGGTGTACACATGGGAAAGGTCTTTTTCTGTGGTGTTCCCCCCTCCCCCAATGTGGAATTCTGTACCAAGAGTGATGCCAGAAACCCTCACTGTCCCCACTTTCAAGAAACTGTTTTAAAAATCACTTGTTTTATCAGGCTCTGGTATTGACTCTTTCACTGAAGCCTGCTGCTCCACACACATGGATTTGCTCTCTGTTAGTTTTTATGTTATTTCTTTAATTCTCTTGTGAGCTACTCTGGAACTGTCTGCTGAAGGGCAGAAATGCTATAAAGAAGTCTTAGATAGAAGGCGATAGTGGTGTGAAGGAGACTGGACCAAAAAGAAGAGTTGAGAAGATAGATTGTAAGGAGAGGGATTGGAGAGGACACGAGCATAAGTCATCTTTGCTTGATCTTATCGGTGCTCTGTCTAAGAATCTGTCTCTGACATGCTGGAACTATTTGGTTTTTTTAGAAATATTTACATTTCTTTAGAATATAAATATTTCTTATAAACAAAAAGTTATCAAAGTGGTTTATATAGCAGGGGAATGAGAAAACTGTTTCCTGTCTTAAGGATGCTCACAATCTAAAATAAAATCTCTTTGCTGCAATCTGATGTAAATGGCTATAGGACACAAAAGAGGGGGATCAAAAGGCAACTTTGACAGGCCAATGGAGGGAGCGCCTCGCTATCATGCCTCTCCCTGTATTCCTGCTAGATAGAAAACATTCCCTTCTTTTAATCGCTGCTGCTGGTAATCAAAGAGGTACTATCAATTCATTTAAGATATATCAATCAATTTGTATAAGATTTTGTAAGATGCACCTATTTTAGTAGCCATGGTGATCATGGAGGAGTGGGGAGAAATTCTTGAATTTTGTGTTTTTGAGATTGCCAAATCTTCAACGCAGACCTTGTGCCTCTTTTGTCTGTAGGCCATTTTTGCATATTAAAATGGAGATACTTAAAACTAGTCGGTTCAGGGACTCTGCAAAGAAACATCAATAAAAGTATTGTGTGAAAATAGAATGACTGCTTCAACAATATAAAGCCAATAGAGTTTTAGGAGAAAAGGAAATTCTCTTTCTGGGTCATCTGACCAAAATTGTCAGTAAGTGAGAAAACAAGTGAGTCAGTGAGAAAATACTTTACTGTTGATGCAACAGCCCAAAGAAAGTGTTAATGAATTGGCAGGGTTGACCAGAAAAAAGCTAAACAGACTTCTGGGCATGAAATACCTATATTTTCTTGTAAGAATCAGTACAACACAGTCTGCAGGCCTGAGGCCAGTTATAAAGATTCGCAAAAAAGTTCATAAGGTTAAGCACGTCTAACTGTTTATTTGCCTTGATTTCACTTCTACTTTTCTCCAAACTAAATGAACCCTCTGTAGGTTCAGGCAATAAAAATTCTACTTTTCTGATGCTTGTGTTTAAAAACCAGGGATATTTTTTCCCCCTAAAATATTAATATTCATTAATTCTCTTGGTAAAAAGTACCATACGTAATAAATATTTGTTAACTTAGTCTTCCCGCACATTTACATGCTTCTGATTACTGTCTTTGTTCAGGCTTATATGAAACTGGATTACAACAAAACTGGCAGTGTGCCTCTGGTAAATATCACGAAATGTTATTGTGCTAGAAAACATCCGCAAGTCTTAAAAGGTAATTAATGTATAAGAAAGTAAGTATTTAGTTTGTTACTATTTGGCTTACTGCTTCTCTCTGCACCCAGTACCAAATGAGAGGACAACCCCTAGTCTGACTAGTCAGATATGGGCAGGATTGTTCACTCATTTGGTGATATGTTTTTTGTGGCACTTATGTGTGACGAGAGGCTTTCATCACTTCTGTGTTCTCCCATGCTTATCTTACTTCCCAAACCTTCTTTGCATGATGGAGGAAGTATTGGGGTGGCTGAAAACAATAACTTCTTACTAAGATCAGCCAAAACTTGTGGTGTCTGAGTTTGTCTGTCTTGGGTTCAGTGAGCTAGCCCTGTGATGAGATAAGGTGAGGTGGAGTCCTTCAAATGACAGGTGGGCACAGATGGCATCCTGTGCCCATCAGTCTTCCCTGCAGCAGCCTCACCTAGTCCTTGTTTGCTCCCTTACGGATTCCTCTTTTGGCTCTGCTGCTCTATGATTTGAAAAAGAGTGGGGTGAAACCAGGAAATGCCTTCCAAGTTTTGTTTCTTCTAGTTTCTTGTTCCACCCTGCTCTGCTGCACTATTTCAAAGCAGCACAGTGGAGGCAGGTAAACTTGGGGAGGCAGTGGCAGTGATCCCAAACGAGGAAGAGGGCCACCACTGCTGCCCTTTCCATCCAGCGAGGAGGAGAGAGGTGGCAGCAACTGCCACCTCCTTCTTAGCCTGCCTGCCAGCACCACCTCCTTTGCAAGGGAGGAGGCGGTTAGTGGACTAAAGCAGTGGCACCTGCCCCCACCATCACTGTCGTTTCTCCTCTTCACTTCTACACTGAAGCCGGGAGTAGAATAGCAGCAGCAGTGATTGGGGTGAGGCAGCTTCAAGCACCATTTTCCATCCTGCTGCTGTAAAGCTACTGCTTGAAATAAGTGTAGCCTCAAAAACCGAGATCAGTCACCATCTCCTTGAATTTTCCTTAATTCTCCTGAATTTACTTCCTGGTGCCCTTACGGTTGCACGCAGGAAATCCCTTTGTTAAACTTGTAGTGAATATCAGAAAAATTCCATTTTTGTTTTTTCTGACCTACGATGTTCTTTGCAGGTTTACTAATGTGTTTAATAATAAATAATATTTTAACAGGTAACGCAACAGAAGAAGAAATTAGGTCTTCATTTCTAGAAACACTGCAGGATGCTTGTAGCGATCCCAATGAAGTTTCTTTTTCTGAATTTGAGGATTATTATGAAGGATTAAGTATTGGAATTACTGCTGATGAAGATTTTGTTAACACGCTAAGGAATCCCTGGGGAATTTAGAGTACATGGTGTTGACATGGTCACCATCTAAGATAAAACATTGAGTGCCAAGGTTTGGCACTAATCGCTGAATGAAAGCCTGATAGGTCTAAATAGTTTGAAGATTTATGTTACTTGTTCAACACCCTTTCAATTTCATGACCATGTATGTTTTAATATGGAGTCTGTTATTCAGTTTTGGCTCAAATTTAGAACATTTTCTTGCCTCTCCAATGTTAGGAAAACGCACTACCTACAAATAATGATTGTATCCTAAGAAAATTAGGATTCTTAAGTCCCGTTCAATATAAGTAGCACCGAAATTTGTCATGACTAAGGGCCCAACCCTATAACCCACAGCACCTGTGATTTGTATGTACCATCAGCTCTGGATGCCACAAACATGCTGTAAAGCACATTCACAGCACCCAGAAAGGAGGGAGCCTCAGCACCAGTTGGTGCTGGGCCTCAGTGCCGGGAGGATGCCCTTGAAGAGCCACTGCCAGTAAGAGGCACTGCTGGAGGCAGTGCAGTTTTCCAGGGCTGGGGGAAAGACCAGCCCAGGAGGGGGCGGGACCAGCAGAGGCCTCTTCCACCTGATCCTGTGCTCCTTGTCAGGGTACAAAGCCCCTCAAGTCTGTGCTGGCAAAGTAACTAGTGCAGACTCAAGTAGCCCCACTGCGGGGGCCTGGAGCTTTCCTTGGGGGAAGGGGATGAACCCCTTCCCCAAGGGGACCTCCGGCAGCCTCCCTGGCCCTGCTGGATGCAGCAGTAACCATTTTGGCACTGCTGTACCTGGCGGCACCAAGGAGCTTAGGATTGGGCTGTAATTTGTCTCATTTTATTTTAGTGATACTTATTGTCCTGACTTACTTAGGATATGAAATAATTTGTTTTGTTAAATCAGTAAATTGTGGAACTGGATATATGTGAAAGAGAGTTAACAGTGAGATATTATCAAGGATCTAATATATACCATAAGTGACCATATTCAGTGATCATTGTGGCTTTTAGCACATCTGTATAGGAATCTTGAAAAGATACGGAAGTGCCTTTAATGAACTTGCTAACCTTGTACTGCACATGCACATGCATCTGATAATCCCTGCTATACAAAGATATCCACTCTGTTTATGTGACTGCTTCATTCCCACATGCATTTACTTAGTACAAAACCAAAAGCATAGGAAATTGTTTGAGGACATGCTGTTAAGACATTTACATTTATTAAGCTGGACTTGTTCAGTAACCTCAAGAAAGGAAGCCATCTCACAGGAGTAGCCAGAGTAAGGGGAAATATGCGCTCTGCGAATGTGTAGATATTTAAGAGTGAATCACACATACCATTGTGACTGATTCAATGCCATATCTGCTCATTTTTAAAATTCACTAGCTAGATATTTTTTTTTACTGCATGTTGATTACAGAGCGGTGTTCTAATGCATAAAATGTGTTCTAAGTGTTTTGCCTTTTAAAAAATAAATTCTTATTTCAAAAGCACCCAGACTTTCTGATAATTTTTACTAACCTAATTTGTAATCGGATATATATATATATAATTGCTATGATCTGTCATTCTTCTGCTAATTTTTACTAACTTAATTTGTAATCGGAACTGATGAATAAAATTCCTTAATTCATTTTTTAAAAAGCAGTTTAATCTTTTCAACCTACATTTGCACATTTTATTTCACGTTATAAGATGCGTTTGAGGGCCCAATCCTATCCAATTTTCCAGTGCTGGTGCAACTGTGCCAGTGGGGCAAGCGCTGCATCCTGTGGTGGAGAGGCAGTCATGGAAGCCTCCTCAAAGTAAGGAAACATTTGTTCCCTTATCATGGGCTGCATTGCCATGATAAATTTTTAATCAAAAAAGAAAGAGAGATGATGATGATGAGTCAGGTGTGGCTAGCGCTAGTGCAGACAGTAACACACCTAGTAGTGTTAGTTCTAAAACCGTCACACGCCAATATAATGAAGACTATTTGTCTTTTGGATTCATTTCATCTGGAGAAGAACATCCACGCCCTGAGTGTGTTGTTTGTGGTGAGAAACTGGCAAACCAAGCTATAGTTCCAAGTAAGCTGAAAAGACACCTTCACTCAAAGCACTTACATTTATGCGAGAAACCACGTGATTATTTTAAAACTTATGTTACCCTGCGCATGCCCGATCTCATCTGATCTTGGAAGCTAAGCAGGGTCAGGCCTGGTTAGTACTTGGATGGGAGACCGCTTGGGAATACCGGGTGCTGTAGGCTTAGACCATAGTCTTTCGAGACTGAAGGTTGCCAACCATTGCTGATCAAACATGTCAGGCTAAAAAATTTTCTAAAATTGCAGCTGTCTCTGACAAAGCACAAGAAGCAAGCTATGCTGTTGCTGAAATTGTGGCAAAAAACATGAAGTCACATACAATTGCTGAATCATTAATTTTACCAGCATGCTGCAAAATTGTAAATATTATGTTTGGCGAAACATATGAAAAAGAGATCTTGAAAATACCTATGTCAGATAACACGATTAGTCAGCGTATACACGACATGTCTGAAGATGTTGAGTCACAAGTTATAGCTAATATTAAAGAAGCTGATTTTTTTGCCATCCAGCTGGATGAGTCAACTGACATCACAGGAAATGCACAACTCTTAGCATTCAGTAGGTTCATCTGTAATGGAAACATCATTGAACAATTCTTATTTTGTAAATCGCTTCCGGAAACCACAAGAGGCCAAGACATTTTTGAGGTTGTTGACCACTATTTCAATTCTCATGGTTTGTTGTGGACATCATGTATCAACATCTGCACAGATGGTGCTCCCTCTATGAAACCTAAAAGGATTCATTGCACTGGCCAAACAAAAGAACTCTGACATTGTTTTCACACACTGTTTTCTGCACAGAGAGGCCCCTGTTTCAAAATCAATAGTACCTGAACTCCAAAAAGGAATGACTGAGACAAATAAAATGGTTAATTACATTAAGAGTAGGCCATTAAAATCAAGGTTGTTCTCATCACTGTGTTCTGCTGTGGAAGCTGCTCTTACCCAACTTCTACTGCACACAGAAGTGAGAAGGCTATCTTGAGGGCAGGTGCTTTCAAGGTTGTATGAACTGAGGGAACAACTTCAAATCTTTTTTACATCAGAAGGGTCTGAGCTGGCTGACCTGCTTAGTGATGAGACCTGGTGCAATAATTCCTAGCTAACATATTCCAAGCCTTGAACACTCTTAACAAGAGTATGCAGGGGAAAGAATGAAAATATTCTGACTTGCAGTGACAAAATTATCTCCTTTAAGGAAAAACTAACACTGTGGGCAGCCAGAATAAAAAAAGAGAACAAAGTTGAAATGTTTGAACTGACAAAAAGTTGCAAACTGGACAAAAATCTTGTGGATTTAATTCTACAAAGTTTGTCACTGCTGGGGAAAAACATTGAAAAATATTTCCCGACACTTAATGTATTGTCCTTGGACTGGGTGAGAGATCCATTTGTGCTAAATGCATGTGAGTCAGCTGAGTTACCTGTTGCAGAAGAAAATGAGTGGACAGAAATCAGAAATGATAGAGGACTGAAACTGAAACACTTCTCAACAGATATGGCCTCATTCTGGTTGTCTCTCCGAGAGGACTACCCCATTATCACAAAGATGGCAATTAAAGCACTTCTTCCTTTCTCAACATCTTATCTGTGTGAGGCTGGTTTCTCTGCTGTCAACACAATGAAGAGCAAGAATAGGTCAAGGCTTCAAACACTGGAGGAGGACGTGAGGGTGTGCTTGTCAACCATCTGTCCTCGGACAAGGGACATCATGCAACATCACCAAGCACAAATTTCTCACTGATTTATTTCTTTTTTAAATAACAGTTTAATCATTGAACTTTAAAGTTTTGATTAAAAATTCATTTAATCAAAAGTTATTCATTAAAACTTCAGCTATTCAAGTTTAAATACAATCTTAGTACTCTTTTTTTTAAATAATAAAATATATCCTTAAAAAAACTGATGTGTGCCTTGACAATTCTGGTGCCTTGCTGGTGTGCCACGAGATGAAAAAGGTGGAAAATCTCTGGGTTAGGATATGGCATGGGCTGCCACTGCTGATCCCAACCCCTCCTGGGCCAGATCCTCTCCCCACCCCTGGAATGCCTTCCCACCACCCTTTCCTACACCCTGCGCTGCCCGGAGCAAACCTACCTACCTCGACTAGTGCAGGGATGAGATTTGGCACTGGCAGGTTGGTGCCCAACCTTGTGTTAGCGCGTCCTGCTCCTGAGTAGGCACAAACATACTTTACGGTACATTTGCAAAACTCGGGAGCCAGCGTGGGGGCCTAATCCTGATTTTAGGTTTGCTTTGACAGCGATGTTTTAAAGCTTCTCTTAGCATGTGCTTACTGGTTCTTTAAGCAAAACTAAGGAAGTGTCCTGGAGGGGAAAATTAAATTTGTAGTGTTGAAGAAAATTAGATTTTTTTATTTTATTAAGTTAGATTTGTCCTACATTTAGACCTCTGTTATATATTTGTCCTGTGTAAAAAGCATCTCAGACTCCATCTTGTCTGTATCAAACCACCATTCCCTTTAGGTGAGAGAGTCACGTACACCACTTGCCCTGAATTATTGCTGTGAGATCAGGAAAGCCTTATTGTAAACCCCCTCTTAGGAATGTGGAAGTATGCGAAAAAGTCTTATCTGAGAAGTCCATGGTGCTAGATCCTCTTTTGTAGTTCCTTTTATAAGTACTTTGATTTATGCAGCAGACATGACTCTAGGACTGTTGGTGCCATGTAAAATGTTTGTTGTTTTTTGGTGATTGGTTGACATGTACACCTTTCCGTTGCTTTCTATTTGTTCCTTAGCACTATAAGAAGTGAGAGAATTCCTAAAATCTGGGTTAGATACACTAGGCTCTCACCAGCGCACTATGTTAATAATAAACCCAGGACAATGTTCTAGCTCTTGTTTTGCACAATTAATTTCTCCAACCGTAGCAACTGCAAGTCCATCCTCTGGTGTAGCTGAACCCAGGTAGGAAAAGGAGACCAAGGTGACTTTCCAGTGGATTAATCCTGTGTCATTTACAGCTGAGAATGCTGCAAAAACACCCGCCTGAATTTCAGCCGGAAAGGTATCCGAAGCGAATGCAGATTCAGTACATGCTCCTGACGTGAAGCTTATTCATCTGCAAGATGTGACATTCGGCATCGGTTTTTAGGTTTTGCACTCTCTTGGAGTGGCATCCAGTCTCAAGGAAACAAGGGTAGGGAAGGTTGTGGCGTGACAGCCAACTGAGCCAAATGTATTATGCTGATATTTTTCACAGCAGAAATTAAAGGTACCCAAAACAGGATTAAAGCAGAGCATTACAAGGTTTCTCAGCCAGATGGCTTGTACACTAAAATTGTCTGGCTGGCTGATCAAGGCTTACAAATTAATCTCAGACTTAAAAGGTTTAGAGTTCCTACAGGAACGAACCATGGGCAACTTTTTAAATTAGCTCCCCCTCTCTCTCACCGTCACCCCCCCCACAAAATTCTCAGTAATCTAAGAACACTTTGTAATATACCATAGCAGTGGTTCCCAAACTTTTTAGTACCAGGACCCACTTTTTAAAATAACACTGTATCAGGACCCACCTAGCTTTACAATTTTTTTTTTTAATTTCAGTTTACCAGCTGCTCCAGCTGTTATTTTAATCCTTTTCTAATTGGGGGGGGGTGCATTTGAGCATTTGTGTTAATTAGATCAGGACCATTCTGGTGGTCTCACATTCTCCTGCTTGGCCTTTGATAATAACTGAGGCACATTTGCCTACTTGCAAGTGCAAACGTGCAGCTCAGTATTGATTTCCATAGGGCTTAATACATTTTCCTGGTCAGCCTGGGAGGCTGGAATTCCTTCTTGAATGCACTGGTCCATTTCAGTTTCCATAGAGCTCAATACATTTTCCTTGTCAGTTTCATGACCCACCAAAAAATCTAGTCGCAACCTGTTGGTGGGTCCGGACCCACTGTTTGGGAACCACTGTACTTACAGCATACTGGCAGTATGGGCAATCGGCTACAATGCATAGCCTTGATATTTACTATGGCTAAATGGCAGACCATTATTTATGGTATAACTTATCTGCAAAGATTGACTAGGGAGAACTGTAAACAAGGAGGCAATTGAACTCTTGATCTATTGTGTTCCAAAGCTACAAGATTCCTCGAGAAAAGCGACCAGTATTTCAAGCACTCTTTTGAATGTATCAATGGGGAAGGTTCCTAAAAAAAGCCCCAGTTCTAGATTCACCAGTAATAATGCCTGAGAATACAAGCTGGCCTTCTGAACAGCCATCATAGGGCACAATCCTAACCAACACTCCAGTACCAAGATAAGGGCAATGCAACTCCAAGGTAAGGGAACAAACATTGCCTTACCTTGAGGAGGCCTCCTTGACTGCCCCCCCCAAAATGCAAGATGCAACACATGCCCCACTAGCATAGCTATGCCAGTGCTGGAAAGTTGGTTAGGATTGTGCCCTTAGTTGTACAAGTCAAGCAATCCAGGAAACAATAGCTGTTTTCACAAATGGCAGGTGAAATGTTTGCAAGGAGTGGCTTCAGGGGATTCTAAAAATGCTCTGCCGTGTTCCAAAATGTCATAGCAGTATGTGAGTAGGAGGGAAGTTTTTCATTTGAACAACCACAGGTGTAAAACATTAGGCTAAAAATAGAGGTTTTGGCGAGATGAATACTTCCATATATTTGATGCATCTAGTACCTTAGCAAAAATGTTGAGATAATATGAAGTAATGGTATGCATGGAGATGATACTCTAAAACAGTGGTTCCCAAACTTATTAGCACTGACCCACTTTTTAAAATGACTCTTTATCAGGACCCAGCTAGGTTTACGAGACTTTTAAAACACCTAGAAAGAAAGAACTTTTTTTTTTTTAACATGTAATAATAACAAAAAAAATACTCCAGCATTTATCTCCCTGTATTTGCACAGGGGCATTGCACTGCAGGAGCTGTTTGCAGGGCAGTTCGCAGCTATCTGATTTTTGAAAAACTTTTGAGTCAGTTAGTGATCAGATCCTTCCATCATCTGTGTTTTCATTGGAAGCGTTGCTTGGCTGCTACGGGACCCACCAAAAATCAGGTCACAACCTTCCAGTGGGTCCCGACCCACAGTCTGGGAACCACTGCTTTAAAATATAAGAAGAGATCTCAGCTTAATAGTCTTTTCACAGTGTGCTATTGCAAAGGGAAAAAAAATTGCTTCTATTACAGCAGCTGTGAGCAGAGCTCAAACTGTGGGTTGCAAACCTATTTTGGGGGGGGGTCTCCATTCATTTCCTTGTGTATTTTATTTTTAATGTATTAGATTTCATACTATGGTATGTTACTGCATTTGGGGAAATAAGAACATAAGAACATAAGAACAGCCCCACTGGATCAGGCCATAGGCCCATCTAGTCCAGCTTCCTGTATCTCACAGCGGCCCACCAAATGCCCCAGGGAGCACACCAGATAACAAGAGACCTCATCCTGGTGCTCTCCCCTACATCTGGCATTCTGACTTAACCCATTCCTAAAATCAGGAGGTTGCGCATACACATCATGGCTTGTACCCCATAATGGATTTTTCCTCCAGAAACTCGTCCAATCCCCTTTTAAAGGCGTCTAGGCTAGACGCCAGTACCACATCCTGTGGCAAGGAGTTCCACAGACCGACCACGCGCTGAGTAAAGAAATATTTTCTTTTGTCTGTCCTAACCCGCCCAACACTCAATTTTAGTGGATGTCCCCTGGTTCTGGTATTATGTGAGAGTGTAAAGAGCATCTCCCTATCCACTCTGTCCATCCCCTGCATAATTTTGTATGTCTCAATCATGTCCCCCCTCAGGCGTCTCTTTTCTAGGCTGAAGAGGCCCAAACGCCGTAGCCTTTCCTCATAAGGAAGGTGCCCCAGCCCCGTAATCATCTTAGTCGCTCTCTTTTGCACCTTTTCCATTTCCACTATGTCTTTTTTGAGATGCGGCGACCAGAACTGGACACAATACTCCAGGTGTGGCCTTACCATCGATTTGTACAACGGCATTATAATACTAGCCGTTTTGTTCTCAATACCCTTCCTAATGATCCCAAGCATAGAATTGGCCTTCTTCACTGCCACCGCACATTGGGTCGACACTTTCATCGACCTGTCCACCACCACCCCAAGATCTCTCTCCTGATCTGTCACAGACAGCTCAGAACCCATCAGCCTATATCTAAAGTTTTGATTTTTTGCCCCAATGTGCATGACTTTACACTTACTGACATTGAAGCGCATCTGCCATTTTGCTGCCCATTCTGCCAGTCTGGAGAGATCCTTCTGGAGCTCCTCACAATCACTTCTGGTCTTTACCACTCGGAAAAGTTTGGTGTCGTCTGCAAACTTAGCCACTTCACTGCTCAACCCTGTCTCCAGGTCATTTATGTTATAGAAATGTATAGAAAGTATAGAAATGTTACAAATCTATACTTTTAACAGGCTACTATGTATTGTATATGCCGATAGTCAATGGGGCTTACTCCTGCGTAAGTGTGGATAGGATTGTAGCCTTTGGAACATTTGGGAAATTAGATTTTGTTGTATAGGGGTGTTAAAATTTTTCCTGCTTGATGATGTCACTTCTGGCCATGACATCACTTCCAGGTCAATGACATCGCTTCGTGTGTCCCAACAGATTATCATTCTAAAAAAGTGGGTCCCAGTGCTAAAAAGATTTGAGAACCACTGTATTACAGATTTTCAGCCCAATCCTATCCTTCCCCCCACCCGCTGATGCAGTGGTGCCACAACAGTGACTGCTGCATCCTTTGGGCAGGCTGTTACAGATGACTCCTCTGAGTAAGGGAACATTTGTTCCCTTATCTGGGAGGTATGCCTTTGTGGTGCGGAGGAGGGGTGTACTTGGACCCGCACTAGCTAAATAGCTGGTGCAGGTTGGTGTGGATCTGAACCGCGGTATTTGGGCTGACAAGGGGGATAGGATTCAACGGCTGCCTCTGCTGCCAAACCAGCCCCCTTCCTGGACCTGATCTGCCCATCCTCTGCCCCTCCCTGTCACCTCCCTGCTTCCATTCTGGGGCATTTGGTGGGCCGCTGTGAGATGCAGGAAGCTGGACTAGATGGGCCTATGGCCTGATCCAGCGGGGCTGTTCTTATGTTCTGTCCTCCCCCACTCTCCTGCCTCTTCCACTGGCTTACCTGTTCCATGGAGTGATGGAAGAGGCAATGACATAGCCAGGAAGTGTAGGCTTCCCGCTGGAGCTCCTGCCATCATCACGCTTCCGGGAGTGCCTTTTACTACTGGTACTGACTGCTTTATGGCAGTCAGCACCAGCGAAGGCCCCTTCCCGACATCACACAGAAAGTGTAGAATTGGAATCTTTGGGTGGTATCCTGAGAGTAATCCCTCCCTTTGTATAAAGGAGTTCTCATGCAGAAGTGGTAGCACAAGGTTCTTGGGTACCAGCATTTTAGTAGAATCCTGACTTGGTTTCAAGATAGCACACATAAAATTGTCAGTACTTCATTGTTCTACAGATCTTGTGCATGTGCATTGCACAACTTTCATGCACAATATGCGGTTCCTGCATGTTTCTGCATGTGCTTCTTAGGGCACAACCTTTAGAACGTACAGTATTACCATAAAAACGTAATTGAATTAAAATTTGCCCAATGTTGCCATTGTACTTTCCCATCACCCACCTTCATTTAGAAGTCCATATGTCAAGAAGCCCGTGGGACTCCTCTCGAACTTCAGTGGAAAATCCTGCTTGGAAATAAGCAGCGAAATCTCAGCATTGGTCCTCGGTAGAACACTGTTCTGTTTCCATGGCAGTAGACATCTCAGTCCAAACATAGGCAATTTTCTCTGCAAAAGATTGGGGGGGGGGAGACAATGACCCAGAACCTCAAGGAAGGTTTTTCCCTGGATAGATCAAACAGGGAGTCAGAAAGTCTTCACCTTCCAGCCTCATACATGCCTTTTAAACTGGCAAGCCTGATTCACACATTATGTTCAACAAAGGAATATGCAGTGGCTAGAGGGGGTGCAAAGCACTAAGTTTTGCAGGGAGCCTCACTGCAGTATACAAGGGGCTCCTCGCCTTTGGAGCCATTGCAGGTGGTGGGAGCCAACTGGAGGAATGTGACACTCCCACTGCCTGGAATGGCTTTGAAGGGGAAAGGGAGAAGCACCTTGCACAGTGTGGTGAGACTCCCTGCAAAACTTAGTGCTTTGCACCCCCTCTAGCTATGCCACTGGGAATATGCATAACCTAGACTCCCTCTGTTTTGGAATGTAAAAGAGCAGGCTCCTGCCCTTACAGATTCTGCTGGAGAGACTTGCAGGGCTTGATTGCTCATTCTATGTTTCTAATAAGAAGAGAAAAACCTTCACCAAAAAACACTTGATTGTGCGACAAGAGTGGCACCAGGGATCACCAGGTGGGGAACTGGCCTGAGTTCACACCAACCAGAGGGCTGACCCAAGACCCTCTGGGAAAAGACTTGCAACAAGGGGAGGGCTATTAGAACTGCCACCCAGTTCTTCCTAGATACAAGATTATTTACAAGGCAATTGCCTTTAATCACTTCAGACAGGTAGTGACCCAGGCACAAAACCTTTAGAATCAACAGTAAATATGGTCCATTAACCCTGAGAAGCTATCACAACAAATATAATTGAACATGTTTTGTACCTTTCCTGTTCTGAAACGAACAACTTGTATTCAGCCAGTCTGATGGTGACAGAATTTTTCCTCAATACATTTTCCCAGTGGCTAATACAGCTTTAACAACGAGGATCTGGACCAGATTAAACCTCCCCCCCCCCCCCATAGCTCTGATCCAAATCCTGCTGCCTTTTGTCCAAAATTCTGGGGACAAACCCCCACATCGTGTCTGTTTTGGCCACATCTTTTCCACATGATTTTGGCACAAGCAAAATATGAACAACTTTCTGTAGTGGTTGAAAAAGAGTATAGAAATATTTGTTTCTATAAATGATCTACAAAATAGATAAGAATTCACTCCCTAGTGAATATAAACTCTGTGGTGACCTTGTTTTTCTTGTTGTGTAACTTACAAAATGGGCCTTAGAGCAGCTTAAATGGGGAGGGTGGGGGTGGCTGCATTTCTATGAGTTACATTTTCCAACTTGTGTTTTATAATTTACAACAAGTGACAATTTGCACTTGTACTCATTGGAGAGGAACATGAGTACAACTCTCTTAACTAAAGCACTGGCTTTCCTGCACTCACCCACCACTTCAACCTACCACTTCTACATCTCCAAAATGCAACATCTCTGTCCCTTTCACAAACCATCATCTCTCTCCATATCTAAAACCAGCATGATTGCACCTAGATGAAAACACCAGAGTGGACAGGCGACGCCTGTGTAAAAGGGTAATTCAGCCGTCCTTAAGTTGGGACATCTGTAAGTTGAATGTCCTTAAGCAAGGGACTACCTGTAGTCAGTAAATCAGTTATTTGTGAATATCAGAATAGACCTGAGGTGGCATGAATAAGTAAAGCAGCTATAAAAGTAGGACACAATCTTCAAACCAAATTCAACTGCAAATGTGCTGTAAGGCAGCCTGAACCATGACAGCCCAGCACCAGTCAGCACTAAGCCCAGTGCTACCTGGAGCTAGGTAAGATCTCCTGGTGGTGGTGAGAGCTTCAGGGGTGGAACAAGGCATTCCAGGGTGGGACAGGGGAGGAACTGGGGTGGGCGGGAGGGTCTCTGTGAATTCTGAATCCTCCTGTGAATCCTCCTGAACTCTTGAACACAAGGCCCAACATGGAGTCTCTCACATCTGCACTGGCAAAATAGGACAAAAGTCCCCTTCCCCCCAGGAGACCTCCAGTGCTTTGGTACCCACTTTGGTAGCCACTTTCGTACCGCTGCACCCGGTGGCAACTTTAGGATTGGGCTGTTATTCAACAGTGGTCTCTGGTCAAAATATAACAAAGGCTGCAATCCTATACATACTCTCCTGGGAGTAAGTCCCATTACTTACAATAGAACATACTTCTAAATGGAAGCAGTTATTGCGTTAGTTTACTATATAAACTGCTCTGAGAACTACTCCTGTTGAACAGCAGTATACAAATATTCTCAATAATCATTATCTTAAAAATGTATTATGATGATCAAGCGGAGGAGGAGGAGACACCCATAGGACTGCACTGTAAGTCAGACTCTCTTTAAATAAGGATGGTGGCGTTTCTAAATAAATATTCATTGTAGGATAAGAGTTCTGGATACTTGAATATAAAAAGGATCTTTTATACCAGGTTATAGTTTATTCAAAGGTAATATTAACAAAATGTTGGTGACTGAAAGTTTGCCCCCCTCCCAAATAATATCTCCTTTGGATTAGACACATTTATTTTGTTTCCAATTCCACAGGCTCATAAACCGGAGAGTGTTTGCCACAGCAATTATTTCTGTCAAGTCTGATTACAGTAGTGACAAAAAGAACCGTATTTTTTTTAATGAAAACTCTGCTATTAATGACTATGTATACGTGCTCCATTCCAAAGCTTCTATCCTTACAGCTCTTGTGGAACAACACGCCGTTAATTGAAACTATACTTTACTCTTTAGCTTCCTCAAATTCCAATGAGAATCTGCAGTGTGTGTGTGTGTGTGTGTGTGTGTGTGTGAGAGAGAGAGAGAGAGAGAGAGAGAGAGAGAGAGAGAGAGAGAGAGAATGCCCTACTCTGACTTTTCTGCTTCTTTTTGTTCAGTTACACATCTTGGGTAGTATTTCAACCAATGTGTGTATTCAACATTCCTATATTGAAAGTCATTTTGCATGTAGCAAATACCAATACAGTACACAGGTGGCACCTTGGTATCCACTGACTTGGTATCCACTGATTTGGCTCACTGCTAATATTGGGGTCCACCTTTAAATGCCTTGTAACAAGAAGAAAATCACCAAAATTCCATTTCCTACCTTTGCGCTGTTAAATAATTATAATTTCATTCCATTAGATTCAATTATTCACCCCATCTAGTGGCTGAATGCGGTATAGTGTCTATCCGAATGCATTCAGGGGTGCCAGTAGAGGAACAAGAAACCTGGAAGTGGGTCTTTAAAGCTATTTTTCCACTGATTTGGTATCCACTGATTTTTTTTATCTGGAATGGAACCCCAGTGGATAACGAGGCACAATCTGTAAAATGCATTCGTGTTTCTTCTTATTACTTTAGTTATCAGTGTTCTGCATTGACTTAGGGCCAAATCCTCTCCAATTTTCCAGCGCTGGTGCAGCCATGCCATTGGGGTATGCATGGCATTTTGTGATGGGGGGCAGCGATGGAGGCCTCCTCCAGGTAAGGAAATATTTGTTCCCTTTTCTTGGGGCTGCATTGAGACTGTACTGGTACTGGAAAGTTGGACAGGATTGGGCCCTTAGCTAATATTGAACATTGTAACAGCTGAACAGCTGCTCTCAGGAGAAATGCAAGTGTTTATCTTGTCCTCATCAGACTGCCCATCAGGCCCTACAAAAATATAAGTAGTCTACATTTTTCGGAAAAGATACCACTATGTAATTTGAATTTCAGCTAAGCTGGAGAGGATTATTGAACCACAGAGTAACACACCCGACAAGCCCTATACAAGCACTTGTCCATTGCTGAGATGCAGACAAACCCAAGTGAGTATCTTTAGTAGAAATCACAGAACAATCATCTGAAGTGATTAACATTATGAAAATGTCAGTAGCGAGAACATTTAACGAGCCAATATTCCGCTTCCGTTACAAACGTTTTAAGACTGCACATTAAAAACACAAAAGAAATCATGTATTGCAAACATGTTTCCTTTTCAGCCAATCGCAGTATCGGATAAAGAGATCTTTCTACTCTTTCAATGCATTTTCTTCTTCTTCGAGGTCTCTGTGGCGTCATACATAGTGGAGCCTGCAATTGTGCAGCACTGACCTCAAAGCTTCTACCAGGGATTCTGCCTCTGTGCTTGAGTAGGGAGACCCTGTGCACAGGTTCATGCCTCTTTCATGCGTAGAACGTCCAGACCCCCATGTCTGACCTCAGCATCACTGCGAAAAGATCACTCCTGGCTTGTCTCTTCCCCCCCGTATCATTCCAAAATGAAGACAGCTTTACTTCAGTTTTGAATTTATTTTATGCTTTGGTGTAAGTACTTGTTAGCAATTTAAATGAGGAAGAAAAAGACAAGGGGAGCACACTGATGGACACAAATCCTGCCCTCTGACAACCTGATCCTGAGTTGCCTGGAGCCCAGAGGAGCAGCAACACCAAAATGGCTACTGCTGTATCCTATGGGTGCTGGGGCAGCTGCTGGAGTCTCCTCGGAGGAAGGGACATTTGACCCTTTCCCCCAGGTAAGGGCGCAGTTCCCTCAATGGGTCTCCTCCAGTCTGTGCCAGTTGTTTTACCAGCACATACCGGAGGAGCTCTGTGTTGGGCTTTTCAGCCCGACAAGGAGCACTGGATCAGGCCTTTGCTTTGTATCTGCATCTCATTGGACATAGTCCAAGCTTTGATACTGAATGGCAGCAGTGGCGTCGCTAGGGGGATGCGGGCCACACCAGGTGGTGCACACGGGGAGGGGGGATGACACCACTACTGGCCAAGATTTTTGAAATCTCGGTACTTTCAAATAATACCAGTTATATATCATTTGATGCATAATTTCATGCAGAATGCAATTAAACAAACCACACTGAAATATCTCAATTCTATCAAAGGTTGTGTATTGGCAACCTTCAGTCTCGAAAGACTCTGGTATCGCGCTCTGAAAGGTGGTTCTGGAACAGCGTCTAGTGTGGCTGAAAAGGCCAATTCGGGAGTGACAATCCCTTCCACACCGGGAGCAAGTGCAGTCTGTCCCTGGTCTGTCTCCCTGGCTGTGGGCCTTCCTTCTTTGCCTCTTTGCCTCAGACTGTTGGCCAAGTGTCTCTTCAAACTGGGAAAGGCCATGCTGCACAGCCTGCCTCCAAGCAGAACACTCAGAGGCCAGGGTTTCCCACCTGTTCAGGTCCACTCCTAAGTCCTTCAGATCCCTCTTGTAGATGTCCTTGTATCGCAGCTGTGGTCTACCTGTAGGGCGCTTTCCTTGCACGAGTTCTCCATAGAGGAGATCCTTTGGGATCCGGCCATCATCCATTCTCACGACATGACCGAGCCAACGCAGGCGTCTCTGTTTCAGCAGCGCATTAGAGCCATAAAATCAATGGGGGCAGGGGGATGGTGCATCACTATACTATATGGGAAAAGGTCCATCATGGGGGTGACATGCTGGTCTTTTGCACCGGATGATGCAAACCTAGTGACGCCACTGAATCTAAAGGGGAGGCTTCAACACCAGGTATGATTTTTGCCCCTAGTATATTTTCACGTCTATTCATTTTCCCCCACCCCCCATGAAAACTGATGTTTCAGTGCCTTGCTGGCACCCCTCTAGTACTGTCTAGGTACATGTAGTTCAAGCTTAGAGGGTTAGCTAGTTAAGCAACCTAGGCTTTTCTAGGTTCATGGTTATCCATGCCACTGGGTTGGCACCATGCCGAAAGTCCAGTCGCATTGACTAGTTGGGAATTTGAGAAGCTTGCAGAAAATTTTCCTTTGTCTTCTAGGGGACAATCTCTTTGATACTGTTCCAAGCTCTTCCTACCCTTTCCTTTTTTGGATCCTGCAAGATGCACCTTTCAGATTCATTTCCAAAGGGATTAAATAAAAAAGATTTAGTTGATATTATTTACTCCTGCAAGCTTTCATAAATCTTCAAGCACATAAACCACTTTCCAGTGAACAATTTTTGTGAAATTCAGTTGGCACTGGGTGAGAGGACGATAGTCTTCTCTATTTCTGCTGATAGTTTCCCACCCTCCTGTATTATATAGGAGCAAATTTTGGGAAAGTAAATTTGCAAGTGTTTCTCATAATAGTCATGTTCCCCAAGTCTAAATATTGTTGCGTTCTTTTGTGTCTTTTAAAAATAGAAAAACCACAGATGTTCAATTTCTTCTGAGCAATTAAAAAATGCTTGCTATAGAAACTGAGGTTAGAAATACCCCCCATTATATAAACAGAAAGTTGCATATGAAAAGAAAGGCATGTGTTTCTAACTGTCCAGTTCCCCTCCACACTGAAGCATACAGCCATACAATGGAGACAGGCACTGTGTGCTATAGTGGGGAGGAGGCAATCAGGAGACCAGCCCAAGGTAAGGGAAAACATTCTCTTACCTCTGCATAGGTTCCCTGATAGCTTATGGAACTCCTTGGACCTACAGCAGCTATATGGTTATATAGTTGGCTACACCAACCGGAAGACAGCCAGGGGATGGAGTGGACAGAAAAATGGGGAATAAGATTTTGCATGCATGACCAGATCCTTCCCTCCCTGACATGCCCCCATTTCCCCACTGCTCTTTCCTGCTGCTAATGTACCTCTTCCAGAGGTGGCAGTGGTGTAGATGGTCTCTTTAAGTCATGAACAGTTCAAGCTATCCTGCATGAGAAAGGTCGCTTATCTAGCAGTGCTTACTCTTATCCATGGTTTGGAGACCAACCACAATCAAAAGGGAACGACAGAGCAGGAGTAAGTGGACTTACGTATGCATTAAGGTCCTCTGTATAAGGCAGTCTAGTGAAGGCAAGAGGCCCCCAAATAACAGCGCCTCCCAGTTGTGTACGAGGATAAAAAAAGAGGTTGGCACATACTGTGACACTCAGGCCACACTCAGCTTCTTGCCACAGGCCATTTTACTGTCATGTTTTTCTTACATAAAGAAAATCACCATGCAGAAAAGCAGATGAACGCAGAGCATTTGGTGTGAAATGCTAGAAAAGAAAAGCTTAGAAAAACCTAGATAAGAGGCGCCTGAGGGGGGACATGATTGAGACATACAAAATTATGCAGGAGATGGACAGAGTGGATGCTCTTTACACTCTCACATAACTCTCACACTTTACACAGATGCTCTTTACACTCTCACATAACACCAGAACCAGGGGACATCCACTCAAATTGAGTGTTGGGAGAGTTAGGACAGACTAAAGAAAATATTGCTTTACTCAGCGTGTGGTCGGTCTGTGGAACTCCTTACCACAGGGTGTGGTGACGGCATCTGGCCTGGACACCTTTAAAAGAGGATTGGACAAGTTTCTGGAGGAAAAATCCATTATGGGGTACAAGCCATGATGTGTATGCGCAACCTCCTGATTTTAGTTGGCAACCTTCAGTCTCGAAAGACTATGGTATCGCGCTCTGAAAGGTGGTTCTGGAACAGTGTCTAGTGTGGCTGAAAAGGCCGATTCGGGAGTGACAATCCCTTCCACACTGGGAGCAAGTGCAGTCTGTCCCTGGTCTGTCTCCCTGGCTATGGGCCTTCCTTCTTTGCCTCTTAGCCTCAGACTGTTGGCCAAGTGTCTCTTCAAACTGGGAAAGGCCATGCTGCACAGCCTGCCTCCAAGCGGGCCGCTCAGAGGCCAGGGTTTCCCACTTGTTGAGGTCCACTCCTAAGGCCTTCAGATCCCTCTTGCAGATGTCCTTGTATCGCAGCTGTGGTCTACCCGTAGGGCGCTTTCCTTGCACGAGTTCTCCATAGAGGAGATCCTTTGGGATCCGGCCATCATCCATTCTCACGACATGACCGAGCCAACGCAGGCGTCTCTGTTTCAGCAGTGCATACATGCTAGGGATTCCAGCACGTTCCAGGACTGTGTTGTTTGGAACTTTGTCCTGCCAGGTGATGCTGAGAATACGTCGGAGGCAGCGCATGTGGAAAGCATTCAGTTTCCTCTCCTGTTGTGAGTGAAGAGTCCATGACTCGCTGCAGTACAGAAGTGTACTCAGGACGCAAGCTCTGTAGACCTGGATCTTGGTATGTTCCGTCAGCTTCTTGTTGGACCAGACTCTCTTTGTGAGTCTGGAAAACGTGGTAGCTGCTTTACCGATGCGTTTGTTTAGCTCGGTATCGAGAGAAAGAGTGTCGGAGATCGTTGAGCCAAGGTACATAAAGTCATGGACAACCTCCAGTTCATGCGCAGAGATTGTAATGCAGGGAGGTCACATCCTGAACCATGACCTGTGTTTTCTTCAGGCTGATTGTCAGTAAACTCCTGATTTTAGAAATGGGCTATGTCAGAAGGCCAGATGCAAGGGAGGGCACCAGGATGAGGTCTCTTGTTATCAGGTGTGCTCCCTGGGGCATTTGGTGGGCCGCTGTGAGATACAGGAAGCTGGGCTAGATGGGCCTGTGGCCTGATCCAGTGGGGCTGTTCTTATGTTCTTAACTACAATTCCCAGGAAGCCTTGCAGGTCTCTTGTTATCTGGTGCGCTCCCTGGGGCATTTGGTGGGCCGCTGTGAGATACAGGAAGCTGGACTAGATGGGCCTATGGCCTGATCCAGTGGGGCTGTTCTTATGTTCTTATGTGGGTTTTGGATGTGCATGTGTGCTGCATTGTGCTACCCTGGGCAGAGTACCAAAGGACTCCTTGTGCTGCACTTCAACTTGTTGACATTAGCAAGAGTTTTTGTGAAGGGAAAATTTCTGCAGGCAAGAAAAAGGTGCTGGACGCGGAGGCCTAATGCAGACATGGGGAAGGGACAGGCAGTGGTATAGCTAGAGGGAGTGCAAAGCACTTAGTTTTGCAGGGAGCCTCATCTGGTGAGCAAGCGGTCTCTCCCCCTCCTCTTCAGCACCTCTGTTTTGCTCCTGTGGCCGGAATAGCTCTGGAGGAGGGGCTGCTTGCATGCCACGGTGAGAATCCCTGCAAAACTTAGTGCTTTGCACCCCCTCTAGCTACGCCACTGGGACAGGGAGAACAGTCCTTGCTCACTGCCAGCAACTTACAGAGATCACAAAGTAGACCTGACATCCAGGGAAGTTCCAAGTTCTAGCAGTTGCCCTCCAAGGGATTAGGACACAGAAAAAGTGCCAACTTCAGGCAGTGTTACACAATCTGGGGACCACTGAGAACTTTTTTTCTGAGACACACAGCCCAATCCTAAATCCCCATGTGGTGACGCAATGGCACCAGCCCTGCTTCTACATCAGCCTGAAGTAGACTTTTGGTGGCTAATCTGGCTGCAGTATCGTTGGAGGTCTCCTTGGGGTAAGAAGACATTTGTCTGCTTGCCCCGGAGCAAGCCCAGGCATCCACTATGGGTCAACCTAGACCTGCAATAGTGTTGGTGCAAGTCCATGCTGATCCGTGAAGGTATATCAGGCCTGGGAAGGGGGTTGGGATGTGGTGTGTACCACTGAAACCGCCTCCTCCTGAACTTGCCTCCTCCTGATCTTCCCCCTCAGCTACTCCATTCCACCCAGGATCTCCCCATTCCACCCTTCCCTGCTGAGTTTAACCCCCTCCCCACCTCCCTCCAACCCCCTTTGGGGGGTTATCTGCTCTGGGGGGGGGGAAATCTCCATAGTTCTGCTGATACATGGGAGGCCTGCAGCTTGTGACTGCAGATGCTGATTTACAATAGCCATAAAGCAGCCTCCAAGCCTTGTTCTGTACAAGAACAAAGGTGACAGGGGTGACTGCAACAACTACCGCGGCATCTCTCTCCTTAGCGTTGTAGGAAAGCTGTTTGCCCGAGTTGTACTAAAGAGGCTCCAGGTACTTGCAGAGAGCGTCTATCCAGAATCGCAGTGTGGATTCCAAGCCAACAGGTCCACCACTGATATGGCATTCTCCCTTAGACAACTGCAGGAGAAATGCAGGGAACAACGACAGCCACTCTTTATAGCCTTCATAGATCTCACAAAGGCTTTCGACCTGGTCAGCAGAGACGGCCTCTTCAAGATTCTCCCCAAGATTGGATGTCCACCCAGGCTCCTCAGCATCATCAGATCTTTCCACAAGGACATGAAGGGCACTGTTGTCTTTGATGGCTCCACATCAGACCCTTTTGACATCCGAAGCGGAGTGAAGCAGGGCTGTGTTCTTGCACCAACCTTGTTTGGGATTTTCTTCGCTGTCCTGCTGAAGCAGGCCTTTGGAACTGCAACAGAAGGCATCTATCTCCGGACCAGATCAGACGGAAAGCTCTTCAACCTCTCCAGACTGAGAGCAAAATCCAAAGTCCAGCTGAAATGTCTGCGTGACTTCCTCTTTGCCGACGATGCAGCTGTCACTACCCACTCTGCCAAAGATCTCCAGCAGCTCATGGATCGTTTTAGCAAGGCCTGCCAAGATTTTGGACTGACAATCAGCCTGAAGAAAACACAGGTCATGGTTCAGGATGTAGACTCACCTCCCTGCATTACAATCTCTGAGCATGAACTGGAGGTTGTCCATGACTTTGTGTACCTTGGCTCAACGATCTCCGACACTCTTTCTCTCGATACCGAGCTAAACAAACGCATCGGTAAAGCAGCTACCACGTTTTCCAGACTCACAAAGAGAGTCTGGTCCAACAAGAAGCTGACGGAACATACCAAGATCCAGGTCTACAGAGCTTGCGTCCTGAGTACACTTCTGTACTGCAGCGAGTCATGGACTCTTCGCTCACAACAGGAGAGGAAACTGAGCGCTTTCCACATGCGCTGCCTCCGATGCATCCTCGGCATCACCTGGCAGGACAAAGTTCCAAACAACACAGTCCTGGAACGTGCTGGAATCCCTAGCATGTATTCACTGCTGAAACAGAGACGCCTGCGTTGGCTTGGTCATGTCGTGAGAATAGATGATGGCCGGATCCCAAAGGATCTCCTCTATGGAGAACTCGTGCAAGGAACGCGCCCTACAGGTAGACCACAGCTGCGATACAAGGACATCTGCAAGAGGGATCTGAAGGCCTTAGGGATGGACCTCAACAAGTGGGAAACCCTGGCCTCTGAGCGGCCCGCTTGGAGGCAGGCTGTGCAGCATGGCCTTTCCCAGTTTGAAGAGACACTTGGCCAACAGTCTGAGGCAAAGAGGCAAAGAAGGAAGGCCCATAGCCAGGGAGACAGACCAGGGACAGACTGCACTTGCTCCCAGTGTGGAAGGGATTGTCACTCCCGAATTGGCCTTTTCAGCCACACTAGACGCTGTGCCAGAACCACCTTTCAGAGCGCGATACCAGAGTCTTTCGAGACTGAAGGTTGCCAATACAATACAAAGCAGCCTCCACCAGTGCAATGCTAGTTATGTCAGCAGGGGAGGGTGTTAGCATTGGGCCAACAGTGCAGGTACAGGGGATTGGAACTGTCGCAAGGGCACAGCTCCTCCGCCCCCAGACTTGATTCAGATTGGGGATCCCACAGGTACGATTTACTGGGGGAAAAACAAGTACACCAGGGTCTGGCCCTTCAGAAATGCCCACAGCATTGATGAGAACATAACACTTCATATGTTGACTGTTTACTTGGATCCTACTACACTGTCTTCTTTTGCCTATACACAGCTTCTAAAAACTGTCTTCCCTTTTGTTTTTGGATGACAAAAATGGTGCACAGGAATCCCTCCAAATGGATCCATTCAGCGCTGCATGTGGATAAAGACCATCATGTCTTCACATGTTTTGTTCACTATTCAAGAATGGGGCAGATGGGTTTTTACATTTTTCTTAGTATACATTTACTGATTCCCAAGTTACTGGCAGAGGGGGGGTGGGGGTGGAGAACAGTGTGTATACAGTCTGCCAAAGATAGTTTACATGGGCAAATATCCATGCTGGCATCCTTCAGTCTCGGAAGACGATGGTATCGCGCTCTGAATAGTGGTTCTGGAACAGTGTCCTCTACAGTGTGCGAAGCCTGGGTAAAGTAGATATGGAGGATAGACTGTTACCCATGCAGCAAATCCCCCCTCTCAATGTGGCTGAAATGGTCCAATGGGAAGGCAGAAGCCAGTATGGTTGGTTCCAGGGACAGACTGATGTAACTGGGATGAGCAACTGGAATGTAACTGGGAGGAGCAAAAAAAGTCTCATGTAAATTATAAGTGCAATGAAAAAACTCCGAATACAGCCGTGGCTTTAGATCTTATTGAGTGCTGGCTGCTGTCTTCAGGGCTATGTGATTCCATGGCTTAGGTTCGTTCAGAAGGCATTAGACTTCTGGCTCGATTCTCCCCTTGTTGACACCAAAATGCTTTGATTCTGAGTGGGGGGAAAAAGATCATGTCTCTGTGGCCTTCCTTCAGCCTCTGGATCCTGGGGGGCGGGGAAGTGTCGCCCTTCCTCTCAGAGCAGTGGCTCTCACTGATCCCAACATATCCAAGCAGCCTTTCTGAGGCCAAGGCCAGGGAGATAACAGCAGGGGAGAATGGAGTGTGCCAATCGGTTGGTGACTGCATCTGTATGCCGACCATCACCTTGGGATGGATTAATTTTTGATGGCGCTTGGTCATGCGATGCAGAGAGTCAAGTCTCCTTCCTGGTTATCGACAGGGAAACAGAGGCAGCCTACAGGTCTTCTCTCTCCCAAGTCCTGGGGAGAATAGGGACTAGGGGAATAGGGAATAGGGGAGTCTTGGGAATAGGCATGACCTGCTTTGGATGCCCTCCTCCAGGTGTGAATGTTGAGCTTCTTTGGAGCTGTGCTGAGGCTAAAAAAGCACAATTCATAGATTTAAGGGTGAGGTGG
This sequence comes from Tiliqua scincoides, assembly GCF_035046505.1. Taxonomy (NCBI): domain Eukaryota; kingdom Metazoa; phylum Chordata; class Lepidosauria; order Squamata; family Scincidae; genus Tiliqua; species Tiliqua scincoides. The sequence goes on from NC_089827.1 coordinate 73,500,570, forward strand.
GCAACAGAATAGTAGCTGAAAGCACTATAGGGACATTCTTGCTTATGGGGGGACGAGATCCATAGGCAAGGAGGAATCATGCTCATTCTCTCTCCCCCCTGCTGTTCTTGCATCTGCGATGGTACTACCTCTGGTTCAGTGGCGTAGCTAGAGGGGGTGCAAAGCACTAAGTTTTGCAGGGAGCCCCCCCCCGTGGCCGGCAAGCGGCCCCCCCTTTGGAGCCATTCCGGGTGGGGGGAGCATAGGGGGAGCATTCTGGGGAGGGGCCGCCTGCATGCGTCGGTGAGGCTCCCTGCCAAACTGAATGCTCTGCACCCCCTCGAGCTACACTGCTGCTCTGGTGTCCAAGTGTCCAGCTGCTCTGTGGGCTTCCCACCTGTAGCTGCTGCCAGCAGGTCAACGACCCTTCCCAAACGGGATGCTTTGGTTCTCCCCCCAAGTGAAAGGGGCGTGTGAAATGAGAGGGGCAGCCAAGGGGGTGCTTTCATCCCAGGGTCTTCTGAATCACACAAGCTAGAGAGAGAGAGAGAGAGAGAGAGAGAGAGAGAGAGAGAGAGAGAGAGAGAAGCCTGTAAGGGGGTCGCCTGGCACCTCATGGTGGGAAAGAGGAGCTGAAAGGGCAGCTCCCCCCCCCGCCCTCCCCCAGGCACGCCTGCCGGAGAAGCCAGGAGGAGCGGTGCCTCTGGTCACCTTGGCACTCAGCGGGAGCGTGGCTGGCATCCGGCTGCATCCAGGCTCTCTGCTCCCCGGAGCCCACCCTGCTCGACGCCCTGCCCCCCCCATGTTTGGCTGATGCTCCAGCGCATCATGCACAGCGCGCATCTCGCAGCATGACAGGGGAGAGGAGGTTTCCTAGCAGCAGGTGCGCTGCCCGCCTGCCGACCTCGGAGCTGGCAGCCCAGGGGGCCGGGCTGGCCACCTGAAGATGGCCAGGCGAGGCGGCGGCGGCGACACACCGGTCCTTCTGGGCTGGGCGCGGGGACCCCCCCGGATCTGCGCGGAGCCCGGAGGCAGCTGCGGAGGGGAGCGCCCGGGCTGGGGGAAGAGGAGCCTCTCTCTCTCCTGCCACTGAGGTAGCGAGGGTGGGGGGCGAGCCTGTGTGTGTGTGTGTGTGTGTTGGTGTGCTTGTGTCTCTCTCTCTGTGTTTGTGTGTGTGGTTCCATTTGCTGGCCAGTCCATAGATGAGCCCACAGGTACCATCAGGGGTGGGGAGACATCCGCTGCCATCATCAGGGATGGGGCTGGGTGTGCCCACCACTCCACGTCCTTTTCTGGGGAGGGGGGAGCGCAGAGTGTGTTTATCAGCACTCCCCCCCCCCCAGCTCAATGCCTCCTGTCGATTTCTCACCCTGAAAGACAAGCACTTGACACGTCCTTGAAAACCCACATTTTGGGGGACCAGGCAGCGTGACCTGGGGGTGCAAAGTGGGAGGGGGGCTCACACAGAAAGAGAGAGGTGGAGGGGGAAGGGGTGTGGATCCTGCATTTGGTTTGAGCCCTGCCTGAATCTGTGTGTGTGTGTGTGTGTGTGTGGGGAGGGGTGGGCATTTAGAGGAAGAGTCCAGATCGTCACAAGGGGGGGGAGAAGAGGGAAGGATGAGGAAGGGAAGTCATCTGATAACAGGCGAGGGAGGAGGAAGGTGGGAAGGAGGGGATCTCTTCCCCTCTGACACTGGCCCAGGAAACCCGTGGTGGGGCCACAAGGTTTGTGGGGTTGTGTGTGTGACGGTGGAGCAAGTTTCTCCTGGCTGGGGGGTGTGTGGGCTCGCACAGTTCTCAAGGAACTTAGGCTACAATCCTATCCACACTTACCTGGGAGTAAGCCCCATTGACTGTAATGGGACTCACTTCTGAGTAGACATGCCTAGGATTGGGCTCAGCGGCTACAATTCTATCCACACTTACCTGAGAGTGAGCCCCATGGACTAGAATGGGATTTACTTCTGGGTAGACCTGCATAGGGTTCGGCTCTTCAGGAGAAGGCTGGCAGGGCTCAGAGCCCAAGCCCCTGCATGCCTACTCGGAAGTAAGTCCCCTTATAGTCAATTATATTCGGTTTGAGCTTTGCCTGAGTCAGAGTGTGTGTGTGGGGGTGGGGGGTGGAAATTAGAGGAAGAGTCCAGATCATCACAAGCGGGGTGGGGGGAAGTCCTCTGATCACAGGAGATACCTTCCTCCCAGGTAAGCGTGGAGAGAATCGCAGCTCAGATCCGTGGGAGGGGGTGGCTGCGAGGGCAGGGCTGGGAGATGCCCCTTCGGTGCCAGGGAAAGAGCAGATCGTGAGGAGAGTAGCAGGCGGGCAGGGCAAGGGCAGGGGGCAGCCGGGCTGGAGGGCGGTGGGGATGAAGGCCAGCCCTGGGATGCCTGCAGGAGGCGGAGGGCTGGGGATGGCCGGGGTCAGTGGCGTAGCTGGGGGGGCAGAGCGCTCGGTTTTGCAGGGAGCCTCACCGCAGGGTGCAAGCGGCCACCCCGCCTGGAATGGCTTGGAAGGGGAGGGCGAAGCGCCCTTGCACACCCCGGCGAGGCTTCCTGCCAAACGTAGCGCTTTGCCCCCCTCTGGCTACTCCACTGATCCCCCGCCCCTTCCTCAGTGGGGAGGGTGTCGGGGGGCATCAGTGCGGTGAGCATCTCCCCGCCCCCAAGGAGGGCGCCTGTTGCATGGCCGGTGCCTGATCTTCTCTCAGTGGGTGGGTGCCAGGGGGCATCACCTGCTGCCTCCCCACCAGGAGGGTACCTGTTGCATGGTGGTGTCTTGGAGGGGGGCGTCAGGGGGCATCAGCTGCTCCCCCCCAGGAGGTGCCCGTTGCATGGCCGGTGTCTGATCTCTCAGTGGGTGGGTGCCAGGGGGCATCACTTGCTGCCCCCCCACCAGGAGGGTACCTGTTGCATGGTGGTGTCCCGGGGGGGGCGTCAGGGGGCATCAGCTGCCCTCCCCCCAGGAGGTGCCCGTTGCATGGTTGGTGTCTTAGTGGAGGGGGCGTCAGGGGGCTTCCGCTGCCCTCCCCCCAGGCGGTGCCCGTTGCACGGTGGCGTCTCAGCGGGGGGCGTCAGCGGGGCGAGCACCCTCCGCCTGACGCGCTCCCTCTCCCCGCAGCCATGCCTGAGCCGGAGAGATGGGCAAGCTCGAGGACAACGAGAGGGTGATCCTCAACGTGGGGGGCACCCGGCACGAGACGTACCGCAGCACCCTGAAGACGCTGCCGGGCACCCGCCTGGCGCTGCTGGCGGGCGAGAGCCCCGGGGAGGAGCCCCGGCCGCCCCCGCCGCCGCTGCCCGCGCCGCCGCCGGCCGCCAACCCGGGGCCGGGGCCGGGGGCGGGGGCGGCGCTGGAGCGCTGCTGGGGCGGGCGCGGGGGCGAGTTCTTCTTCGACCGGCACCCGGGGGTCTTCGCCTACGTGCTGAACTACTACCGCACGGGCAAGCTGCACTGCCCGGCCGACGTGTGCGGGCCGCTCTTCGAGGAGGAGCTGGCCTTCTGGGGCATCGACGAGACGGACGTGGAGCCCTGCTGCTGGATGACCTACCGGCAGCACCGCGACGCCGAGGAGGCGCTCGACATCTTCGAGGCGCCCGACCTGCTCGCCGCCGCCGAGCCCCCCGACCAGCCCCCGCCCGCCCCGCGCCGCCCGGGCCTGCAGGACGCCGCCGCCGCCGCCTCCTCGCCCTCCTCCGCCGGCGCCGCCCCCCTCGACGGACGCTGGCGGAGGCTCCAGCCCCGCGTCTGGGCGCTCTTCGAGGACCCCTACTCCTCCCGCGCCGCCAGGGTAAGTCTGCGCCCGGGGGGGGGGGTTCTGCAGGGGCCCCAGGCCTGCCGTCTCCCCGTCCGGAATGGCTCCAAAGGGGAGAGGACACCGCCCAACTCGGCGCTTGACACCCCCCTCTAGCTACGCCACTGGCTGGCATCGCGCCACTGACCCTTTCCAAACAGCATCCTGTGGGCATCGACCCGCCTGCACGCCTGAGCACGCCTGAAGGGCATTAACTCTAGATCCGTGGTTCCCAAACTTTTTCGCACCGGGACCCACTTTTAAAAATGGTACTCTGTTGGGACCCACCTGGGTTTACCAGACTTTTAGATCTAGAAAGAAATAATATTGCTAACAACAACCAGAAGAAAGACCTTCAGACATTGATCTCTCTGTATTTACGCATGCTTGCAAACTGCAGGAGCTGAGCTCTTTGCAGGGGTAATTAGCAGCCACAGTATCTGATTTTTGAATAGCCTCAGGGCTTGAGGCAATTCGTTAGCTGATCTTTCCAACATCCTTTCGCGATCCACCAAAAATCAGGTCATGACCCACCAGTGAGTCCCCACTCACAGTTTGGGAACCACTGTACTAGGCAACAATGGGGTAGAATACATGTTATTGTGATGGGCTGACAAAGAACCAGGGGTGGTCTGTGCCAATCCACTGCCCAGTATGTGCATCCCCAGTGCACATCATTGATGGTGCGCACTTTTGGGGTCTACTTGCCCATCTGTGAAAAGCGCCTACCACTCTCCTAAGTACCCAGTCCTGCCATCTCCACCAGTTCCTTAATGCTTGACTCCAAGCTTTCCCTCTGCTGACCACTACAGGCAGTGGCAGTGCCAGACATATAGGCACTGAGCACCAAGGGAGAGAGGTTAGGTCCAGCCCTTGCCCTCTTTACTTAGGTCTCTCCTTTGGCATTCCTGGCCATTGCTGCCACTTTCTGTAATGGAAATGGAATGAATGCTAGACTCCCAGCAAGTCCTCTGTTAGGCATTAGAAAAAGTGGTGACATCAGATGCTGAGGGACATCCTCTTCTTGCACTGGACTGTGTGAGAAGAGAATGGAGTTGGTCCAAACTCAGTGGACGTGGGGTGGTGATGATGAGTGCGGAGTACCCTTCGCCAACTTGCTGCCTCCCCAAGTTTAGTGTCTGGTGTGAAGTTTTCAACTCACATCATCGATAGGCCGGTGCTGCATAGAATGTCCTCATAGGTAAGCCTGCTTCACACTTGTTTCATCCCAGACTTGTTGATGGCGACATGCTCTCTGTGAGGTGCGAACTCAAGGTGTCCGTGTGGAAGCTCAGCTGGGTATTCACCAGACTGAAACAACTTGCTAGTAGTCCGGAATAGAAAAGTGCTGAGAATCTTGTAGCAACTTCCAGATGCAGGAGGCAGAGAGACTAGATCTCCTGCATAAGAGTGTGATTTAGGGCCCAATCCTATCCAACTTTCTAGCGCTGATGTAGCCATACCAATGGAGTATGTCTTGGAGGCCTCCTTATAAGGGAATGTTTGTTCCCTTACCTCCGGGCTGCATTGTGGCTGCACTGGTGCTGGAAAGTTGGATAGGACTGGGTCCTCAGTAACCATAACCCAACAATAGCCAGCCTGAGTGGCTCCAGTGGTGGGTGACTTGGGGTAGCTCGTCTCAATTCTCTCTGTACATCTACAAGTGTCATCTTAGGATGGTCATCTTAGGGCATATACTATATGTGGAAAATTTTTTACTAGAATAGCATTTCTAGTTAGATTTATCATAAAGATGACCTCAGTTGTGTGTGGTCACCATTCCTAAGTCAGGATATTTTTTTCCGTGCATGGAACGGTCTTGGTGGTATGTACCAATGTGCAACTGAAATGCCCAACTTTAAGGAAGTACACCACTGAAAAGCAATGATGGGAAAGCAATCAAAAACCATGCCCTTCAGTAGCAAACCCCTACTAACTGGGTAAGAGGCACTTTTTCAAGTGGGTGTCCTCTTTTTAGCAGGGAGAGAGTAACTGGCCCTCCTCACCCCAGCAGTGTCTTTTCTAGTGGCTGTCTGCTGGTATTCTTTTGCATCTTTTTAGATTGTGAACCCTTTTGGGACAGGGAGCCAGTAGTTGTTTGTTTGATTTTCTCTGTAAACCGCTTTGTGAACTTTTTGTTGAGAAGTGGTATATAAATACTGTTATTATTATTATTTATATTATTAACAACAACTAGGTATTTCTATACCGCCTTTCTGGTCATCAGATTACTCCTCTGACTTTATTCAAGGCCATTTACATAGGCAGGCGTTTCTAAATCCCGCAAGGGGATTTTTACAATCATAGAGGTTCTCTCTTTCAAGAACCAACAACATTCCAGATGGATCTTCCTAGTTTGGTCTCACTTCTGGCCTCCAGTTCTCCCACGCAGGCTGACAAGCAGCTCCATCTCTCACATGGAGGGCAGCCAAGACGCTTCTTGCTCACACCAAGAGCAGTTGGAATCACTCAGCTGGGCTTGTCAGCTGCTTCAAGGTCTCGCCATTCTCAGCCGTTCAGGGAGCTGCCGGTGTCCTTGAACTGGCGACCTTCTGATATTATTTTCGGGCTAACGGAGGCATTAATAAACAATTTATTATTATTATTATTATTATTATTATTATTATTATTAATAATAATAATAATAATAATAATAATAATAATGATGATGATGATGATGATGATGATGATGATGATGATGATGATGTTGGCATCCTTCAGTCTCGGAAGACTATGGTGTCACGCTCTGAATGGTGGTTCTGGAACAGAGTGTCCTCTCCAGTGCGCGAAGCCTGGGTAAAGTAGGTATGGAGGATAGGCTGTTACCCATGCAGCAAATCCCCCCTCTCCACGTCGCTGAAATGGTCCAATGGAAAGGCAGAGGCCAATACGGTTGGTTCCAGCGGTGTTGCAGGAGTTGCCAGAACGTGACTGTGTTCAGCCATGAACTGCCTCAGGGACTCCGGCTCTGGATTTTCCTGGAGGTTGACTCTTGAAGCCTTTTCCATAACTGGATGTAGCCACAAGGCAGTGGAGGTTTGGGATCAGAGTTTTCCTTCTCTCAGATGAGCTGCCTTCCAAGGCTGACGAGTCCCATCTACCCGGTGGCTGTTTAGTCGCCTCTTACGACAAGTACAGCCAAACTGAGGGCCTATTCTTATCCCCAGCCCCAGAGGTATAATAATAATAATAATAATAATAATAATAATAATAATAATAATAATAATAATAATGGTACACACATACTTAAAATCACCTGTTTTCTAGACTGTAGCAATCAGGGTTTTTTATTTGTGAGATGCGTGGAAAAGGTCTCATGAAAGGCACGCTGTCAGGATACCTCTGAATTCAATGCGGAAATTCAGCAATCTAGATTATGCTGCCTGCACTGATCTTACCCTTGGCCCCTCTGTGGATCTGTGGAGATAACTGCAGGCTGAACATAAGAACAGCCCCACTGGATCAGGCCATAGGCCCATCTAGTCCAGCTTCCTGTATCAAACGGTGGCCCACCAAATGCCCCAGGGAGCACACCAGATAACAAGAGACCTCATCCTGGTGCCCTCCCTTGCATCTGGCCTTCTGACATAGCCCATTTCTAAAATCAGGAGGTTGTACATACACTTCATGTCTTGTAGCCCGTAATGGATTTTTCCTCCAGAAACTTGTCCAATCCCCTTTTAAAGGCGTCCAGGCCAGATGCCATCACCACATCCTGTGGCAATGAGTTCCACAGACCAACCATGCCATGGAACTGAAGCATGCCATGGAACTGAACTGGGGGAGGGGGAAGGAGTGGAAGTGCTGAAACCATGCCTCCAGCCCCCCAAATTCAAGTGCCATCAGGAGGTGCATAGGGAGAAAACATGGGTGTGCTGTCTTCAAGAACCATCACATGGATGTTAAATGCTGTTTTGGGGCCCTCCTTGTTTGAATGAACACAGGTTGCATGAGTTATGATGACGTAGTTACTCTGAACTTTGGTTGATTTATTCTGTCGTTCGTAGCATTTTATATAGTACTTTTAACTCCAAAAGTGTTTTACAGCCTCCAGCTTGTTTTGCTCCCATAATATGAGTGTGATACTGACTCATCATAGGCTTAAACTTTTACTACTGCCTGTACTGTACTGTACCCTGCACTCAAGGGTTTAGTATACTGGCTCACAAAGTATGTTATGCACAGATAGAACATAACGAATATATAGAATATACATCAGAGAAATACACTTCCGTCTGTCAATGACTGCATGTGCTGCTAAAAAATGGATGTGAACAGTCTGGAAATAAAATACTAATTCTGAATACTTGTATGTAGAATACATTAACATAAGAAGAGCCCTGCTGGATCAGGCCCATCCCATCTAGTCCAGCTTCCTGTATCTCACAATGGCCTACCAGATGCCCCAGTGATCACACAGACAACAAGATGCCCATATCCTGTTGCCACTCCATTGCATCTGGCATTCAGAGGTAGGCTGCCTCTAAAACCCAAAGGTTGCATATAGTCATCATGGCTCGTAAACTGTGATGGACATTTCCTCCAGAAATCTATCCATTCCCCTTTTAAAGGCATCTAGGGCAGGTGCCATCAGCACATCTTGTGGCACGGAGTTCCACAGCTTAATTATAAAGAAATATATTCCTTTCATCTGTTCTAACTCTCATGCCACTCAATGGTAGTGGATGTCCCCCGCTTCTGGTATTGTGTCATAGAGAAAAGAAATTCCTGGAGTCCCAGGTGGCGGCGGTGGCCATGGGAGCCTTTGCTCAGCTTCGGCTGATTCGCCAGCTGCGACTGTACCTGAGCTGCGCGGACCTGGCCACAGTAACCCATGCCCTAGTGACATCTAGATTAGACTATTGCAATGCGCTCTATGTGGGGCTGCCTTTGAAGACAGTCCGGAAATTACAACTAGTACAGTACGCGACTGCTCGTGTGGTGGCTGGGACACATCGGTTTGACTCTGTCGAGCCGTTGCTCCGGCGGCTACACTGGCTGCCGGTTCTGTTCCGGGCCCAATTCAAGGTGCTAGTTTTGACTTTTAAAGCCCTTTATGGCTTGGGTCCGGGGTATTTGAGGGACCGCCTCCTTCCCTACAATCCTGCCCGTGCTCTTAGATCATCTGGGGGGGCCCTTTTGACTGTGCCGCCACTAAGAGATGTGAGAGGGGTGGCGGCCAGGAAGAGGGCCTTCTCGGTGGTGGCCCCCGAACTGTGGAATAGAACTGCTCCCTCGTTGCTAACGTTTCGGTGTGGACTGAAGACCTTTTTATTTCAAAAAGCTTTTAATTGTTGACAGGCTGGCTGGTGTTCTTGCTTCTTGCTTTTTCTATGAGAATCCACGGGGTTTGTTTGTTTTTAGATTTTTTAAAATTATTGTTAATTGTTTTTAATGATTGTTTTTCATGTTGTACTTTTAAATTGTAAGCCGCCTTGTGAGCCCTTCCTTGTAAGGGAAGTGCCCCACCCACTAATAATTTTGATCATTCTCTTCTGCACCTTTTCCAGTTTCATTAAGACATGAGCAGCCCAATCCTAACTAGTGCTAGCTCAGCATGGCTTCATGACCTACGCTGTATCTAGGGCTGGAATTGAGCAGGCTGGAGGTCTCCTTGGGGTAAGAGAACATTTGTTTAAATGTCCAGTGGGAGTTTACCTGCTTTGGGTGCTGTTTCTACGTTCAGTGCAGTGCAGGAGGGCGCAGGCCTTCTGGCCAGTGCAACCTGCTTACTGGGTGCCACAAACATGCTTTATGGCGCTTTTGCAACACCCTAGGCCAGCGCAATGGCCACTGTGAACAAAAGAACATAAGAAGAGCCCTGCTGGATCAGGCCAAAGACCCATCTAAATCCATCTTCCTGTATCTCACAGTGGCCCACCAGATGCCTCAGGAAGCTGTACTGTTACTGTTGGCATCCTTCAGTCTCGGAAGACTATGGTATCGTGCTCTGAATAGTGGTTCTGGAACAGAGTGCCCTCTCCAGTGCGCGAAGCCTGGGTAAAGTAGATTTGGAGGATAGACTGTTTCCCATGCAGCAAATCCCCCCTCTCCACGTCGCTGAAATGGTCCAATGGAAAGGCAGAGGCCAATACGGCTGGTTCCAGCGGCATCGCAGGAGTTGCCAGAACGTGACTATGTTCAGCCATGAACTGCCTCAGGGACTCCGGCTCCGGATTTTGCCTGGAGGTTGACTCCTGAAGCCTTTTCCATAACTGGATGTATCCACAAGGCAGTGGAGGTTTGGGATCAGAGTTTTCCTCCTCTCAGATGAGCTAGAGACCTGCATCCTTGTGCCCTCTCTTGCATCTGGCATTCTGAGGTAGCCTCATGACTTGTACCCTGTGATGGATTTTTTCTCCAGAAATCTGTCCCATCCCCTTTTAAAGACATCCAGGCCAGATGCCATCACCACATCCTGTGGCAAGGAGTTCCACAGACCAATTACATGCTATGCTGGCAGAGGATACAGTTTGGATTATGCTGTAAGACTTTGGGCTACTGAGCAGAGACAACAAATAATAGGAATGCATATAACTCTTTATGGGCTGCATGTGTGGACTTGTTTCTCATTTGATCAGTGTACCTTTGTGAAACCACAAGGCAGATAAAGCAAATTAAGGTCTTCAGCCTGCCACCAAATTATTCATGTGCACGTAAACTTGGTCTATGAGATTCCTGTCCTAAAAGCCCCTTCTTAGTAGGACTTGCCCATTTGAATTATGTCAGAAGTTTCCACTGAATGGCTTTGGTCACATATGCCTGCCTCACTGGGAAAAGGAGGGGAGGAAGATGAGGTTAATATTCCTGTACTATCTGACGCTCCAGTCGTTTTCATGTGGGAAGTAGCACTAAGTTGTCAGAGCTGGCAAAGAGGGTCTCCTTCTGAAAGACCTTGGAGGCGGCTATTTTGCCGTTTAGTTCTCCATCTTTTACAGATCGGACTGATTGTTGTCAGTGTGGTGTGATGAAATGAACTGTGTTCAACATGAACCAGAAAGAGATAGGAAGTACTGCTCAGCCGTGAGGTTCATTGAAGGACTTGTGACAGTCCCTATCTCTTCGCCTCACTGGTGGCAGCCGCACACCAGTCTCTGTTCCAGCAGTCTCCAACAATCTCTACTTGGTCCAGCAGTCAGTCAGTCCATCAGTCCACTCGCCAGTCCGTTAGCCCATCTGCCCGTCTGCCAGTCCTCTTTCCTCCAAGCCCCTTCCTTCTGCTCTCTCCAACCTCCTTCTTTCTTCAGCCACACTCTCTCCATTCTCCAGGTTCTGCTTTTATCCCTGAGGACCCTGCTGCCTTCAAGTGGCTCCAACTGTGCAGCACACTGACTGCATTCTGAGGCCCTGATGGTAACCCCGTGCTTCCCAGATCTGTCAGAGCAAGCAGCCACTGTTGACACTACACCCCGTTTCCTCGAGGGATCTTGTGCGTTTTCACTACGTTAAGTTTATGAAAAACTTTTAAAAAAAGATTCATAGAGTTATCAAGAGAATGAACAAAATAAGGACTGTAGGACTTTGCTGTTAAGATTCCAGTCACTAAACCGGAATGTCCATCCGGGTAGAATGCTTATATTTAAACCTTCTTCCATGCCCCCCCCTACAGTGACACCAATCCTGTGCACACTTACCTGGGAGTAAACCCCACTGCACATGGCGGGACTCATTTCTGTGCAGACAAGTGAAGGATTGCCCTGCCAGTCATTCTAAGTCCAAGTATACTTACTGATGTGATTCAAAGTTGAATTGTGAAAGTTCAGTATAAATACTGGATAAAAGGAATTGGTTAAAAAAAAATAGCAAATTGTAATGTGGTAGTTCTGCCTATTATGCGTGTGTGTTGAAGCCCTTAGTCCATTTTGCCTGGGTCCAGTGGAGTAGCTAGAGGGGGGTGCAAAGCACTAAGTTTTGCAGGGTGCCTTACTGCAGTGTGCAAGTGGCTCCTCCACCTCCCCTTTGGAGCTATTCCGGGTAGTAGGAGCAAAATGGAGGCAATTCCTCCCACTGCCTGGGTCTCCTGCGCAGCAATCTCTTTCTGCGTAGGAGATCCAAGCAAAATGAACTAAGTCTTTCCCACATGTATACTCTTTTATGGAAAATACCATGGATTTTTTTGGGTGTGTGTGTGTGTGTGTGTGGTTTGCCATTGGCTATCTTTTTTGTTTAAAAATCACTGTTATAAGTAGTAATTGGTATGATCAGAAAGAAATTACCTACTTCTACAGCCAGTAGTATAGCAAGCCTGGGGCAGCTGGTGCAGGCCGCCCCAGGTACCAGTCAGACAAGGGTGCTGTGGGGCCACATTGCTTGCCGTTCTTGCACCCACTGGTGAGAGTATGCGAAAATCTCTGAACGGAGGTGATCTAGAGTCAAGCTATTGCTTCTAATGCAATGCAATAGCCTGGAAGGTTGGGGGTGTGTGTGTGACATGATGACATCATTATGTCACCCCCAAACATTATGTCACCCAGGTCTCTGAGCTGCAGAAAGTAAGCCGTAGACTAGGTGGTGTAACCTGTTGGGAGACCTCAGCCGCTATAGCATGTAGTAGCTGTATTTTTTTGTGCACCCTTCTATGATCTCACTAACTCTGCCATCTTGGACTTCCATTCAGACTAGCCTTTCCCTTTTATCTGGGCCTTAAAGAGTACATGGCAATGGCAAAAGCCTGTAGGGAGATATTTGGTAATGTGTTATCACTGACTGCTTCACCTGCATTTAAGTATGACCATCTAAACACATCCTCCTAGTGCACTTAGTTCTTCTTCTGCTTTCTAACCCATGTTTGTGCTTCAGCAAAACTGTTGGAATTTTGTCCCTAGTGCAGTGTTTCTCAAACTGTGTGGGTCATGAGTGGGTGGGTCTGGGTCACGTAGTACCTAGCTCTACCACCATTGAAAATACAGAGCTGAAAAGACAGGGTGCAGAGCTGCGAACCAGGGTGGGCTCCTGGTGGGAGAGAGTAATGGTACTTTGTCCTGAATAGGTGGGAAGATGGGATGCTGGACAGGGGAGAGGGCTGTGTGGTTGGAGAAGGATTTAAGCCCGTGATCCGCTTTGACCTTCGAGCTATGCAAAATAGCAGCATGAGCTTGCTGTGTAATGGGACCTTTGGCTGATTGTGGCTTGGGTTTGAAGCCTGAATTGACAATGTCACTTCGAGCAATGACATCCAGGTTACTGAAATCACTTCTGGTGGGTCTTGACAGATGGTCATAAAAGTGGGTCCCAGATCTAAAAAGTCTGCCCTAAAGAATGTAGCTGTGATTGACAGACTAGGAGTACACTGCCATCCTATGCATCTTTACACAGAAGTAAAGTGATCAGGATTGCAGTTCTTTTTGCTGTCACCCTGACCTTCATGTTTGTGTCTGTGCTGAAAGCAGTCCTATGTTCCCATATCAAGTAGAATCCCTGACACAGGAGGGGATTCCATTTCTAAAATTATGCACATACAAATGTGCGCATTATCAGAATGACCCTAGTTTCAACTTTTTTTTTTTAAATTTCTAGATCCCAACGCAATCCAAGCTTTATGTAGCAAGATCTCAGTCCCAAATACTTACCAGAGAGTAAAACTGAGCACAAAGAGACTGAAAGCCCAATCTACTACTCAAAAGTAAGTCCCTTTAGAGTCAGTGGGACTTACTCCTATGTAAGTGAGGGAAGGATTGCAGCCTGCTTGTGAGAACAACCTGCAAATTGCACTGTATGTGTGACAGAAGGCTGAATGTGGTTTTCCACTTGTCCTTGTGTTAGTCATTGATTTCACAAGGTGACTTGTGGCGCAGTTTCTGATTGAATGTGAAACCAAAGGAGCATGCAATTATATTAAGATATCCTGATTTAGATGGGAATTCTAGCATCTGTTTTATTTTCTGCTTTGGATGAATGTGACCTTGGCCTTAGTCTTGCTTGTACATTTCTGATGGCAACACTACCTAGATACTTTCTCTGATCTTCCTTCCTTTTTGTCTGACACGGACTTAGCCCAGGTGGTTTGAATTTCCCATTTAAGAACTGCATGGGGAACTGTTGGTGGAGGGGGGACAGAAGGGAAAAAGTTCCTCTTTCTTGGTGGGGGTTTGTCATACCATGTGAGAAGTAACCATGCCCATTATGGGGTTGGGTGACACAGATGCTTTCTGTCAGACTGGATTGGTCAAATCACCAAGGAAAAACATTTTAAACTAAGTCATTGGTTTAGTGCTAAATTTCCCCTGTATTGCTTAGAATGATACTTCCTAAAAATGCATATTGATTGGTTGCTATAACCATAAGGACATATATTAATGGCCTGATCCTATTGGATTGGGGTTGCCAGCAGAGCATACGTTCTAACGGTGGAAGCAGTAGGATCTCGGTAGAAATGCCTGAATATGGCATGCAATGAGCAACGTCACATTGCTAGTGTTGCAGGTGAGGAGGAATTGACATCCACCGGGATGTAAAGGAAGCTTTGGAGAGTGAAACAACTTTCTGAATTAAGGCTAATTTGCATAATTACCTTAGACAAACTCATTAGAAATATACTGATAATTATGAAGCCCATAATTCACAAAATAGTTCTAAAGACTTTCAGTGCTTCATCAATGGCAATTTTTAAAATGGTGTAAGTGACTAGACTAGGGGTGTCAAACATAATGCCAGGGGCTGGATGCGGCCCGCAGAAGCTTTTGATCTGGCCCTTGGGCTCTCAGCTGCTGAGCAGTGCTGAGGTATCACTACTGAAAGGGTGGACTGCATGATAATTGGGCTATCCCATATCTTGAAATACGATCAAGGTTTGTTTATTTTCTCTTTGCAGCTGATGAGTTCCTAAGTGAGAAAAAGTGCTTATTTTTGGTTTTGACCTGTTTAATGACATCACTTCCTGCCTAATGACATCACTTCTGGCTCTCAGCAAGCATCATGAATGCTTATTCTGCCCACTTATTCGGCCCACTGTATGAAATGAGTTTGACATCCCTGGACCAGACCCTTATCTATAGGTTCATTGAGCAGGTAGCAGAATACAGTATATAAAAGTGTCTCTATTAACAGTTTGTAAGGTTGTTGGAGATGGATTTATGAAGGTGACTGAACCTCAATGGATCAAATATATGAAGATGTGGGTAAAGTGTGGGCAATTGTTGCAGGAAAAATAGACGTAATTGCTAGTTCGAGGACCACAGCAAGTCATACTCCTGTTTCTTGTTTGTTGCTTTCATAGGTTCCAAAAAAATCTCCCAGAGAACTTCCATATGTGGTCAACCTTGAATAATAACATGTAAACGTTTCCCTATTTTTGAAGGCTTCCTACTCATGCTGTATTTATTAGTTTTTCAAAGCTACAGACTTATTTGTGGTTTCCAGTTGTTGCTTTACTATTGAATGAATCTATGCCATGCATAATTGAAATATTCTAAGTGCAGACAGGGATTCAGTAACTGTAAGGCTTAGAAGAGGCTCGTATTGAGAGCCAGTAGCCAAGATTGGGCACGTTACCCACCCTCTATGCCACCCATGTTGTGTCTCTGCTGGGACAACCTATACATGACTTTAAGCTCATTGTCCTTGTATGTGCTTTGTGGGTGTGGAAATAGCAGCTATAGCTGGATAGCAACTAATCCAGATTGGAACTGTGTTGTGGGGAAGAGGGATGCTTAACCATTTTTTTCCTGAAGTCCTGATCCAAATCAGGATTTCTCATGGCTACCATTTGCCACAGGAAGAAAGCTGCCCCAACACCAATGGCAGCTTCCCTCCCAAGAAAAATAGCTGCTGTGAGACCTCTGATCCTGATTGGTACTGCAACAGGGGGAAAGGGGTGAAACACTATTTTCTTATGCCACCATCTTGATCTGGGTTTAGCTTTAAGCTTGGCTCTGCGCATTGATGTGCCACCTGGGGGGTGGTAATTGTCAGCTGGCCCCACAGTTCTCTTACGGTTCATCTAGGTCTAGGAGAGCTGTCCCATCGGTTGGGGCAGTTTGTCACTAGGAGCAGTAACATCAGACTCCACCATGCCTGATGGTCTTCTCTGGAACTCCATCTTCAGCCTAACTCTGTCCATACTTCTGCTTCTGGTCCCTCAGGGCTTGGTCTACTGACCCCTGCCAGGTAGGTCTGTGCATTCATTTTCAAAACGAACAGAAATGAAAAGGAATGCACTTCACCCACTTCCATTTGTTTTGCTTTGAAGACAAATGCAACAGTGACCGCATGCCTTTTTAAAGGCATCATAGAGATTCAGTACAAGGAATCAATTTTATACACAATTTTAGAAAGGCATGTGTCTATTTCAATGACAGAAACCCAGCAGCTTTTCTACTTCTTGCAACTTCTGTGTTTTCCCATCTGATTGGTTTAAAATTTTCAGGCATTCTAATACTCCTTGCAGCATTCTTATACTCTAATACTCCTTACAGCAACTGTTACCCTGCACATGCCAGATCTCATCTGATCTCGGAAGCTAAGCAGGCTCAGGCCTGGTTAGTACTTGGATGGGAGACCACCTGGGAATCCTGGGTGCTGTAGGCTTATACCATGATCTTGGAAGCTAAGCAGGGTCAGGCCTGGTTAGTACTTGGATGGGAGACTGCCTGGGAATACCAGGTGCTGTAGGCTTATACCATAGTCTTTCGAGACTGAAGTTGCCAACCATTAATACTTCTTTAAGGTATGTCCATGTCTGTGATACATTCAGATGCACAAATATCTTATTTCAAAGGAAATCAAAACAGGTACCCAGCTGATACAAGCTCTACATCACTTTTAATGGGAAAGACGTAGTTTTCCATTAAACTCAGTTTTGATGAGGGGTGAAACTAATATATACAGTAGCTCCCCCCCCCCCCCCATATCCATAAAGGAAGCATACAGTAAAAACCTAAACTTGTTGCTGCTAGAGGAATGCTAGAGGGGCCAATAGTGAGAACACGAACAGGAATCAGAGTCTAACATTCTCACTGTCTTTCAGATTCCTCTTCACACGCTTTTCCGGGAACACAATATTGAGTTGATCTTTGGATTTCCATTGGTGCAATCGTGGATTTAGTGGATCCAATAAGGGCACAATCCTAACCAGGTCTACTCAGAAGTCCCATTTTGTTCAATGGGGCTTACTCTCAGGAAAGTGTGTTAGGATTGCAGCCTGAGTATTTTCCACTTTTACCATGGCCGAAGAACTTGTGTGTAAGGAATTTCGATATGGCTCAGTCAAACCCTGCCTCTCCCCCACCTACATGTACACATAGGGATGTGGACAGAGAGCATACTGAGACTTTAAGGGGAATGGGAAGTCTGTGTGTACCTTCCATACCCACATTCAGCCACCCTTCTTAAATGTGCTTGAACTGGCTGCAATGACTTGGGGACGGACCTTGGCTTCCTCTGTTCCCTAATATCCTGTTGCGCTACCTGTATGTGTACCTGTATAATCCTGCCTCTGAGTGTATGTAGGTGGGAGATGGAGAGAAAACTGGGCTCCACTGAATTCACTAGGCTTCCCTGAATGTGATTAGTCTGTGGAACTCCTTGCCACAGGATGTGGTGATAGCATCTGGCCTAGATGCCTTTAAAATGACACTGGACAAATTTCTGGAGGAAAAACCCAACGTGGGTCTCAAGCCATGATAGGTATGTGCATCCTTCTGGTTACAGAAGTAGGCGAGCTCAGAATGCCAGGTGCAAGGGAGGGCACCAGGATGCACATACCTGCATCTGTTTGTGTCCAAGGCATCTGGTGGGCCACTGTGAGATACAGGAAACTGGATTAGAAGGGCCTTTGAGCTCCAGCGGAGCTCTTCTTATGTTCTTACATTCTAATCCTATCATGCGCCTGATCCGACAGTGCAAACAGACTGCACTGAGCATGCTTTTTGTGTTCTGTCAGATAATGGATATTAACGGGTCCCCAGGAAATAAACAAGGTGAGCATCTCTGCCAGTTTGTAAAGAGAAACCTGTTCTATGTGTTTCGAGAAACTCTATATTAGAACATCTATTTGAATAAGCAGTGTATGAGGATAAACCAACATTCAGCTTTGCTCTTTAGTGTCAGTTGTGTTGCAAAGAAATGAAAGGTGTGTTTTTTTTCCTCCCAGTTTAACCACAAGTGTGACAATACAGCACTTCTGATGACATTTTTATTCCATTTTATGCGTGCTTTCCGAGGGTGGTGCGCATAATTTTTTTGCAGTAAACGATGTCGGCTGAAATGCTGCTGGAGAGAACGACAGTCGGAGGCTTGCCTGACACCTGTTGCTTAATCAGTTAGTGGCGCAAGAGAAATTGACTCAGGCAACCAAATTCTTGGCTGGTCTCTGCCGTGATGCGTGGAAAGGTCTAATAAGGTCCTTTGATTCACAGCCTAGCACTTTGTTGTGGTTGTCTTTGCGATTGTTCTGTTGTCCTAGGTGTTAAGCGACCATTGGATTATCGTGAATGCTACTTATATGGAGAATTCCTTGTCTCAAGAAAAAAACATTTTTTTTTTCTCCAGAAGGAAAATTTCTCCCTGGCCGGCATCTGCATTTTCCCCCCTCTAGAGCTTTTCTGTCTACTGCTCCTCCTGTTTCCATGGAAACAGGTCAGCTCCTTGTTTTCATTGAAAACAGCATCCCTCTGCCATTTAGGAATCTTCCGACACATTTTCTCCATGGCGTTGACATAAGTGTCGCACGGACGATGTGCACTGTCATTTCAAACGGTGATCGCACGTGCAACATGTCCACGGTTGATGGGAGTGCAATCGTCTGGAGAAGCACCTCGAAGCAGTGTGTGATTCAGTCCTCATTTGCATGAGTCTTGCTGGGAGCAGAAGTTGACTCCGAATTATAATGCTCACATATGCAGCTATCGATAAATCAAGTGTGGGCTTCTTTTTTTTCCCCTCCTTTGGAAAGCTTCGCAGTCAACATTCTGTTCGTCTTTCTTCTGGTGAAACAGACAGGGTGATCTCACACATTTTTTTAAACACGTGTTTACGCTTCAACATTTTAAAATAAAAGAATGGAGAGCTTCTCTGGAAATGGGATGTATGTGATGTGGTCTTGGTGGCCTCTGGCTACGATAAAGCGATCCATGAGAATTCTTCTGAATTGGATTCTGTCGCCATAGATCTCCCTGTGTGGCATCAGCTTGTAATGATGGGGCACATCAGAGGGTCAAATGGGTTGGAAAAATCCCATGTGCTTTGTTGCTCAGGTGCTTAGATATGTAATGCTGGAACTTTGATTTTTTTCTTTGCTCCTCCTTCATGCCAACATTGTTTTTAGAGGATGAACTGCCATGCTGCCATTTCTTCACAACCGTGGATGTGGATGATCCATGCTGTTTAGCCAGGATCTAATCTCCCTGCTCAAATGCCAGAACAAAACAAAGCCCCGAGTCCTCTAGAGCTGTGCTGGAACCCCCTCCACGCTTGCTGACATTTTTCTTGACATTTGGAGAAATCAGGGATTTCAAGGGGTGGCACGTTAAAATACGCGTATCTCTTGATATTGTTGATGTGTCTCTCTTTCAGATGGTTGGCAGAACTAACACATAGCACACTGCTAGCTGATTCAGGGTATCAATGTATGCTGTATCCTGCATGGGCAGGGCCCTCCTTGAGCTAAGGGAACCCTGGTAGTCTTTTTGCTGGCACAACTCCAGAGAGGTGGATTCAGGCCAGGAAGGACAATAGGATATCTACCTGTCCTATTTGCCTGTTGGCAACCTTCAGTCTCGAAAGACTCTGGTATCGCGCTCTGAAAGGTGGTTCTGGAACAGCGTCTAGTGTGGCTGAAAAGGCCGATTTGGGAGTGACAATCCCTTCCACACTGGGAGCAAGTGCAGTCTGTCCCTGGTCCGTCTTCCTGGCTATGGGCCTTCCTTCTTTGCCTCTTTGCCTCAGACTGTTGGCAGAGTGTCTCTTCAAACTGGGAAAGGCCATGTTGCACAGCCTGCCTCCAAGCGGGCCGCTCAGAGGCCAGGGTTTCCCACTTGTTGAGGTCCACTCCGAAGGCCTTCAGATCCCTCTTGCAGATGACCTTGTATCGCAGCTGTGGTCTACCTGTAGGGCGCTTTCCTTGCACGAGTTCTCCATAGAGGAGATCCTTTGGGATCCGGCCATCATCCATTCTCACAACATGACCGAGCCAACGCAGGCGTCTCTGTTTCAGCAGTGCATACATGCTAGGGAACCCCCCCCCTTACTGCCTTCAACACACTCCCATGCCCCCATTCTGTTCTTCCCCCTCCATGCCCAGTTCCTGCCCACTGCCTACCCCCACACCATTATACTGGCACTGGAGTATTTTTGTTGGCCTCTGTTGTGTGGCCATTGCAGCTTGTTGTCTCCGGAAAGGCCACTCCTGGAACTCAAGTTCCGACAGTGCAGTGGCCTTAGAGCCCAATCCTTAGGGCTCGAGTTCTGAAGATATGAACGTACAGCTGGCGCTGGGTGATGCAAACATGCCGTAAAGCACGTTTGTGGCACCCGGGGAGGAGGGAGTGCCAGCTCTGGGCATCAGCAACAGAAGGAGCCCTTGGGGGTAAGTAGCACCGCCGGGTGGTGGTGTGGCTTTTCAGGGTGGGGAGGCGATGTGGGGTGGGGACAGGGTGAAATGGGGGAGGGACCAATCCAGGAGAGGGTGGGACCGGTAGAGGGCTCCTCTGCCGATCCTATGCCCTGTGTTGGGCTGCAAAGCTTAACATGGGGCTTTTCGAGTCTGCACCAGCAAAGGCTAGCCAGGAGAGTTCTGTACTTCAAAGGGGCTTTACACAAGCACAAGGACTCCTTTTGAGGGCAGAGTGCTCCTACCCCTCACAGAGGAAATGTCCGTTTGCAGAAGTTTGTGATTTTGGAAGTGCTAGTTGGAATGCCACCATTGGTGGTTGACCTGTAGGGTTTGGTAACATCTCTGCTCATGACACAATGTGCACACAGGAGCTGCATCCCTCTCTCTCTCTCTCTCTCTCTCTCTCTCTCTCTCTCTGTGCATTTGGGTGCCAATTTTCAAGTCTCAGTGGGAAAATCTTTACTTAAGAGAGGTAGTTCTTATCGATTGGAGTTCAAGTTCAGTCAGTGAGAAAGAATTAAAAGCACTTTATTGATTGACAGTAAAGAGGCTGACCACCTTGCTTTTGTTTTATTCAGCCAGTTCCCACACCTTCTCTCTCATATTTACAGAGGCTGGCCAGTTCTTATGCGTGTGATGCCAGAGGCTGCTCTGGGTAATGGGAGAACCAGGTTCCTCAAGCACAGCGGTTCCCAAACTATGCACCACAGTGTCTGAGGTGAATTCATAGGGGCTGTGTGATGTCCCTGGCAACCATCTTGTATCCTGCAAGGTCTCGTGTGATCCAAGATAGCAGCACCCATCTTCCCGGATCTCCTGGGCATCGCCATCTTGGCTCGAGCGCGATCCAAGATGGTGACTCTTGGGAGAGTGGGGAATAAGAGGTTGCCATGAAAGAAGGGTGCCGTAACCACGATAAGTTTGGGAACCAGTGACTTTTAAAAACTTGAAGAGGTGCACTTTGCTGTGGAATCTCTCCTTGGCTCCTCTAACTTCACATTTGAATTTCTTCTTTTTCAGTCGTTTACAGCTCAGCCTTTGCTTAAAAATACCATTAAAAGGGGCTGTAATTGTGGATAACCGAGCCGTACCACAGTCCGGCCGCCTGGAAGAAGGGATATGGGAAGGCTCAGCTGAGCACGTGGGACCTAACTCTGTTTTAATACTGCATAGTGATGAATCATGCCTCATTAGTGCTGCTTTCGACACGCCAAGGTTCTGTACTGAAAGTATCAAGGATGACGAGGGGGCCGGAACCACCTCCGACCTCTGTCCTCTCCTCCAAAACAGTTGGTTCTCCAAGACTTCCCAACAATGGAACGATCCTGCTGGCAAATCTGTGTATTGAGGGAAAGTATAGAGAGGTTGAGAGTATAAATTACCAGGAGAGGAAAGACTGGCTGTCTCCTTACGTCTAACATAGGGTTGGCTTTTAACTGCTGTTGGCTGAAGCAGCACCTGAAGGTTGGGAAGTCTGCCAGCTGTTGCTGTGATCGCAACACCGACGATTTAATGGGTGTAGGTACATTCTGCAACTGGGATTTCCCAAAATAGAACCCTGACCTCTCATGGCTTGAGCTGAGATTTGATTGTGAATTATAAGTCACCTATTTACTGTCACCCATAAGAGGTGTTGATGACTCACCCTATTCCCGCAGATCAGCAGCTCCGCTTGGCCATAGACCTATTAAGCCTGAAAGGCAATAGTTCATGTTAAGTCATTTTGAATCAAGGGTTTCCAAGTATTTCATAATGTGAATCATTCTGCTATTCTTCAACAAGCACGGGCTTTTATAACCAGCTCTGAGTTTGTAATGCGACCTTTAATTTATTAACACTAAGTTTGTAGCTTTTCTTTAGGAAACCAAATAGCATACATCTGTTGTTCTGATGAAAGCCAATAAAAATACAGTGATTTTGTATAAGACTAGAAAAGCCACTTTTATTAGTGTGTACTGGAGACATGAATTTCCTGCTCAATCCTAACTAAATTCCCGCGTGGCAATGTAGCTGTGTTTTCATGGGCTGTGCTGCATCCCATGCAGTAGTGGACCACCCCAGCCCCTCACCCCGGGGCAAAGGTTAGTGATGGCACCCCCCACTGGATGCCACTCCCCTCCCCAAATCTGCTCCCCCCTCACCTGGAGTGTACCAAGCCTTGTGCGACTCCAGGACGTGTCAGGGAAGCTTCCTGAAGCTTCTCCGATGTTTTAAACTGTTCTTCCGGTAAACCTGCAGGTCCACCACTGATCCCATGGGGGAATTTCAGCTGCTGGAGTTATCCTTGGCATGTAGAACAGCATGCAAAAGCTGCAAAGAGCAGCAATGAACAGGACAGTCACTCCCAGCTGTAAGTTCAGAGAAGTCCCTTTCCTATAGGAATAAACAGTGGGCTTAACCCCCCCCCCCCTTTGAGCAATTCAGCTCTACAATGAAATGCATGGGGAGAATTTTATCATTTTTAAAAAATATTTTACCATGTTAGTTTTACCATTTCACAATTTTTGATAATATCTTTCCCCACAATTCCAGGTTCTGTGTTTTTGGAAAAGCCTGGCTTCTCCACTTCAGTCCTTCCGAGCTAGTTGTGACAGTTTTCTCAATTGACTAAGGATTTTCTATGGCATGCAGGGAATCCAAGAAAACCGAACTGACCCACTTGTGTGCTACAGTGTCAAATTATTCCATAACTATCTGAATAAGGAAAGCAATGTACAAAACATATCAGGACCTTGAGGATAGAAATTTAGAAACTTCTGGGGGGAAAAACCCAATGCCCGTGAAATGACAATTCATTAAGATGAAAGACCAGGGAACATAACCATTGAAAAAGACCAAGAAGAAACACTTTTGAAGACCAAGAGGCAGAAGTTAAGCTTGAAGGATGAGATAAGGCATTGCCCTGAAGTGTAGACTGTGTTTAATTGTAGTGCCTTCCTGATCTTTCTTACTGTGCTGGCTAGGGAAAGAAAAAATACATGTTAAGGATTTTGTAGGGTAGAAATTGTATTTGCATTTATCACAGATGTTGGGAATTCTGGAGTGGATTACTGTAAAGCAATATGAGGGGATCTTCAGTGCTTTCTGATGCCTATCTATAAAGACTTCTTGGACATAATTACGTCCATGGGGAGAGAATGATTTTGTTTGAAGCCTTTTTTTTTTTTTAGTTCAAAGTTTGTCATCTAAAGGCAGGCAGAATTCGTGAATTTCTACTGAATGAGCTTTCCGAGATGCCTGGATGAAGCTCTGAGTTTTTTAAGAGGAAGTAACTGCTGGTTTGTTGTCAGCTGGGCTGAAGTCTTATGACTGCAAATGGTCAGAGAGGGTTACTGCATGCTTGAAAACTAGCAGTGACCAGAAGATGCAAGGGGACTGTTGTCTCTGACCCCTGGTTCCCCAGCCTGAAGGTTGCCCAGTTATGTTGACTTGCCTGCTTGACCCCAAATAAGACCTGACTGTTAACATCATCATCTTGCTTATCAAATCAATGTCCATTTAGACCAGGGGTGTCCAAACCCCGGCCTGGGGGCCACTTGCGGCCCTCAAGGCCTCTCAATGCGGCCCTCAGGGAGTCCCCAGTCTCCAATGAGCCTCTGGCCCTCCAGAGATTTGTTGAAGTCCACACTGGCCCAATGCAACTTCTCTCAGTGTGAGGGCAACTGTTTGACCTCTCATGCGAGCTGTGGGATGAGAGCTCCCTTCACTGCTTGCTCTTTCACATCTGTGATGCAGCAGCGGCAGCTAAGGAAAGGTCAGCCTTGCTTTTTGCAAGGCCTCTTATAGGCATTGAGCTATTGCAAGACCTTGATTCATTCATGTTCATGAATGAATCATGAACCTTATGTTCATCTTTATATTAAAGATGAACCTTATGTTCATCTTTAATATATTCATTTATGTAAATTTATGTAAATTTATTCAAATTTTTAAATGTAAATTAATTCTTTATTTTCCCGGCCCCCGGCACAGTGTCAGAAAGATGATGTGGCCCTCCTGCCAAAAACTTTGGACACCCCTGATTTAGACCATGAAAAATGTGTCTTCCCAAAGATGGTGCTTAAGGGTAAGGCTTTGTGGTAGAGCAGCGATTCCCAGTGTTTTTATTGTCATGACACACTATGGGTTATGTCAGAATGCCAGATGCAAGGGAGGGCACCAGGATGAGGTCTCTTGTTATCTGGTGTGCTCCCTGGGGCATTTGGTGGGCCGCTGTGAGATACAGGAAGCTGGACTAGGTGGGCCTATGGCCTGATCCAGTGGGGCTGTTCTTATGTTCTTATGACCTCTGTGGTCTTCTCTATGGTTTTCGCCACTTGTGATGTCACTTCCAGCTTCCGGGAGACTCTTCTGGAGCCAGTGGAGGATGAGGGACAGAAAATTTGTTACTTCAGACAGTGGCCCTAGAAACTGAACCACAGGCCCCAGAAGACCTTTTCAGCAATTTTCAATTGCTGTGCTCCAAACATCCCATGGCACACTTGTGGACCTTTTGCGGCACACCAATCTGCCGTGGCACACTGGTTGAAAGTTGTTGTAGTAGAAGAGTGTGTCTGGTTTATATCTTTCTCCTGTGGACAGTGGCAAAAACCAGTTAACTTTCTCCCACACGTAGGATGTGACTGAGTGTGCTTCTTCAATAAACCATGTCTTACAGTGTGTACAACAGCACTAATTCAGTGTGTGTGTGTAGTGCAGGGGTGCTCACACTTTTTTGGCTCGAGAGCTACTTTGAAACCCAGCAAGGCCCGGAGATCTACCAGAGTTTTTTTTACAACGTTCGCGCCATCATAACATATAACATTTATGTGTGCAATGTATGTTGGTGTACCTTGAGCCCCACTGAGTATAACAGGACTTACTCCTGAGTAGACATGCCTAGGATTAGGCTGTGAGGCTGCAATCCTAGCCACACTTACCTGGGAGTAAGCCCCATTGAGTACAATGGGCCTTACTCCCGGCGTTTCCTCCCAGAGGCACCTGAAGGGGGGAGGGTCGGCACTCCGCGATCTACTCATTTTGCCTCGCGATCTACTGGTAGATCGCGATCCACCTATTGAGCACCCCTGGTGTAGTGGCTTGGATGTAGATGTTTCCGTATGAGTGGGGCTGTACCATTCAGTTCAGTGTTGGAGAATGTTCCATGAATGCTCAGACATTTCCTCCACAAGGAAGTGACTTTTTGTTGAGCATTGCAGCCTTGTGGGAAGCTGCTTTATCCCAGGCATGTCTGTCTATTAATGTCCCACATCCTGATTTATTCAAATTCTAACGATGTACCTGCGACAAAAAGAGAGACATTTTCAAGAAGGTCAGTTCTTACCACCTCTTTGCGGCAAACAGGCGAGTGAAATATAGGCCAAATTAAACGGAAAGAGGAGACTAATGAGATAAATGTTTGATAGGTGAGTTTGCAGCGACAACTGAACTGCGTTAATGATAAACGATTATTACTTCCTGGGAACTAATGAGCTAGAAAACGGAACACACAAGGAAAAAACACACACACACACACAAACCTAAAGTAGACATTAGCTATGCCACTCTGAACTGGAATCTGTAGTCCCCCTTTTCTGTTTCCAGTCTTTTTCAAAACCTTCTAAATAAAATGGCCTGTTAACTAGGGTGTATGTGTGTCCTGCAGTAATTTGTGCTGTGAATGGAAGGATTGATGAACATGAACAACTTGCTTACCCCCCCTTGCCCTTCCTTCCTATGGACCTCTTTGCTTCCTTGGAGTGGAAATTCATTATAAGGCATGACTTTATAGGGCTACCTCCAATGCTTGAGGCAAGGGTATCTGATTGCCTTCAGATACCAGGGGAACTGCCTTTTCCCATTTGAGCCGGCTATCCGAGGGGGCTTTCCTTTGAATGCTGCCACTGACTGAAGCCAGCTTGGTGGCCACGAGGGGGTAGGGCATAAGAACATAAGAACAGCCCCACTGGATCAGGCCATAGGCCCATCTAGTCCAGCTTCCTGTATCTCACAGTGTCCCACCAAATGCCCCAGGGAGCACTCCAGATAACAAGAGACCTGCATCCTGGTGCCCTCCCTGCATCTGACATAGCCTATTTCTAAAATCAGGAGGTTGCGCATACACATCATGTCTTGTACCCCGTAATGGATTTTTCCTCCAGAAACTTGTCCAATCCCCTTTTAAAGGCGTCCAGGCCAGTCTCTGTAGCAGCACCAATCTTATTTCAGAGGTTTTTATTATGATTGCGGATGCATTTTACATTTTATCTATTTTGTATGTTTTTATGGTGTTTGCAAAGTGGACCCAAATCTAGACAAGTTCTTTCGCTAGCACAGTGGTTCTCATACTCTCTTGGAGTCTGAGAACCAGGGGTAAGAGCTTAAGGGGGTGGGGTCTGGAATGGGGGGGATATCCCGATGGCGCTGCAGCAATCACAGCTCTGCAGGCACCCAGCAGCATTCAAATATACCTGGGGGGACTGTGCAGCATCCTGGAGGGTCCTGGAGGCTTGCAGCCCCCTCCATCGGCCTCCCTTCTGCTGCAGTTCCTTTCCTTAAGGGGAAAGTGACCCTTTTTAGTTTCAATGGTGGGTCGCGACCCACCACTTTGAGAACCATTGTGCTAGCACAAGTTCTTGAGTAAGCCTTTGCACAATCTCTTTTCAAGACATCTTTATGGTCCAGTGTACGGTACAGCAGGGTTTCCCAAACTATGGGTCACAACCCACTGATGGGTTTTTAGCCCTTGGCAGATGGGTCGTGACCTGGGCCTGAATCGCCCCCACCCTTATCTGCTCTCAAACACCCCTTCCCTGCCTCTTTCCACCCTCCCCCCCACCTCTCTGCTGCCTGACACGGCACTCATCTGCCCTGGTAGCCATCAGACCTCCCAACTCCGTTGACTCAAGAATATCCCAAGAATTAACTGTTAATGAAGGTGCCTGACCCTACTTCATTGATTGGGAATTACTTCCAAGTACGTGTGCATAGAATTTTACAGGCTTAATCAAATGGCAACGAATGTCAAATCTTTGTTGTGAAATTAGGGAAGAAAAAAAGAAGTAAAGAAAGAAAAGAAAAATCACACTTAAAACAGCAGGTTCCAGTTTTAGCCACAAGGCTATCTCACTTTCCATAATACAAATGGTTGTTTGAATGAGTCATATCTGTAGGTGAACCAAATTGTTTTCAGCTATGGAGTCCTTATTTTTTTAAAAAAGGAAATTCCACAGAGAATTGTTTCTCTTATGAAATGTGAGTTTAAAGTCAAAGTAGGATTTTTGCCCTCAGCTGTCACAAAGATATCCTGCAAGGAGCTTTCATTTCCCTTCAAAGAGTCGAGCTTCAGCATGCACTGAATTTATTCTAGGATGTGATACACAGAATCCGGGAAAGACTGGTTGGCCGATTCATTTGGAAATTCGCCTCTATTTTGCTCCCACCACCCCAAATGGCTCCAAAGGGGGAGGGGCTGCTTGCACGGTACGCTCAGACGTTTGCAAAACTTAGTGCTTTGCACCCCCTCTAACTACGCCACGGGATAAAATGTAACGTTAGACGTTATGTATGATTTAGTCCTTTCCCTTTCTTTTCTTGTTTTGTTTTTTTCTTGTGGATTTTATGTTTTGGATTTTGTTTGTGCACCTTTATTTAGTAATAAAGGAGGGGAGTGTAACATTACTCCTTACTCCTTTAGTCAACTGTGCCATTCATGTGTGTTTTAATATTAAGCTGTTTTAATATTAAGTATTATGTTGCTTTTCACAAGGCTTGACATCATCGAGCAGGAAAAGTTTTAACTATCCTAGGCTGCAGTCCTACCCACACTTACCCAATCAGTAAGTCCCATTGACTATCATCATTAAAAGCATATACATAGTAGCTTGTTGAAAGTACAGGCCTGTAACATTTCTCCCAATGCAGTCGCATACTATGGTAGCTTCAAGTCTAATATATTAAAAATAGATTATTGAAATGAATGGGGACCCACCTGAAATTGGCTCATAACCCACCTAGTGGGTCCTGACCCACAGTTTGAGAAACACTGCTTTAACTATCTTGGATGCTTGATGGCAGAAACGCTGGTGTCGCTAGGAGGGTGTGGGCCACACCAGGTGATGTGCTGGGGGGGTGACGCGCCCTGGGGGGAGGATATGCTAACATCAAGGGATTAGGAACTAAACCATCATGCCATACACCATTGGATGCAGAATGGCTGGTGGAGTGCAGTGCAAAAGACAGAATCGAAATTGCTCCTTTTGTTCAAAAGTTATGGCCAAAAAATGGAAAGAAAATGCATGGAGCCCTATGGAAAGTGAAAGTGAGCTGTATCACGCGTTTACTCGCGACTAGGCATACTTACCATAGTTCGTCGGAAAGGGCAGGCTGATAGGAATCCAACGACACCAGAATGGTCCCAATCCAATGAATCCAGCCCCCCAAAAACACCTGAGAGGCTCCCCCCTCCCAGCTGCGAGTCTGAGGCCAAAATGAAGCCACGTGGCCGTGTTTACTCACGAGTAGGCAGACTTGGCTTAGTCCAGGCAGGCGGAGAGACTCCAAGGACGTCAAAATGTTCCTCATCCAATGAGTGCAGCCCCCAAAAACACCCGAGAAGGAGCTTCCTCCTTCCCAGTCTGTGGAGCCCTATGGAAAGCAAAGCAGCCTCACAGTCGCGTTTACTCACGAGTAGGCAGACGTGCCTTGGCTGGTGGTCAGACCAGGCAAATGTGAGGACACCAGAAGGGTACTGATTCGATGGAACTGCTCCAGAAGGCAGCCCCCCCCCCCCACTAAAAGGAACCAAAAAGAGGCTTCAACTGGTAAGGGGAAGTTTTCTATTTTGCATTTGTGAAGCCAGGAGGATCTTTGTATTGATAGGCCCGAAATAGAAGAACTTTAAACTGGGCACTGGGAGGGCTGGAAATCTCACTGATTCTTTTTGGGGGTTGGTATTGCAGGCAGACTACAGAGTAAGCTCCATTGACCACTATGGGACTTACTTCAGATTAAGTAAGTAAGTAAGCCCATGCATAGGCCTGGGCTCACAGGCTGCAATCCTACCCACACTTTCCTGAGAGTAAGCCCCATTGACCACAATAGGACTTACTTCAGAGTAGATTCAGTTGGTGGAACAGGACTCGCTCCCCCTTACTTAATTATTTTATTTTAATTTAATTATTTATAATTATTTATTTTAATTTGCTTGGTGATGTCACTTCTGGCCATGACATCACTTCCAATGGGTCCTGGACAGATTGTCATTCTAAAAAGTAGGTCCCAGTGCTAAAAGTTTGAGAACTGCTGCAATAAGGTGTTAGTAAGTTGACATGGTGTGTGTGTGTGTGTGTGTGTGTGTGTGAGAGAGAGAGAGAGAGAGAGAGAGAGAGAGAGAGAGAGAGAGAGAGAAACTCTACAAGTTTTCAAAATCACTAAAATCAGAATTTGGAGGAATAAGACCATCATGTTATATATCAATCAATGTGTAATTTCATGCAGAATGTGATGAAACAAACCACACTGGAATACCTGTGTTCTAGCAAAAGGTACAGCCAAAAAACCGGTGGGGGCGGGGTGATGGTACATCACCACACCCACCTGGGACATTGCCCCGCCCACTACATGGGGTGACTCATAGGCCTCCCACAGCGGGTGACGTGAATCCTAGAGACGCCACTGGGCAGAAAAGCAGTATATGAACTTTAAAAAGAAACAATAAATGGGGATAAGGAGGGGAAATGAGGAAGGAAGGACATAAGAACATAAGAACATAAAAACAGCCCCACTGGATCAGGCCATAGGCCCATCTAGTCCAGCTTCCTGTATCTCACAGCAGCCCACCAAATGCCCCAGGGAGCACACCGGATAACAAGAGACCTGCAAGGCCTCCTGGGAATTGTAGTTAAGAACATAAGAACAGCCCCACTGGATCAGGCCATAGGCCCATCTAGTCCAGCTTCCTGTATCTCCCAGCAGTCACTGACATCAAGACAGACACTCTTTGCTTCATAGCAATGATTTGCTTTGTTTGGGCTTTCTTTTTTTCCCTTTAAGAGCATCATTGAAACTTTAGAGCAGCTCTCCTTGCTTGGTTGAGCTTGAAACCTCCTGTTCAGGAAACTATTTGTCGAGCTTCAGATACTGGACTGATTGTTGGACTAAATGTCAAAGGAAATGTCACAACATTGAAAATAACTTGATTTGGACTTCAGAGCGGCAGGTTGTGCCACCAGCGATCGAACCAAAGGACAGGTGGTGTGAAGGACGTGGATACAATTTGGAGTGATTTGATTTCAACCCTATTTTCTGCCAGATGGGGCAATCGCCTGATGGTTAAATCTTCCCTCTCACTGACATGCATCCAAAATAGGGTGGGACGCTATTGTTCTTTGAATTCAATCGGTTTATAAGCCTATTGGTGATCTAGTACATTTTCAATAGCCTTTAGTGTGGCACTGGGAAAATATGGCCCCAACATCAATGGTTCATGAGTTTGGCCTCTGAGAGCAGAGACAAACTGCTGAAGAGGAAGCCTTAGGGACAAAGTTGATACAGACTTACTAGGGGAGGGGAGTCTCACTGAACTCAGTGGGGTTTACTTCTGAGCAGCAACACATAGAATTGCCTTGTTAAGTCTGTGGAACCAAATAGCACTCCCCCTATAAACTTGAATCAGAGAACTGTTGAGATCAAGGCAATTTACTCCCAAGCAAATACAGAAAGGATTGGAGACAAAATATCTGGTTTTGCTTAATCTGTTATCAAACAGATAAAAAAACAAGGAGGTTCTAATTCCATAAACCTCATTTTTGAAGAGGCAAAGACGTTCTTATTTGTTTTAGGGCCAAATGATACATGACTTTAAACATATATTATACCCTCGCATGTGCATGTGTTTCTTTTAAAATAGTAACTGATGGGTGGATGTCAGTACCATGGTGCATGGGGATGGCTGTTGTAAAATCCTAGCCCACCCCCTCAACCACTGCAGTCCTAATGAAACTCATGTTCCCAAGCTGCTATTTACTCTGGGAGCAGAGGTATCCCTGAGGCAGATGCCACCTTGAAAACATGATTGTTGGCAAGACCATGAGGCAATTGGGCACAGAGTGGGCTGGAGATCACCGAAGAGTGATGTGGTGTGTCACCCCCCCTCTGAGGATGTCACCAGGGCGGCCTGCCCCATCACCCCCTTGTGATGTCACTGGCTGGGAAGGAAGCTACCATAGGCGGCCCCTGATTCTACTGTTAGCTTCAGAATGGATAGGGCTATCAGATACAAAGGAGGTCAGAGTACCTATACCTTGAAAATCACTGAGTTAAACCTTTTTCATCTCATGGCACACTGGCAGGGCACTAAAATGGTCAAGGCACACCACCGTTTTTTGGACCACTGACAAGGCACACTGTGTGGCCCATGGAGGGAGGGTTCACACCCCCCAGTGGCCCTAATAATAAATGACCTTTCCCTAAATTTCCATGGCACACCTGGGGACCATTTGTGGCACAGTGGTTGAAAATGGCTGCTTTAACTATTGTATAGAGAAGGGAATTTTGGCAGGTGCAACTCAACATGGAAGTGTTTAAAAAGCTGCACCTGCCAAAATTTCCTCTTCTATACAATGACTAAAGTTAAAGGCACACTCTGTATCTGGTCTCCCTCAGGATGGAGAATCTTGTCAGGACTGCATATGGGAAAATTTCACCCTTCTCCATGCTTTGTGGTTGTGTTCCTGTTTGGGATCTCCTGAAGCTGTTTTGAAAGACACACACACAAGGGCAATCTATGCATTGAAAGGCATCTGTTGTTTGGCCTCGCAAGAGAGATTTCTACCTAAGCATGTTTGACTATGTAATGAGCCATTTTACTGAAGAAAATATACACTGATTGGTTATTAGGTGCATCTTGTTTTATCACATCAAAACCATTTCAGCGTCATTTGGCCGTAAGCCCAACAGGTAAGAATAGACTGTAAAGAGCACAAACGCTGCACAGGAAATGGATATGAAGGCAACGTAATGAGAGTCAAAACAAGGCCCGGCATATTTTGAGCATAGATGCTCTTCAACAGGGACCATAAAAAGAGTTTGATTTCTCCGTAAGGTCGTTCATGTCGCTTGCGAACATTCACAATGAGGTTTACATGAACTGGCATACACCACCTCGCTGATGAAAAATATATGCGCTTGAAACAGAGGGCTTGCTTTGGACTCTCATTACTGTCATGGATTAAATGGAATTGCCCTCTCGATATGATTCAAGATGGAAGCACATAAAGGAGCTTGATTCTAAGAATAGTATCTGCAGTTCAGTGCGCAATCTTCTCTACAGAGAATCGCCGATAGAAGTTCAGCCAAAAGTTCTATCACAGCAGCAACTAGAGCCAACATCTTTAGGGTGATATGGGTCCATTACTCCATGTATTTTTGGCAGTGGACCAAACTAGATGAGACATTAAGAGTGCAATCCTAACCAACTTTTCAGCACTGACCCAACCATAATGCAGCCCTAAGGTAAGGTAACAAACATGTCCTTACCTTGAGGAGGCCCCCTTGACTTCCTCCCCACTGCAGGATGCAGTGCAAGCCACATTGGCACAGCTATGTCAGTGCTGGAAAGTTGGTCAGGATTGCGTCCTATATATATTATCATCTCCTGTGTGTCTGTGTGTTTAAAACAAATGGCTGCTGTGGTGGTGAAGGTGGTAGTAAAGTGATTTGAGTTAGAACTATGAAGCTGAATGGGAACTTAACCCTTTCCAGGTGTTTTCCCAGTGAAAATGGTCCCTCAATTCAACTGTTTGGTCAGCAGGGGCAAATGCACAGATGTTTTGTACTGTGTGGCAAATCGTAGTTTTTGCCTCCCAACAACAACCCATGAGGCGGGTCAGGAATTTCCACCGGTGTGCTATGGCACATTGGTGTGCCATGAAAGGCCTGCAGGTGTGCTATGGGAGTTTGGAGCACAGTGGTTGAAAATCACTGAAAAACTCTTGGGGTTCTGCAGCAACTGTCTGTAGTAATGAATTGCCTGTTTCTCTTCCTCTGTTGCTCTGCTGGTGGAGGTAGAAGGACAGACAATTTGTTACTACAGACAGTTGCCTTAAAAACAAGCCACAGAACCTGGAAGTTTCAGTGATCTTTCAGCTACTGTGCTCCAACTCCCATGGCACACCTGAGGACCCTTCATGCCATACCCATTAAAAATTGCTAATATAATCTGGTCCATCGAGAAGCTGACGGAACATACCAAGATCCAGGTCTACAGAGCTTGCGTCCTGAGTACACTTCTGTACTGCAGCGAGTCATGGACTCTTCGCTCACAACAGGAGAGGAAACTGAACGCTTTCCACATGCGCTGCCTCCGACGCATCCTCGGCATCACCTGGCAGGACAAAGTTCCAAATAACACAGTCCTGGAACGAGCTGGAATCCCTAGCATGTATGCACTGCTGAAACAGAGACGCCTGCGTTGGCTCGGTCATGTCGTGAGAATGGATGATGGCCGGATCCCAAAGGATCTCCTCTATGGAGAACTCGTGGAAGGAAAGCGCCCTACAGGTAGACCACAGCTGCGATACAAGGACATCTGCAAGAGGGATCTGAAGGCCTTAGGAGTGGACCTCAACAAGTGGGAAACCCTGGCCTCTGAGCGTCCCGCTTGGAGGCAGGCTGTGCAGCATGGCCTTTCCCAGTTTGAAGAGACACTTGGCCAACAGTCTGAGGCTAAGAGGCAAAGAAGGAAGGCCCATAGCCAGGGAGACAGACCAGGGACAGACTGCACTTGCTCCCAGTGTGGAAGGGATTGTCACTCCCGAATTGGCCTTTTCAGCCACACTAGACGCTGTTCCAGAACCACCTTTCAGAGCGCGATACCATAGTCTTTCGAGACTGAAGGTTGCCAACAGATCAGATTATAGATATCAAAGGAGCCAGACCTGCTACACAACCAGCTTTTCTGTATAGAGACAACAGTACAACGAGGGATACAAATAAATGCAACCTGTGCCGTACATTCAGCCGTCTTGTGAGTAGCTGACCTTTGTTTGACTGGTTGGAAAGGCCCATAGGAAAATACGTGCGCTTGAAACAAAAAAAGTCCACCAGATATACATGCATAAAGAACAAAGTTATTTTGGGTCTTTTATTTTTGGCCCCAGAGTACATCCTGACCCTTCCGTGTAGTGATCTTTACACTTTAAAGAAAAACTAGATTCAAATGTATTATGTCAACATCAGTGTATTCGTCCTGACAGCGCAAGCACACAGTCTCGTTTGCTTTATGGATGCACCCAGAAGTGTTTATAAGGTTATGACTCATATTCCTCGACTTGATATTTAAAGCATCTATATGTAGCATCCCCTTTTGACCCTCTCTGAAGGTCCTGTTCTCTAAGTTGGATGTGACTTCTATTAATAGGAATTTATTGTGGTTATGTAATTCCAGAAGTACATTTTGTGTCTGAAGTTGAAGCCATACCTATGAATTGGATCAGAACCGTTCCAGAACAACATGAAAAGGGTGACAGATCAATTAAAAATAATACGTTATTGAGGTTGCAATGCTATTCTTGTTGGCAACCTTCAGTTTCGAAAGACTCTGGTATCGCGCTCTGAATGGTGGTTCTGGAGCAGCGTCTAGTGTGGCTGAAAAGGCCAATTCGGGAGTGACAATCCCTTCCACACCAGGAGCAAGGTAACTGTCCTTGGTCTGTCTCCCTGACTATGGGCCTTCCTTCTTTGCCTCAGTCTGTTGGCCAAGTGTCTCTTCAAACTGGGAAAGGCCATGCTGCACAGCCTGCCTCCAAGCGGGCCGCTCAGAGGCCAGGGTTTCTCACTTGTTGAGGTCCACTCCTAAGGCCTTCGGATCCCTCTTGCAGATGTCCTTGTATCGCAGCTGTGGTCTACCTGTAGGGCGCTTTCCTTGCACGAGTTCTCCATAGAGGAGATCCTTTGGGATCCGGCCATCATCCATTCTCACGACATGACCGAGCCAATGCAGGCGTCTCTGTTTCAGCAGTGCATACATGCTAGGGATTCCAGCTCGTTCCAGGACTATGTTGTTTGGAACGTTCTCCTGCCAGGTGACGCTGAGGATGCGTCGGAGGCAGCGCATGTGGAAAGCGTTCAGTTTCCTCTTCCCTAGGAGGGAATCCTATTGATCACAACAGGGCTTACTTCTGAAGACACCTGTATGCAGTGGTGTCACTATGGTTTGCATCACCTGGTGCAGGAGACCAGCGTGTCATCCCTTTGATGGCTCTCCTCCCATGCAGTGGGTGGGGCAGTGCCCTGGGCGGTGGGCGTGGTGATCGCCTTGCCCTCCTTGTTTTTTGGCTATAACTTTTGATAGAATAGAGATATTTCAACGTCGCTTATTTCATTGCATTCTACACGAAATTGCACATTGATGGATATATAACATGATGGCCTTATTCAAAAATACAAAGATTTAAAAAATTTGCATGAGTAGTGGTGTCACCCCCCTTGTGTGCGTCACCCGGTGAGTCCCGCAACCCCCTGCACCCTCTAGCAGTGCCACTGCCTGTATGGCTTCCACTGTGAATGTAATGTCTGTTTAAGCTCAGCTGTTTTTGGAAATATATATGAAAAATCTGAGCCAAGCAGCCCCTTCAAGCTGACTACCTTATACACTTTTGTGGCTTTGTTCTTTAGATTCTAGAAGTGGAATTATAGTAGCCTTTTAAAATGTTGCAGCCCGATCCTCACTAGGACTAGGCTGCACGATATGACACTGGAACACAGTTCCTCTGACATAAATGAAGCCATTTTGGTACCGTCGCTACCAACAGCAGTGGTGCTGGAGTCTCATTGCCAGGCCCAAGTACATCCACCACTGAAGGTAAACTGGCCATGGAGGTGGGGAGTACACTGAATGGGGTGGGAGTTGCAGCCTCTGTGGAGTGTGGCGAGGTGCGCAGAGCATGGATATTGGTGGCAATGGCTCTGCTGATATACTGTACTCAGTTTTGGCCCTGGCCTCTTGCCTCTGCTTGGACTTGTGCCAGCTAAAGAGCTGGTGCAGGTCTGAGTAAACCCATAAGGACCCCTGTGGGAATGGAGTAAGGTAAGTAAATGAAATGTTTACTTACCTCTCCACCCCCATGTGGTCTCCGGCATGAAGCACTGCTACAGCTTTCTGTTCCAATCAATGGCCCTTATGTGCATGATCCTGATTGAAGAAAGCCATGCCTCACCCCATCCAGGATGAAGCCCTGGCTAACTCTTAGGGTTGTCAGCAAAGGAACCAAGATCGATTCAGGAGAGCCTGTGCACGTGTTGGAAAGTGAGGTCATTGACAACACTTCAGAAGCTCTGTTGCAGGCCTTGTCTTTCAGGGATGTTCATAATGACCCATGATCAGACCTTCATCACTGTGGTTCTCAGCCTATGGAACTCCTTGTCTTTTGAGGCTGAAACAGCTCCTTCTTTGTGGAGATACCTGAGAACTTTTGTTTTCCAGCAAGCCCTTAACTGAGCTTTATCTTGGAGTTCCTCAGTTGTGGAATTTAGTTCTCTGAGGCTGCAAGCCTGACCGCACTTTCCTGAGAGTAAGCCCCATTGAACAAAATAGGGCTTACTTCTGAGTAGACCTGGTGAGGATTGTGCCCATAGTTGCTTATAGTGTGTTGTTTGATGTGTTGATTTAATATTTTTAATTCTGTTTTGTTTGTTTTATTATTTGATGCTTATACGCAACCTTGGCTTTCCCAGTGGGAAGAAAAGTTGGGGGGTCGCATTTGAAAGCCACATTTTAAGCAGGGCCTGTGCAAAATAGTTGTTCTTGAAGGTATCGGGAAGTGTGACTGGAAGAAAGCAAAACAAAAAACAGGGCACAAAATTAAATTGAATTTGTATGAGTGCTGTTAGGACTCTGTTGTGGTGTGTTGTAGTCCCTTCCCTGGCAAAGGGGATCTTTCTGGCTGATATGCTCCCCCTCGGGAACTTGGATATTTCCCCTGGGTACATCACTTTAAATGCCTGCTCTCTCCCAAGGGAACTGCCTTCCTTGCATTGATCTGCTGAAGTTGGAAAGGTTTTTCTTGGAAGTGTTTGTATGAGTAGCATAAGGGAACTTCAACTCTGATATCTTTGTCAATTCCTGGCTTTTGTCTCCTCTTCCTCGGTGTAGCTCCCACAGTGGAAGATTCTGTGACATCCTTGCCATGTGGGGGGTGTTTTGGGAATTTCCCTATGGTTAGCATCAGCTGCCGCTCTGTTACGTATGGGGGGGGGGCGTAGCCAGCCAGGAAGTGGCTGCTCATTGGATCTGTACCTGCCATCTTTGCCTGTTTAGTTCACCGTGACTGTGCTTCTCTGGCTGCCAGCATTGGGCGTGGGTGGGTTGTGGTGATTGGCTCCTGCCTGTCCTTGCTTAGCTGACCCATGACCAGTGTCAGGGTTTCTGTGGTTGCTGGTGGAGTTCTTGGGAGGGCTGGCACTGCTGTGGAGTAGTTTGGCCTCTTGTTTCAACCCCCTTTGGACGGACCGTGGCTATGATGGACACGGCTGTCATGCTTTACAGATACAACAGCGTGCTGACACTATTTAGAATAGGATTCACCATTGCACTAATGCCCAGTTTAATGTATCCCCCGAACATACTGCACAATATCCTTCCATTGAACGTGAAATGCATTTTTATGATCATGATGAAATCTGGCCTTACTCTACTGCACATTTTCTGCAATATTTTACACTATCTCAGGTCAGAAACCAAACCAAAATTTTGGGGAACTGCTGTTTGTTGGGGGCACAAAGAGGGCTTGTTTTTCAAATGGTGTCCCCAATCCTCAATCTCTTAAGCCTATCTTTAAAAAGGGAAAGAGGGGGGACCTAACATCCATACCGGGTAAGATGGTGGAATGCCTCATCAAAGATAGGATCTCAAAACACATAGACGAACAGACCTTGCTGAGGGAGAGTCAGCATGGCTTCTGTAAGGGTAAGTCTTGCCTCACAAACCTTATAGAATTCTTTGAAAAGGTCAACAGGCATGTGGATGTGGGAGAACCCATGGACATTATATATCTGGACTTTCAGAAGGCGTTTGACACTGTCCCTCACCAAAGGCTACTGAAAAAACTCCACAGTCAGGGAATTAGAGGACAGGTCCTCTCATGGATTGAGAACTGGTTGGAGGCCAGGAAGCAGAGAGTGGGTGTCAATGGGCAATTTTCACAATGGATAGAGGTGAAAAGCGGTGTGCCCCAAGGATCTGTCCTGGGACCGGTGCTTTTCCACCTCTTCATAAATGACCTGGAGACAGGGTTGAGCAGTGAGGTGGCAAAGTTTGCAGATGACACCAAACTTTTCCGAGTGGTGAAGACCAGAAGTGATTGTGAGGAGCTCCAGAAGGTTCTCTCCAGACTGGCAGAATGGGCAGCAAAATGGCAGATGCGCTTCAATGTCAGTAAGTGTAAAGTCATGCACATTGGGGCAAAAAATCAAAACTTTAGATATAGGCTGATGCGTTCTGAGCTGCCTGTAACAGATCAGGAGAGAGATCTTGGGATGGTGGTGGACAGGTCGATGAAAGTGTCGACCCAATGTGCGGCGGCAGTGAAGAAGGCCGGTTCTATGCTTGGGATCATTAGGAAGGGTATTGAGAACAAAATGGCTAATATTATAATGCCGTTGTACAAATCGATGGTAAGGCCACACCTGGAGTATTGTGTCCAGTTCTGGTTGCCACATCTCAAAAAAGACATAGTGGAAATGGAAAAGGTGCAAAAGAGAGCGACTAAGATGATTACGGGGCTGGGGCACCTTCCTTATGAGGAAAGGCTATGGCGTTTAGGCCTCTTCAGCCTAGAAAAGAGACGCCTGAGGGGGGACATGATTGAGACATATAAAATTGCAGGGGATGGACAGAGTGGATAGGGAGATGCTCTTTACACTCTCACATAATACCAGAACCAGGGGACAGCCACTAAAATTGAGTGTTGGGCGGGTTAGGACAGACAAAAGAATTTTTTTTTTTACTCAGTGTGTGGTTGGTCTGTGGAACTCCTTGCCACAGGATGTGGTGATGGCGTCTAGCCTAGACACCTTTAAAAGGGGATTGGACAAGTTTCTGGAGGAAAAATCCATTACGGGGTACAAGCCATGATGTGTATGCGCAACCTCCTGATTTTAGAAATGGGTTATGTCAGAATGCCAGATGTAGGGGAGGACACCAGGATGAGGTCTCTTGTTATCTGGTGTGCCCCCTGGGGCATTTGGTGGGCCGCTGTGAGATACAGGAAGCTGGACTAGATGGGCCTATGGCCTGATCCAGTGGGGCTGTTCTTATGTTCTTAAACTACAATTCCCAG
Source organism: Tiliqua scincoides (assembly GCF_035046505.1). Lineage (NCBI taxonomy): Eukaryota > Metazoa > Chordata > Lepidosauria > Squamata > Scincidae > Tiliqua > Tiliqua scincoides. The sequence goes on from NC_089827.1 coordinate 73,540,202, forward strand.
GAGGCCTTGCAGGTCTCTTGTTATCTGGTGTGCTCCCTGGGGCATTTGGTGGGCCGCTGTGAGATACAGGAAGCTGGACTAGATGGGCCTATGGCCTGATCCAGTGGGGATGTTCTTATGTTCTTAAGCAAAGTATCAGGTTTGCAAGTACCCTGGGAAATGTTTCATACCAGATAGAAGTTGAAAGTAATAAAACCAGAGAGAAGATCCTTTCCTGGAGTCAAGCAAAGCCCGGACACTGGTTAATTAGCTAATCATGACATATACAATTAAATTAGTTAGAACAGTGGTTCCCAAACTTTTTAGCACTGGGACCCACTTTTATAAACAACACACTATCAGGGCCCACCTATGTTTATCAGACTTTTTTTTTTAAGAAAAGGAGATCTAGAAAGAAATATTTAATTCATTTGTAAGTAATAATAACCTGAAGAAAGACCCTGAGATATTTATCTCCCTCTATTTACACATGCTTACAAACATCAGGAGCTCAGCACCTTGCAGGGCAATTATCAGCTATCTTGCAAACTGCAGGAGCTGAGCTCTTTCAGAGTAATTAGCAGCGACAGTATCTGATTTTTGAATAGCTTCAGGGCTTGAGGCAACTTGTTATCTGCTCTTTTCATCATCCTTTGGTGACCCACCCAAAATCAGGTTGTGACCCACTAGTGGGTCCAGACCCACAGTTTGGGAACCACTGAGCTAGAAACAAACACCTTGAGATGGGGAATCTTGACAACATTTTTTGGAAAGGGTAGGTTTGGGTAGAGCACAATGATCATCTGATGTTTCAAAAAAAAAAATCAGATGCATATTCATGGAATTGCCAGAGGCACTATTAGCTACAAAGCAAAGAGCTAAAATTTTGGTGACCCAGTTCAGTTCCTTGTTTGGGACTGTAAAAAGTCTAAATATAAATGAATATGGAAAGAGACAAGTAAAAGCCTGTTGGATGAGAACTTCAGGGAAGTCACCTGTCATAGCGCAGAGATTGATTTGTTATTAATGTCTCTGCTCAGCGCACTGTCAAGGTTAACTGGCTGTAGCAGGTATTCCAGCAGGAGTGTTAAATTCCTGACGACTGAAAAGTTTGATCTAGCAGCCTGCGTGAGTGTGTATTTTTCTGGCTTTCCAAAATGTCATGGAACACTTTCTCCACTTAGAACAGGGGTGTCCAAACCCTGGCCCTCGGGCCACTTGTGGCCCTCGAGGATTCCCAATCCGGCCCTCAGGGAGCCCCCAGTCTCCAATGAACCCCTGGCCCTCCAGAGACTTGCTGGAGCCCATGCTGGCCTGATAAAACTGCCCTCGACGTGACGGCCAACTGTCCGACCTCCCACATGAGCTGTGGGACGAGGGCTCCCTCCACTGCTTGCTTTTTCACATCTGTGATGCAGTAGCGGCAGCAAAGGAAAGGCCGGCCTTGCTTTGTACAAGGACTTTTATAGGCCTTGAGCTATTGCAAGACCTTCATTCATTCATGTGTTCCATCTCTAATATATTCATTTATGTAAATTTATTCAAATTTTAAATGTAAATTAATTATTTTTCCCCCCGGCCCCCAACACAGTGTCAGAGAGATGATGTGGCCCTCCTGCCAAAAACTTTGGACACCCCTGACTTAGAACAAATAAGTGACCTTGCTATAACTGGACAGAGAAATGGGGGAAACAATGAAAGCATGTAATTTGAAGGTTGAGGGTTGTGAACTGAAGTGACTTGTGCGGGGAAAAAAAAATCCCAAATGAAATGTCATTTTGCAAGAGAAGGATTTGTTGAACCGAGAAGCCACCCAAGGGTTTCTCACAATTGCTTTATCTTGGAGGTGACCATATATTCTGGCCAGTTTTGGCATCAATGCGATCTATAACTGGTGACCTTCTACATCTTTAGGCATCCACAGTGTTGGTTTTGCTGTGTCCTTTCCCTTCAATCAACCCTCTTCCTGTCTAAAAAATGAATTGTGGAGTAAATGATACTGACCACGTTTTTGTACAACTGCACTAGAACGTGGCAGGAAGGAGTGTTCTGAACTTCTTTCCCCTACCCCAGCTCAAATGAAACTCCTCTTACAGCAATCAATCATGGAGCTAACTTTAAATCTACAATGAAATAGCCATCTACATTGGGCCCTCCTTATACACCGGGGTTTGGTTCCAGACCCCCCTCCCCTGAAGAGAAGGAATTCCATGGATGCTGGGGTCCACTCCTGAAGCTCTCATTGCTCTCATCTGTCATTGTCGGCACACCTGTAGTTACACTGGCATACCTGAGGGCATACCTGGAGCCTCTGGAGGCCTCTCCTGGGTCACACTGGACCGGCGACCCCCTCTGTTGACCTCCATGGATCTCAGAATGGCCCACAGAAGCTACTTCTTGTCAAACCATAATTCGTCTCAGAAAACTTCCAGAGGCTTCTGTGGGCCATTCTGAGGTTCATGGAGGCCAACAGAGGCCACCTGATCGGTGTAACCCAGGAGAGGCCTCCGGAGGCTTCAGATAAGTAATTGCAGGGGCACCCATGTGGACCCTCTGTATCTGCCGATGATTAAATCTATGGATACAGGACCAGTGGATGATGAGGGTGCACTGTATTTATTAATTACATTTCTATCAGTTCGAGAAACTCAGACCAGCTTACAAAGTCCTCCCCTTCATTTTATCGTCACTTCGACCCTTAAGGTAGATTATGCTGAGAGAGAATGTGACTGGCCCAAGGTCACCTTCATGTGACCTTCATGACTGAACAGATATTTGCATCTGGGTCTCCACCCTCTCTGTGGGACCACCTGAGTGCACATGCAGTGAGACCCTGTTGGGGATGAGAGCACAGTACCTGTGCCGTAGGGAACCTTTCTGTTCCCTGTTGGGGGTTGCCCTGGAACGCTGTGAGAAATAACAATTTCACCCTGTTTAGCAATGCTTCTGCCTTGAAAGACCTGATGCGCTGCAATTGCAGTGTAGTCTGTATCTTATGTTCTGCCATAGAAAAGTGGGTGAAGAAGAAGGGGGGCAGGAGTTGAGTTTTTTGTGTGTCCCCCAGTAGGTTTCGCTGTTCTTTTTTCCCCATTTTAGTTCCAATATTGGCATAGGGTTCTGCCAGTTTTTGGGAGGTATCTGTCACATAAAGGGGATTAATGATATGGAATCCGGCCCACATCCCTTCGGGCCTCACCCACATCTCCTCCCGTTTGGAGATTGATGCTGGCTGGAGTTGCTCAGGTGGTGCGCATGCGCTAGCAGAGGATTGTGCTGGTTGCACAGTGTGCACTGTTAGGGCTTTGTCATTGCTGGTGCACCTGTAGTTGCGCTGACATTTGAGGGCATGTACCGTATCCTATCATGCTCAGATGGACACTTCTGAAGTGTACGATTGGGCTGCCTGTATCCTATGGCCCTCTGCAATATTCTGAGTGATATTTATGTGTGTTTCCTCTTCTTTTGGTGTTTTGATGAACCGTTCCATTTCAGGAATGAATGCCTTAAAACAAACTGAGCACTGATAATAAGAATAAGAATTACTTTTGTAATGGGTCCCTATGTTTTTACTATCCTTCTTTTGGGTCCTTTTTTTACAATAATGCAATTTTGGCAGCCATCCGAGCATACACGCAGAATGATAACAGTTCTCATTATCAAGGCACTATCAGTTATTCCAGGATGCAGCTTTCTTTATGAATTGGAGTCTTTTTTTTTTCTTTCTTTTTTTCCAAAAATTAATTCCTCTGACGATAACTGCATAACTCAATTTGTCATTTTATTCTGAAATGGATTATGTCTAAATGAACCATAATAAAAAATGTTACTGCAATTTTCACATTAGTTTTCTCAGGTCCAATTAATCTTCTGTCACAACAGAACATGCGTGAGCTTTGTGACAATTTTCCGGATGGATTTGGTTTTAAAAAAAAGTGCATCATGTTAGCTACATTAAATAAAGAACAAAGCATAGGGGCCTAGTGAAGAAGGGCCCTAGCTCCGCTCCACCGGACATGCCTCCCCCGCCCTCCCCCGCCCTCTCCCCACCTCCCACCTCCCGGTCACGCCTACTCCCTGCCCTCTCCCCACCTCCCCCTTCCCCGGAACACCTCCTCCCCGCCTCCCTCCCCGCCTCCCTCCCCGCCCCCACTTTCCTCTCCTTGGCTTGGTGGTCCGTACAACTGCCGAGCGGCAGAGGTCGGGCACCTGTCCGGCACTAGCCCGGCGCCGGCCAGGGCTCTTAGTCACCCCTTAGGATTGGGCTCATAGTCTGTTCTTGTCAGGGTTGCATTCCCCCTAAAGGATCAAGTACTCCTGGGCCTACCTTTGCACCTGGATGGCAGCTGTGGTCAGGGGTGCATTTGCCCAGTTCTTGCTAGTGCTCTGGTTGTGTCTATTTCTGGCTCAGACAGGTCTAGTCATGATTATTCATGCCTTAATTACTCCACATAGAGATCACTGCAGTGTGTTCACAGAGCGTGCCCGTGAAGACCACACAGAAGCTTTAGGTGGTGCAAAATGATGGCACCTGAGTGCTGCTAGGCACCCAGTTTCATAACCCAGTTTCATGAAGCTGCACTGATTGCCATATACTTCTGAGTTCAAGGTGTTGGTTATTATCTTAAAAGACCTACGTGGCTTCGGACCAAAATAACTCAAGGACCACCTTGCCCGACACCACATGAGACTGCCCATCTGGTAGGATCCTTTAGGAAGGCCCTCTTGCAGGTTCCATCATCTTGTGAAGTACAACTGGTGGTGACCCACAAGAGGAAATGCTGGCATCCGCCCTACGGAATTTCCTTCCCTCTTCCTTGTCCTCTATTCCCTGTCCTGATGGCTTATTTTTATCTTATCAGAGATCCCCCTTGTGATGTTGGCTTCAGGACTGGGTTTAAATGGAGACACACAAGCTTCTCAGATGCCTACAACTATGGGTGATTGCCCAAGAGGCAAATCTATGGTCTGCTTTCTGGGAGGATTATAGCCACACTGACCTGGCAATTGAAGCATATTCAGGACTAAATAGGAAACTTGGTCATCGATCCAAACAGGATAGAATCTTTCTGATAAAATGGATGATCATCTAGAGCAGGGGTGCCCAAACCCTGGCCCTGGGGCCACATGCGGCCCTTGAGGTCTCTCAATGCGGCCCTCAGGGAACCCCCAGTCTCCAATGAGCCTCTGGCCCTCTGGGGATTTGTTGGAGCCCACACTGGCCTGACGCAACTGCTCTCAGAGTGAGGGTGACTGTTTGGCCTCTCGTGTGAGTTGTGGGACGAGGGCTTCCTCCACTGCTTGCTGTTTCACGTTCGTGTTGCAGCAGCAAAGGAAAGGCCAGCCTTGCTTTGTGCAAGGCCTTTTATAAGACTTGAGCTATTGCAAGACCTTCATTCATTCACATAAGTTCATCTTTAATATATTGATTTATGTAAACTTATGTAAATTTATTCAAATTTTAAATGTAAATTAATTCTCCCCCACCCCGGCCCTAGGCACAGTGTCAGAGAGATGATGTGGCCCTCCTGCCAAAAACTTTGGACACCCCTGATCTGGAGCAGCATTTCTCAAACTGTGAGTTGGGACTTAGTAGGGGGATGATGAATCAATTTCAGGTGGGTCCCATAGCACTTAGCTCAGCTGCCTTTGAAAATACAGAGCTGAAAATACAGGATACAGAGCTGCTGGGCAGGACAGGCTCCTGGTGGGAGAGAAGCATGGTGTTTCTCCCTGAATAGGTGGGGAGATGGGACGCTGGAAAGGGGGGGGAGTGCTGTGTGGTTGGAGAATGATCCAAGTCTGCCTTCTGCTTTGATTTCTGAGCTGGAGTGCTTGAATTCTGAGCTATGCAAAAGAACAGCATGCACATGCTGTGTAATGGGACCTTTGACGCAGTTTAGGTTTGAAGCCTAGATCGATGGCGTCGCTTCTAGCCATGACGTCACTTCCAGGTTAGTGGAATCACTTCTGGTGGGTCCCAACAGATTGTCATTCTAAAAAGTGGGTCCTGGTACTAAAAAGTTTGAGAACCACCGATCTCGAGTACGCCTTTCTGCTGATTTTCCGTGACAGCACCTGGGATTGGAAGGGAAACCCTTTTCCTTTGTTGTATTTCTCACTTTTATTATATCTCATCTCTTCGTTTCCTTAAGCATGAATCAGGCAGTTGCAGGTAATTGCTCTCCTTCCAGTCTTTCAGCAGAAAAAAAATGTTCATACCTGTTTTATGTCTGCCTTGGAAACAGAGAACATTTTACATCCCCAAGGAATAAGCGGTAGAGGCTGTATACTTCCTGGCAAACTCAGAAATGTCATTCCTGATAGTATTTCAGATCATACCACCGCGGTTCTATCATTCTCAATTACACAAAAGCGCTTGATAGCTTGGAAGGAAGAATGGATTAGTGGGCTTGTGAAACCAGTGCAATTCATTTCATTTGGGCTGGTGGAGAGGGGAAATACTCAGTAGAATTGAGAACCATAATATACTTCACACGAAGCTTCCATTAAAATCCACCAAAGAACGAAAAAACATTTTCTTGACCTGATTAGACTGACAATTATATAAGCTTCTTCCTGGCTTGATGTGTCTTCCTTTGATTCTGCTGCGAAGAGCGTAGGTCACATTTTGGCCTCGCGGTTTACCATCCTAATTAATGCCTGCAATACGCACCCCCCTTTTCTCACACGGTGTGATTCTGTTATTTAGATATGGACTAGTCATGTTGGAAGGTTGTAGTTTTTAGCTGGTTGGGGCAACCGGTTCTAGAACAGACCTAAACCTGACCAGCGGAAGGGACTCTCTGGGAATAAACCTCTCATTGTCTATGGATGGGAATTGCAGAATTGTTTATGGATAGGAATTGTTTATGGATGGGAATTGCAAATCAGTTTTTTTTGGGGGGAAAGACGGAATCTGTGGTGTTCAGCAAAAACAAACCAGTAGGAATATGAAATAACCTCTCCCTTTTTTTCACCGATATCTTGGGGAAGGAAAGGAAGAGGGGCTTCTCTCCCCTAGCAGGACTGAGTGTTCTTGTTTCATTTGTGTGTGTGTGTGTGTGTGTGTGTGTGTGTGTGTGTGTGTGTGTGTGAACACAAGCTCCTTCCTTCCCCATCAAGCCCTGCATGGTTTGTGGATACCAAAGGGCCACTATACTATACTGTGGATCACAGCCTTGCCAAACTTATATATGATAGAGGTGTCGCTTGAACTCTTCATTCCAACTTCAATCACTGGATGTGGTTTTCCCTGAGGATGGCATGTTTCAGCAAGCAGAACTAATATGTATGTGTCTGTCTGGCCTTTCATGCAGCACCCTCAATAAGTGAGCATCCTGGACAGCAACAGGGTAGCAAAATTTGACAGGGCTTCACATCCTGACGCTTCTCGGCAGTTGGAATAATGAGTAATAAACCTCTTTAATTTGTGAATCATTGAGGCACAATTAATAGAGGATCCCATTATGCAGTCCGCCGCTAACTGTTCTATCTTGGCAGAAAAGGAGGATTTGGATTGCCCCCTTGGTAATGAGCATTGCAAAATGCAATGACTGAGCATGTACTTCAGCCATTAGATGGTAAATTTAACTCATGAGGCTTCAAGATTACACCTGAGTCTAGTTTCTGATGGGGGAGTTGCTTTTATTTTAGGCTGGGTTTTTTTGGTGTTTTGTTTTCAGGCAGGATGAAAGAGTATCCTGGAAAAGATCCAGATGTTTGCTATGCTAGAAAAGGCAGAATTGCACAGAGCTCCGAATGCATGAAAATATAAATGATCATTTTTTTGCAAGTTAATATACATCTTCTGTTCATGTATAATCAGGTCATCTTTTTTTGGGTGTGGAATGAATTTAAAAATCTTAATACTTTTTAATTTTTTTCCCCGAGTGATAAATATTTGAACAGGCTACTCCTGAATCCGGGTTCGCAACACACGTGGCAGAGAAAACCAGCGCGCATTGATCTGGGATGCTTTGCATTTCAAGTTGGTTGAATCCTAAGGCAATGTTTTTAACATGCAGAAAATGTTAATGGCACTTTGCATAATTCAAAGTGCAGACGATCTCAAAATGGCATAGACTGCAGAGGGATTACTTTGGGTTTTAAGTCTGCAGTGCACCCTGTGATATTTCAAAGGTCATTTGCGTACATGTTTTTACCGTGCCGGTTCTTTGACAGAACTAGGGACTTTCCAAATCTGTACCCTGGTACTAACCTTTTTCAGGTTGCATATGGATGCTGAGCTACTTACAGCCCAATCCTATGCCTGTCTACTCAGAAGTCAGCTCCATTATATTCAATGGGGCTTACTCCCAGGAAAGTATGTTTAGAATTGCAGCCTTACTTGAATTGTGCACAGATTTCATTCAGGATATAAGTCCTGTAAACGTACAGAAAATTCTACACCCTGTAGATGTACAGAAAACTAGGAGCTTGATCAAAATTTGCCCTTTATAATTATTCGTATCACATCCACACCTTTTTTTCTTGTGCATTAGAGTCAGAAATGTAGAAAGATTTGTTTAGCAAACTAGAAGATGGGGATTAGACTCCTGCATGTTAATTACAGCCCAATCCTAACCAACTTTCCAATGTTGATTCAGTTGTGCCAACACACCCCTCTCTTTGCATTAGTTTTTTACTGGGTGGTAGTCAGGGTGGGTTTTAAGTGTCAAGATCCATAAGTGTAATAATAATAATAATAATATACAGTATTTATATACCGCCTTTCTTGGTCTTTATTCAAGACTTTATTCAAGGCGGTTTACACAGGCAGGCTTATTAAATCCACGCAGGGATTTTTACAAATTGAAAGAAGGTTCTTTCTTTCAAGAACCACCACATTCAAGCTGTTACACTCCGATCTGGTTTAACATTCTGGCCTCCATCCTCCCATGCTCCGAGCAGATGGAACAGCTCAGCTGCAGCTTGCCAGCTGCTTCAAGGTCGCACGGTGCCGGTGGCCTCGAACTGGCGACCTTGTGGATTCCAAGTGTACGTCTTGGAATTAACCTTGTTGTGAGTAGGTTTGGTGTTTAAATACCCCCCCCCCCCCGCTTTGGACCTGTTGGGTTGCTAGACGTGACTCTTCCCTGGATCTTCCTACTTTTTCCTGGTCTGGGGAAAAAGAAGCCCTTCTAGGTGAAGGAGTGAGTTTGCAAGCTGCCTTTGCCTCCTACTACGTTGGGAGGGGGCAACTATAAAGGGATGCAACTGCTTCCTTTCTTTCAAGATCAGGAATTAACATTAAGTGGAAATTTCTTTTTTTTTTTTTCCATGCCAAGATGCAAGGGGGGCAATTTAGTAAATTGTGGAGGGAAAGGGTTAAGCATTTCCATCTCCTGCACAGCTTCCCTTATCAAGCTCCCCCCCCACACACACACATACTGTGACTGTTAAAACCAACAACAGCAAACAATTTAGCTGTCAATCACACATCTATTTGCAGGACATGTTGTTTGACCCTTTGCGGCTTGACATATTAGAATGTGCTCCAAATCCCTTTGGCCTGGGTCCTTATTGATTGCACTTTTTGGGGAAGCCTTCAGCAGTGCCTTGGCTGGTGCCTAAACCTGGGAACTGCATTAAAACCCTAAAAGTTCTCCATGAAAAATTGATGCTGCAAATGTGTGAAACCCACACGGAGCTTCATCCTGCTACATATTTAACGGTTTTCCTTAAGTACTGAGCAGTTCCAAGTTGCAAAAGTCATGAATCTTTCATCAGGTGATATGAAAAGTAACAGTGTAGGGAAAAAAATACCATCTCCTGCATTTTTTATTTAGTTTTGTTTTTGTAGAGATGAATCAGTTTGTATCTCCCTTGGACCTTCTGAGGTTGTTATCATTGACTCTCAGCTCAATACTGGGCAGTGCTTGGCTGGTGGGAGCCCATTGATTGCAATTGGCAGTCATGGCACTATGGTTTGCGTCACTTGGTGCGGGAGGCCAGCATGTCACCCCCATGACAGACCTCCTCCCATGGAGTAGGTGAAGCAACACCCCAGGTGGTGAGCATGGTGATGTACCCCTGGTTCTTGGTTATAATTCAAGCTGGTTCTTGGTTATAATTTTTGATAGAACAGAGATATTTCAATGCAGTTTATTTCACTGCATTCTGCATGAAATTGTGCATTGAATGTTATATAACATGATGGTATTATTTGAAAATACCAAGATTTTAAAATTTTTGGCCAGTAGTAGTTACCCCCTCCCCCGCCATGTTCATGGTGGCCCACAACCCCACACCTCCCTAGCAACTCCACTGGTGTTCATAAGTTTGCACACTCCTATGCATGTCCACTCAGAAGTAACTCCCACTGAATTGAATGGGCTTTCCCCAAGGTATGTATGTATAGATTGCATGATTGGTAAAATTTCTTCTGAGATGAGGGCTCACTGACATTGAAACCCTGGTGAGAAAAAGAGATAAAATGTTATGTTTAGATTTTGGTGTGTGTCATCAAATGGGGATTTAATGTGGGGGGGGGGGGAGAGTGGAGTTGGAACAGAGAAAGATTTGAACTTTCAGTGGTGGATGCCAATAGCACTGTCCTTCCAGGCCCTTAATGCTTGGCTTGCTTGTATTTATTTTTTTAGATAAAACTAAAAGAAAAAAAACAAACTATTTGCCATATAGTAGAAAATGCTTTTTTTTTTTTTTCTACTGAGTTTACAGTATAGACTAGTCTAGCATATATATGAGAGGATGGTGCAGTACTTCGGGAACCTGGTGCCCTACCCCAATTTTCCCTATCCTGCCGATTACACCAATTTGTCCCGTCCAAATATTCCAACCCCCTTCTAATGCCCACTTTTTGGCTAATTAACACCCTCCTTTTCCAAGAACAGCAGCTGTGGTGTGCAAAGAAATGAACAGAACTCCTTATCAGTTGAGCAATTAACAAGAATTTATTGCTACCAACACACACACTCCCTGCAAGTCCTCTTGTCCAGAGGCTTTCCCTCCCCCAAACTCCACTTAACTCAGTGGGTAAAGGTCTGAAGCCTCCAGTCCAAGTCCAATTCAGTCTACAAAGCACAGTCCAGTCTTTCCAGTCCAGTCTTCTGCAGCAGAGTCCCTCCTCTGTGTCCTCTCCAGCAGAGTGTCTCCTCCAGTAGGGTCCTGGCAGTCCTCTCTTCTCCAGCAGAGTCCTGGCAGTCCCCTTCTCCTGTAGGTCTGGATCAGGTAGCTCTTAGTCAGGTAGCACCTCCCTCCGGGTCAGGGTAGTCTTTGGTCTGGTAGCTTTGCTCCTTGTGAAGCTGCCTTTTATCCTGCAGCCCCTTGTAAAGTCCAAATGCAGCTCAGCTATGAGCTTGTCTGGATCTGGACAAAATCTGGATCCCCTAGTCCAGCAGCTACTCTTTCCTGCTTGGCTTGTATGCAGAGAGGAGGGATGAGCAAAGTGCTCTACACTCAAAAGGCTTGTAGGAAAATGATTCAAGTAAATATTAAGAGAAGCTTATTTTAGAAAATAAATATTTGGTTCCATACTTATATAACTGGCCCAAGGGTATACCCTAAATTATTTTTTTTGCTGCGGGAATGACTGTCTCCAAACACTGTATTTTCTGCTGACGTTCCACAGAGAAGGAAACTATCTCAGATTGCCAAATGCCGGCTACAAGGGACAGAGGCTGGCTTTCTGCATTAGGTCCTAAGAACATAAGAACAGCCCCGCTGGATCGTCCTGCTCTGAATGGGGTTGCACTCCCTCTGAAGGAGCAGGTCCGCAGCTTGGGGGTTCTCCTGGATCCATAGCTGCTCCTGGAGTCCCAGGTGGCGGCGGTGGCCAGGGGAGCCTTTGCTCAGCTTCGGCTGATTCGCCAGCTGCGACCGTACCTGAGCTGCATGGACCTGGCCATATTAACCCATACCCTAGTGACATCTAGATTAGACTATTGCAATGTGCTCTACGTGGGGCTGCCTTTGAAGACGGTCCGGAAATTACAACTAGTACAGAACGCGGCTGCTCGTGTAGTTGCTGGGGCACGTCGGTTTGACTCTGTCGAGCCGTTGCTCTGGCGGCTACACTGGTTGTCGGTTCTGTTCCGGGCCCAATTCAAGGTGCTAGTTTTGACTTTTAAAGCCCTTTACGGCTCGGGTCCGGGGTATTTGAGAGACCGCCTCCTTCCCTACAATCCGGCCCGTGCTCTTAAATCTTCTGGGGGGGCCCTTTTGACTGTGCCGCCACTAAGAGATGTGAGAGGGGTGGCGGCCAGGAAGAGGGCCTTCTCGGTAGTGGCCCCCGAACTGTGGAATACACTCCCCTTAGAACTGAGAACTGCTCCCTCGTTGCTAACGTTTTGGCGTGGACTGAAGACCTTTTTATTTCAAAAAGCTTTTAATTGTTGACAGGGTGGCAGGCGTTCTTACTTTTTATATGAATCCACGGGGTTTGTTTTGTTTTTTAGCTTTTTAATCTTTGTAAATTGTTTTTAACTGTTTTTCATGTTGTATTTTTAAATTGTTTGTTAGCCGCCTTGTGTGCCCGTTGGGTAAAAAGGTGGGGTACAAATTAATAAAATAATAATAATAATAATAATAAAAATAGGCCCATCTAGTCCAGTTTCCTGTATCTCACAGTGGCCCACCAAATGCCCCAGGGAGCACACCAGAGAACAAGGGACCTGCAAGGCATCCTGGGAATTGTATTTAAGAACATAAGAACAGCCCCTCTGGCTCAGGCCATAGGCCCATCTAGTCCAGCTTCCTGTATCCCACAGCGGCCCACCAAATGCCCCAGGGAGCACACCAGACAACAAGAGACCTGGTGCCCTCCCTTGCATCTGACATAGCCCATTTCTAAAATCAGGACGTTGCACATATCCATCATGGCTTGTAACCCATAATAGGCTTTCCCTCCAGAAATTAGTCCAAGCCCCTTTTAAAGGCATCTAGACTAATTGCCATCACCACATCCTGTGGCAAGGAGTTCCACAGACCTACTACATGCTGAGTAAAGAAATACTTTCTTTTGGCTGTCCTAACTCTCCCAACACTCAATTTTAGTGGATCTCCCCTAGTTCTGGTGTATGTGAGAGTCTGAAGAGCATCTCTCTATCCGCTCTACCTTCCCATGCATAATTTATTTTGGGCTTCATAGGGGTATCTTGTTGGTCACTGATGGAGGTAAACTTCTAAGAATATACAGGTCTTTGGTTTGATTCAGCAGATGTCTTAGGTTGTGGCCACGTTTCTATTCATGCTTACCTGAAAGTGGGCCCTGTTGAACTCAATGTGAATGAATACATATGCATGAACTTGCATTGTGAGAATAATGCGTCACATTAACAGGCATTTCTTAAAGGTTTTAAAGGTCACTGCTTCACAACATTCCTGGACCCTAACCAGTAGTAGCTTTCATTCCCTTCCAAGGTTTCTTGGTGTTCTTTTAACTATTTTAATAATGTCTGGATTTGCTTTGATTCATTGTTTGTATAATCTCAGGATTACGCCCACCAGTGGCATAGCTAGAGGGGGTGCAAAGCACTTAGTTTTGCAGGGAGTCTCACCGCAGCATGCAAGGGGCCCCTCCCCTTCAGAGCCATTCCAGGCAGGGGGAGCAAAAAGGAGGCTCCCTGCAAAACTTAGTGCTTCGTACCCCCCTCTAGCTGTGCCACAGATACCCACTATGGATAGAAGTGAGAAAGTAAATTTACTGTGCTTGTATGTACAGCTCAGATGGGATTTTACTTATGGAGTAGCTAGAAGGAATTATCTCTGTATAGTTTTGTTGGCAGCAGTGTTTGGGAGAGCTTCCAAGAATTGCCAGTTTTATTTATTTTTTTATTTTCGTACTGGAATCTAGTAGAAGCAACAATTTTCAAACACTGTGCTGTGATTCAATTGTTGCGCCAGCGTGGCATAAGTTGAAAAAGGTTGAAAAGCGCTATGGAAAGGATTCGTGCATCTTTAATAGTGGGATAGAAATGAGAAATTTTGCAGGTATGGTTTGTTGGTGTTGTGTCACACTGGGGCAAAAAAAGCTGCATTTTTCCTACTATGTGACTTTTAAAGATACAGGACTCTGTCTATTGTTGCATCTACACACCCATATTTGATATGTTATATAATATATTATATAATAAAATGTAGGTTTTAAAATCCTTCTTTATGTTTGAAAGCTATAGGTCCATCCCATATCCTTGAACTGAATCTGCTTGGTTTTTATTACATTTCTGCCCTCTATTCAATGCTAAATTGCAAGATAGAAGGTGTGGAATATACTTGCGCACGTATCATGCACAATGGTGGCTTATTATGTTCCTTTGTTCTGATTGGCAATTGAGCTAATAGCCATGTGGATAGGCTGTGTGCTAAAGATGGACTGTGATTGCTTTGATTCATAGTCTTGCTTTCAAATACACCTGGCCTCCATTTGTGATTTTTCAGCTGGAGAAGCCGCCATCTGGATTGGCATTGGCCCTTGGAAATGGGAGGGGAATGAATAGATGCAAATTTAGGTTAGAATAGGCTTTTTCAGTTAATGAGGGACCAGTTCTGTTTCTGCAAGAAATAAAAAAACAATAATGGTGTTGCTTAGGGAAAAATAAATCTGCACACAAATAAGAACTAGCTAAATTCGTATGGCAAGCTGAAAATAGATGATGGATTCAAAGGTTATCAACTTAGGGCGAAATTCAAAGTCAGAGCTGAATCAGCACAGACCCCGTGAACCAGCTACCAAGTGCTACAAACGTGCCATAAGGTGTGTTTGTGCCAACTCACACTGGTTTCCCCTGGCTGAATCTGGACCCTGTGCTGGCTGGGGTAAGTTTTGTGCTAGACAGTGCAGGGGGTGGAACATGGTGGCAGGAGGACATTCCAGGGAGGGAAAGGAGGGTCGGGAGAGCAGAATGGGTGGCTTATTGGGCCTGGAAAGGGGGTGGGCTCGGCAGTGGCAGCGCATGGTGAATCCTCCATGGTCTGTGGAACTCCTTGCCACAGGATGTGGTGCTGGCGTCTAGCCTAGACGCCTTTAAAAGAGGATTGGACAAGTTTCTGGAGGAAAAATCCATTATGGGGTACAAGCCATGATGTGTATGCGCAACCTCCTGATTTTAGAAATGGGTTATGTCAGAATGCCAGATGCAGGGGAGGGCACCAGGATGAGGTCTCTTGTTATCTGTTGTGCTCCCTGGGGCATTTGGTGGGCCGCTGTGAGATACAGGAAGCTGGACTAGATGGGCCTATGGCCTGATCCAGTGGGGCTGTTCTTATGTTCTTATGTTCTCACCTCCATTCCCAGGCAAGGCGGTCTTACACAATCTGCTCGGATTTGTGCCATCTAAATAGCTGGCACAGATCTGAGTAGCCCCATAAGTGGTGGCTGGGGCTTGATATGGGATAAGGGGAAAAAATATCCCAGTGTCTCCTAACCTGCACTGGGTATAGTGCAGGCCACTGAGGCCTGCCTGTTCCTGCAGGTTAGGATTGGGCTGCTCATGTTTGAAATGTGTCGATTGTTTCTCAGATAATCCCAAACCAATTTTTCCAATCTGAATGATTGGAAAGTGGCAGTGCAAAATCAAATTAAATAGGTGTGGCATGAAATGGCCCAGTGGTTGGTGATACTTATTGCCTGACAATATCTAAGTTGGCTCACCTACTCTTGGTTTCAGAAGAGGCCTGTTATGACGCTGGCCAGTGATGTGGTGGGGACTCTGTGGGACTATGAGAGCTGGTGGCGGACCTCCCTTTGAGGTGCCCTGGGGAAAAGCACCATGAAGCTGCCCCCCCCCACACACAAAGCCATCCCCCCCTCACCTGGATAGCCACGGAGCCTCGCGTGACTCCAGGACCGCCTGGAGAAGTCATCTGAGACTTTGTCACGGTCTTAAACTGTGCTTCCGGAAATCTGGAAACATAGTTTCCAACCGTGTTGGAAGCCTCATTAGGGCTTCCCGCACTGTCCTGGAGATGTGTGAGCTCTGCGCCTGGGGCTTTTCCTCCTATGGGACCTCAGCTGCTGATGAGAGCATTTAAAGGCGCAGTCCTATCCAAGAGGCTTGCGCTGTATCTAGCTCAGGATAGGTGCCCAAAGCTGCTCAGAGGTAAGGGGAAACATTTCCCCTTACCTCTGGGTAAGCCACACTTGTACCTATGGCTCTCCTCAGACTTGTGCCACCTCCTGAATATATTTGCCCATATACTGCATGTGAACAACTCTTGTCTAGACACGAAAATGCAAAATGATTGGGAAAAGATGAAGAGAAAGACCAAAGACAAGATGGCTTAATAACTTCCTAGAGCAGTGTTCCTCAACCAGGTGGTGTCTGGTGGTAGTCTCACCTAGATGCCTGCTGCCCAGCAGCCAGACCAGCAACACATAAAACCAGAACCAGGGGTCATCCACTCAAATTGAGTGTTGGGAGAGTTAGGACAGACAAGAGAAAATATTTCTTTACTCAGCATGTGGTTGGTCTGTGGAACTCCTTGCCACAGGATGTGGTGATGGCGTCTAGCCTGGACGCCTTTAAAAGGGGATTGGACAAGTTTCTGGATGAAAAATCCATTACGGGGTACAAGCCATGATGCGTATGTGTAACCTCCTGATTTTAGAAATGGGTTATGTCAGAATGCCAGATGCAAGGGAGGGCACCAGGATGAGGTCTCTTGTTATCTGGTGTACTCCCTGGGGCATTTGGTGGGCCGCTGTGAGATACAGGAAGCTGGACTAGGTGGGCCTATGGCCTGATCCAGTGGGGCTGTTCTTATGTTCTTAACTACAATTCCCAGGAAGCCTTGCAGGTCTCTTGTTATCTGGTGTGCTCCCTGGGGCATTTGGTGGGCCGCTGTAAGATACAGGAAGCTGGAGTAGGTGGGCCTATGGCCTGATCCAGTGGGGCTGTTCTTATGTTCTTAACTACAATTTCCAGGAAGCCTTGCAGGTCTCTTGTTATCTGGTGTGCTCCCTGGGGCATTTGGTGGGCCGCTGTGAGATACAGGAAGCTGGACTAGATGGGCCTATGGCCTGTTCCAGTGGGGCTGTTCTTATGTTCTTATGTTCTTAACACAATGTGACAAAGAGCAGTAGAAAGCTCAGCTCTGTTGGCAGAGCTCCATGTGTGCTTTTTGCACGTTTGAAAAAGTCCTCCTGTCTGCTCTGAGCCTCTTAACTGGTATTTGTAGTGTCGTATCTGGCCTCCCGACCTAGAAGTAACTGGTGAGGATGTAACTTCTGGTGGTACTTCCAATCGGTGGATGGTGCAGAGTGGTATGGCGGGGGGTGGACATAAATCCTAGAGGATTTGAAATATGCAAGATGTGGTTTACCAACTGCCACAGGCTTGGCCAGTTGTGCATGAAATGGCTTAATGCAATCAAGAATGCTGCTACGTTGTTTCAAAGGGAACTTGTTTTGCAACATGGTCAAGGAGGGTACATGGGGAGAGAGACAGAGAGAGAGATAAAAAAAAGAGCTCTGTCAACATATATCTGAGAGCTGCACATTATATGTCAGAGAGCTGCATGTGGCCCACAAGTCACGGTTTGGCTGCCCCTATCATACAGGTCAGTGTGCCGTGAGAAGAAAAGCATTGCACATTGCAGATGTGGACAATGACAGGCTTACAGCTACGTTACAGGCCAGGTGGAGGTGCATGACACCCTTGGACACGCTTTGAGGGTCCACTGCCCTGAGCAGATCTATTGTGAATGTCTAGGGTTCCTCACTTTCCTTCTCCTCAGACCCCTTAAATTTCCCCTGTAAACACCAGGGTCTAGGAGAGGGGGGTAAAGGGGGTAATTTGCACCTGGGCCCAGGGTCAGAAAGGGGGCCCAGGAGCCAAAGGAGGGGGCCCAGAAAGTTCCTGGGGCCTGACCTTTTCCTATCTCACCTGAACTCGCTGCCAACGCATAATGCTGGGGCACAACCATGTGCATGCAGTGTTAATTGCTGCTGCAAGCCATACACACCAGGTCCAGGAAAGTATCCATGACCCTCCTTAATAAAGTGTCAAATCTGGAAGGAAACTGGCCTGCTACAGTTTGTCTTATGGATCCCATAACCATGAAGAAGTGTTTAAAAGCTCAGAGGCCCAACTGTGGGGTTACAGCTGCTGCAGAAGTTCATTTTGATCCATTCTGGTGTGAGCCTAAATATGATGATGCTAATTTTCTGCAATTGATTTTCTATATTTCAAAGATTTTAGAGAGACTTGGGAGCGTGTTTGGTTTTCCATATCACTTTATATAGCTGGCAGTGGTGCATGTTCGGGTAGACCTGAGCTCTGTATGAAGAAGCCTAGTAGACCTGAGTTCCAAACACTATTGTGGCTGTCAACACCCTCCCCCTGCCCTATTTTGCCCCCATCTGCCTGCCCCCCTTACCCCCATTCCCCTTTGGGAAGGGGCCCAGAAGAAACTCTGTACCCCCTGCTAAAATTCCTCTCATAGGCCCTGGCAGTTGCGTCACTAGGATTCGCGTCACCCAGTGCGGGAGGCCTGCATGTCACCCCATGCAGTGGGCGGGGCAACGCCCCCAGTGGTGGGCGTGGTTATGCACCATCGCCCCGCCCCCACTGGTTTTTTGGCTGTACCTTTTGTTAGAACACAGATATTTCAATGTGGTTTGTTTCATTGCATTCTGCATGAAATTACGCATTGATTGATATATAACATGATGTAATAATACAATACAACCCTGTATTATTCCTCCAGATTTTGATTTTAGTGATTTTGAAAACTTGTAGAGTCTCTCTCTCACACACCCCCCCTGGGTCAACTTACTAACACCTTATTGCAGCAGTTCTCAAACTTTTAGCACTGGGACCCACTTTTTAGAATGACAATCTGTCCAGGACCCATTGGAAGTGATGTCATGGCCAGAAGTGACATCACCAAGCAAATTAAAATAAATAATTATAAATAATTAAATTAAAATAAAAGAAATAATTAAATAAGGGGGAGCCAGTCCTTTTCCACCAAGTGAATCTACTCTGAAGTAAGTCCCATAGTGGTCAATGGGGCTTACTCTCAGGAAAATGTGGGTAGGATTGCAGCCTGTGAGCCCAAGCCTATGCATGTCTGCTCTGAAGTAAGTCCCATAGTGTTCAATGGAGCTTACTCTGTAGTCTGCCTACAATAACACCCCCCAAAAAGAATCAGTTCTTCTGTTTCAAGCATATCAAGATAAAGACCCACCTGGCTTTGCAAGTGCAAAATAGAAAACTTCCCCTTACCAGTTGAAGCCTCTTTTTGGTCCTTTTTAGTGGGTTGGGTGGGTGGAGGCTGCCTTCTGGAGCATCTCCATTGGATTGGGACCCTTCTGGTGTCCTCACATTCCCCTTTGCCTGGCCTGACCACCAGCCAAGGCTCGTCTGCCTACTCACAAGTAAACAGGACAGTGAGGCTGCTTTGCTTTCCATAGGGCTCAATAGGGCCGCTGGGAGGCAGGGACCTCCTCGGGTGTTTTTGGGGGCTGCATTCATTGGATAAGGACCATTCTGACGTCCTTGGAGTCCTCTCTGCCTGCCCTTTCTGAAGTACTAAGGCAAGTTCGCCTGCTCACGAGTAAACGATGCCATGTGGCTTTGTTTTAATAGACTCGCAGCTGGGAGGGAGGCAGGGACCTCCTTCTCATGTTTTTGGGGGCTGCATTCATTGGATCAGGACCATTCTGGTGTCGTTGGAATCCACTCAGCCTGCCCTTTCTGATGGACTATGGCAAGTTCAACTACTCATGAGTAAACACACGATATAGCTCACTTTCACTTTCCATAGGGCTCCACGCATTTTTTTCTTTCTGGTTTTTTGGCCATAACTTTTGAACAAAAGGAGCAGTTTCAATTCTGTTTTTTGCATTGCACTCCGCCGGACATTCCGCATCCAACGGTGTATGGCACGACAGGGTAGCTCCTAACAGCGCGATGTTAGCACGTCCTCCTCCAGGGCGCGTCACCCCCCCCCCGGTGCGTCACCTGGTGTGGCCTGCACCCCCTGCACCCTGCTAGTGACACCACTGGGACCTGGTAAACACCATTTAGGTTGTGGGTAATTCTTTGGTAACTTGATGTATTTCTTAAGTAGGGAATATTTCTGATTTGTTCTTGTTCACCATTTCCTCTTCATTTCAGTCTAGGTTATGAGCTAATTACTGCTGGACACTCTGCTGTTTTTTGTGGGATTTGCCACAGACATTAGCAAACAAAACCTGCAACTGTATCTTAATACTCAATGCTGCCCAGTGTTCTGCTGGATGCTCAGTAATTGGTGCTGAATGTTTGTTTGAAGACACTGGTGATGGTGGTTTGGAAACACTTTGTCTTCTAGAAGGGCAAATAAGCTGCTACCAGATTGAATGATATCTTCATACCGAACACTCCTGACATCCGCTTGTTTTCATTTGTCATAGTTATGTAAAACACCGTCTGTTAGAAAGAAATGCTGTTCAGTTGAACGGTGGAGGAGCTCTCTGTGAAGCATCTGCCATCTGTACGAAGTTCGGGCCAAATTTAAAATAATGCCTGATGGCTTACAGAAGCTACATCAATGGCCCAATCCAAACCTTCCTTTGCACCAGCGGTGTGTGCGCAATGCTGGCGCATGCTGTCACAAAAGTGCCATAAAGAACTTTGTGACAGCACACCTTCCAGCAGAGATGGCGGGAAGGCCAGAGCCTTCCCACTGGGACTGGTGTGTGAAGGAACATCCAGTGCAGGGGTGGGGTGAGGGTGGGTGGGATGATCAAGCCTGGGAGGGAATTGGGATTGGTGGTGCCATTGTGTCCCATATCTGTCCCCTTCCCAGGTGTGATCAGCCAACGTGGATCAACATGGGCTTGTGCCAGCAATATTGCTGGTGCAGGTTTGAGTTGGCCCGTTGCAGCTGCTGGGGCTTATCCTGACGCAAGGTGACCAATGCATGGGGATAGGCAACATTGACCAATTATAAACAAGGTTTTAAATATAGGTTTCATCACCCCAGTCACTGACTCAACTCATTACATACTTCCTGGCCAGACAACCACACCTGCAAGACAGAGATGATTGTTCAACTTAAGTTGGGAGATCAACAGGATGGAGAAGCATTCTCTGTCCGTCCATCCATCCATGCTCTCACATAATTTGAGACTAGCCAATTATTGTGCATAGGATGGGATTGCTGTCCCAGGGCAGGAGGGACCCAGCTACTTGGAATGGCTACCAGCTTCCTTCAGTAACTTTTCTTTCAAATCTTTGGGTGGTGCCCTTTTCTGTAACCATCTTGCATTGGCTTCTCCTCTGGCCTCATCACACTAGTCCTCTAGGGATGGGATCTTCTGGACTGATCTAAATGGGATTTATTCCACAATATCATATAAACAAGTGTTCTGCCAAATCCCAATCCAATGGGCCTCATGCCCACTTAAGGCTGATCAGTCCCCCTGGTGAAACTCACCAGTGCAGCAAGCAAAAGTCAAAGTCCAGTTCCAGTCCACAGGTGCCAAGTAAACCAGTCCAATCAATTAGAGTTGCCAAATCAGAGTCCAGAGCCAATAAGCCAAGTTACAGTCCGTGGCCAGGTTCCAGGTTGGTCAGTAAAAATTCATCAGGGTGTCCAAGTCCAAAGCCAAAGTCCAGTCACAAATCCACAGTCAGATTCCAAATTCAATAAGCCAAGTCAGTCTCCTCTCCAACCTGCACTCCTTCTACAACCCACACCCCCTTCCTGCCTCAGGTGCTCCTTATATCCCTGAGGGCCCTATTGCCTTCAAGTGGCTGCAGCTGTGCAGCACACTCTGCTGGATGCCCAGGCCTTACCCTTAAAGGGGCCACTGCTGACACCACATCTACCTCCTCACCAGTTCTTCCAGATTCCAATACAACAAGTTGTGGGCCCCACGCTTGCAGCCAGCCCTCGCCTACTCCGATTTCCAGACCTTGTGTCTGTTGTAAGGAGTATTTGCAACATCAGTCTCTGAGGTTCTGTCAGTTTCCCCTTTCTACTTCCTCCTCAGCTCTCCCTATAGTCTGGAAATGTTTTTCTGGCATAGCCTTCCACACACACCCAGCAACACTGCATTTCTCCAAATCTACTTCTGTCAAAATCTGGTTTAACAGAAAAATCAAAGAGTTCAGCGTTGACAACAATGGCAGCACTTTGATTATGAATGTCATAACATAAAGTTGATAGTATACACTGATTAGGCATAGAAAAATGTTGGCATTTTACTTCTAACTCTGACAGTCAGTTCCATTTGCTAGCTTCCCAACTCTGCCCTGTTGGAAACATGATGGGGTATGAAATGGATACTTCATCTGACTCAGCAGAGTTGGATCTTAGTATTTTCTGGACTGAAGCACATCGTGCATTAATTTAATTTCTTTTAGCTATATCAATTATTGGCCCAGTCCCAGTCTGGCCTTATTCTACTGGAATGAGTGTTCGGGCAGCATAAGATCTTTTATGTCAGCCATAAAGCATGGCATTCAGCATGGCCTGGCTGCTTCCACAAGTGGCAAGTGACTGAGAATCCAAGCCTATGCCTGTCTACTCAGAAGTAAGTCCCATGGGGCTTACTCCCAGGAAAGTGTGTTTAGGATTGCAGCCTGAGTCTGCATGCCAGCAGGCTGATGCTGGTATGTCAGTACAGAGGTCAGGATGGAGAGGACCAGGCAGAGATCAGGGTGGAGAGGAGGGTGGATAGAGGTCAAGTAGAGGACTGTGTCAGTGGCAGCACCATCTGTGATATCCTGTCTCCATTCCCTGCCTTGATCTGCCTTCCTGGGTCTACTCAGATTTGTGCCAGCTCTATAGATGGTGCAGGTCCAAGTAGACCCATTCAGGTAGTGAGGGTTTACCCCCAGGTAACAAATGTTCCCTTTCCCGGGAAGACCTCTGGGACCTAAACTCCTCTGTGGGATACAGTGCATGTCTGGTTGTCACGGCTGCATCAACCTTCAGTTCTCGAAAGACTATGGTATCGCGCTCTGAAAGGTGGTTCTGGAACAGCGTCTAGTGTGGCTGAAAAGGCCAATCCGGGAGTGACAATCCCTTCCGCACTGGGAGCAAGTGCAGCCTGTCCCTGGTCCGTCTCCCTGGCTGTGGGCCTTCCTTCTTTGCCTCTTAGTCTCAGACTGTTGGCCAAGTGTCTCTTCAAACTGGGAGAGGCCATGCTGCACAGCCTGCCTCCAAGTGGGCCGCTCAGAGGCCAGGGTTTCCCACCTGTTGAGGTCCACTCCTAAGGCCTTCAGATCCCTCTTGCAGATGTCCTTGTATCGCAGCTGTGGTCTACCTGTAGGGCGCTTTCCTTGCACGAGTTCTCCATAGAGGAGATCCTTTGGGATCCGCCCATCATCCATTCTCACACGGCTGCATCACTGCATGGGGAATTATGTAGGATTGGGCTGCCTGTCTTTTTCTCCAGTTGATGATTCCTGAACAACTTGAATGCTGGCTAGAATCCTGTTTCTATAGTTGACAACTATTTTGTATCTCCATCGTTTATATATTTTCCTTGTATGGTGTCCTCTTTTAGCAACATATTATTATTTTCCTCTTTTTGCCATTATGATGGCTGCAGTCCTTCAACCAATGAAAATGCAGTGGTGTCACTAGGGGTTTGCATCACCCAGTGCAGGAGGCCAGTGTGTCACCCCCATGACGAACCTCCTCCCATGCAACAGGCAACTCCTCCCAAGCTCCAGGAAGTGGGCTGGTGATGCACCATTACCTCACCTTGCTGGGTTTTTTTGGCTATAACCTTTGATAGACTAGAGACATTTCAATGTGGTTTCTTTCATTGCAGTTTGCATGAAATTGCACATTGGATGATATATAACATGATGGTATTATTTGAAAATACCAAGATTTTTAAAATTTTGGCCAGTAGTGGTGTCACCCCCCCCATTCGCGTCACCTGGTGCAAACTACTCCCCCGCACCCCCTAGCAACGCCACTGAGAAAATGCTTAAATCTCTTGAATATAAATAGAATTGAAACTAATTGTTTTCATCATTGGAACCCTTGTGATTTATTCATCACCCTTTCCTTTCCATTCATTTATTTTGTGATACTTCACCATTACTTTCAGAAAATGGCATTCCATTTTTCTCTCTTCAGTGGTCAATTTGTCTTTCTGGCTGCTCATGAGTTTTCAGGTTTCTGTCCTTGTCAAAATACAAAGAAGATACATATGTCAAAAAGCCTTTTTTAATGCATTATGTATTGGCCTTTAAGATATGTGTTGTGCTTTCTGAATGAATCCTACACCGGATTCTGTGTTTTGATTGTTATCAGTGACTAGTATAATAATAATAACTTGGTATTTATATACCACCTTCCTGGTCATCAGATTACTCCTCTGACTTTATTCAAGGCGGTTTACATAGGCAGGCATTTCTAAATCCCTCAAAGGGATTTTTACAAACATAGAGGTTCTCTCTTTCAAGAACCAACAACATTTCAGAATGGATCTTCCTGGTTTGATCTCATTCTGGCCTCCAGTTCTCCCACGCAGGCTGACAAGCAGCTCCATCTCTCACATGGAGGGCAGCCAAGACGCTTCTTGCTCACACCAAGAGCAGGTGGAATCACTCAGCTCGGCTTGTCAGCTGCTTCAAGGTCTCGCCATTCACTGTGTCGGCGTCCTCGAACTGGCAACCTTCTGATGTTGTCTTCGGGCTAATGGAGGCTCTACCCTGTAGACCAGACGTCCTGCCCTGTATTGGCATCTGTCAATAATTTATCTCCACCATTACTGTCTCTGGATCTTGCATCTTAATTTTTGCAAGCGAGAAGTCTCCTAAGCAGTTTTGGTGTATTCTTTTGGAAGCTTATTGTTTTACAGCCTATACCAGGGGTCTCCAAACCCCCCGCCTGGGGGCCAGATGCAGCCTGTGGCCAGCCTCTATCCGGCCCATGGCCAGCCTCTGATCCCCTAAGAGCCTCTGGCCCAGTTGACCAAACACAACCAGAGTTGTGCTTGTTGGGTGGGGGAATAGGGGTCCATTTAAGTGTGTGTTTTATTTCTTGGGCTATGTTTGTTCTTGGAGAAGTCTCCTGGACATTTGAGCCCATTCATTTATTCATTCATCTAAGTTCCATCTCTAATGTGTTTATTTAAATCTTATATTTAATTTTTTTCCCTGGCCCTCAACGCTGTTCCAGAGATTTGATGCAGCCCTTCGGCCAAAAAGTTTAGTGACCCCTGGCCTATACCAGTGTCTCCTAAAAAATTTTTGGGGTACCGCTTAAAGTGTTATACACTGCAGATATAAACTGCAGATGAGAACTAGAAAATGATCTGGTTGAGATGCTCCAGCACTTAATGAACAGAATAAATGTGTCCACATGACACCTACACACTCCTACTGGAGCCATGCCAGGCTGGGGGAGCAAAACAAAGGTGTATGTCTGGAATGGCTCCAAATGGGGATGAAGGGAACCGGGAGGGGCTGCTTGCACACTGTGGTGAGGCTCCCTGCAAAACTTAGTGCTTTGCACCCCCTCTAGCTATGCCACTGCCCATAACTAGAAATCAATCAGGTCTCTTTTGCTGTTTTCAATACAGTGGTTTTTCCCCCCCTTGCTTTGGTTTACACCTGGATAATATAGCAACCCATAGAAGGTTTGGCCTGATCCAGCAGGACTGAAGGCGTTTTTTCTTTTCCTTTTGAGTGTAGCAGAGGAAAGTACTGGAGAATCAATTCTGTCCAAGGCCTTTTTGGTGCAGAGGAAACTAGGGCATGGTCTTCATTGTCAGGGAATCACATACTTAAGGTTCAAATGATAGGACCGGGCAGAAAGGGAATCCTTCTCCTTTGATGCTGAAATATAAAGGGTAATGAAGAAAAATCTGTAGGATGCATGATGTAGTTCTGTTAAAGGAAGTCTGGTCCTAGCTTTGCCTGGATAGGAGACTGGCTAGGAGCTGTATGCAACATCTTTGTGCTTCTTTGAAGGAAGAGTAGATGCAAGTGTAGCGAATGAATAAAAACTGGGAGGAATTCTCATTTTTGGACGTCTGAAGCATTTGCAGTTTTGGAAAACATACAGGTATCTCTCGATTAACACAGTCTTGATTTACACATTTTTTTAAAAGAGCTTAATTGATAAATGAATACCAGAAATCTAATCTATGCTGGAAATTTTTGAAATACTGCGGTCAATAAGCTGCTAATTAGCTGCTAATGAACAACCCCTTTGGACGCTGGCAGCTTCTGGGTGGGGAAGCCTCCTCTAAAGGCAGGTAAAGAAGAACTGGCAGGGTGTAACAGAATCCCTGGGCTTAGAAGAACCTTAGATGCTGCATAGATCCTGAAGTTCTTGTTTCCATTTGGAAAGAGCTGTCTAGAGATTGTGTTCCAGGATTGTGGCTTGAGCAATAGCACACTTTCACATGTATAGGTTGCACTACTAATGACTTTTTGAGTGGTAAATAAATGTTGTCCACTATGATTAGATTAAGTCATTTCTGCCCAATGTTGCATATATGCAACAGGGATCAAATGTGTACACCTGTGGGCTGGGCAAAAAGAAGTAGGCACTGAATAATATATAGAGGTTACCTGGCCCACCGAGGCATCTCACCAGCCCATGTTATCCTCTCCTGCTGTTGTGTGTGACGGGCCCTCTGCCCTAGTGTTGTGTAGGAAATAGACAGAAAGAGAATGCCCCACTTTTGTGCGTGTTTTAAAATACTAATTTGTGTAAGTCAGTTAAGAAGTAGGCCAACTGAACGTCTTTTTGCTAAAATGCCCTGAAGCAAGTTTCCAAGGTCTGTATGTGATTAAGAAAATAAGCTAAAGGGAGCCTGTGGCACGACTAAGAGTAAATGGGAAATCGGCAAGGAACATAACCCTTGGCTGAAGATAAACTCAAAGCAGCACAGCGCATCTGAAAATTTGAACTTGAACAAAAATGATGCAATTGAAGAGTTGCGAGCTAGAACATCTTCGTGCTGATAAAACAAGGATTGGCAGAACAATGATGTTTATTTCTGGGAATCTGCCCGGAGGCTGAGGCTTGGAGCTCAAGATGGAAGCTGTGATTTCCACACACTGTTTAGTGAACCACAAATGTTGTGTGTGAAGAGCTAGTTCTGAGATTTTAAATTTAAAACTTGATGATACTGTCAGAACTCCTGCAGCAGTTAAGAATTCATTTCATTCCCAGGTGTTACGGAGGTGGGATTCTCCACCCCCCCTTCCACCCATCACATTCTCTCAGAGGAGTAAGTGGGAAATCAGGAGAAGAAGAATGCTGGGCTTTGAAGAGAGGTACAGCTTGTATGGAAGTGGAAATAGTCTTCCTGTAGGTTCCAGTTTGGAGGGAAGTGTGACATTGATTGAAGTTGATGGTGAAGTCAGATGGAGGAATAAAACAGACAATTTAAAACCCAGTGTGACTGCCCTGGGAACCATAAGGGAGCAACTCACCAGGTGGATCTGATGAACATGGAGGCTGCCAGAATAGAGACCAGGTGCTCTCAATGGAGCTGTGCCAAATACCTGAGAATTAGAAGCTACGTAAGTGGGGTAGAAATGGATTGGCAGATCATGACTCAGCAGAATTAAGCCTATTCGATTGGACTGGACCATAAAGGGCATTAGCTACGTGAGAGGGAGAAGTGACCCATAGGGGAGCTTGACTGGTTTGTGACTGGAGTGTCATGGGATGCTCTGACTGTTTGAACACTGACCCTGCATGGCGGGACTCTGAGAACTTTAGTCACGTAGTAAGTGGTTTGTAGTCGGTTTGTTGTGTTCTTCTGCCTTTAAAAGGTATGTATCTCACTCACTGAATTGACCCTTTAAAGCCCCAGCTTGTGGGGTGGAAGGATGAGTTAGAACAAACAAAAGAAAATATTTCTCTACTCAGCGTGTGGTCGGTCTTTGGAACTCCTTGCCACAGGATGTGGTGATGGCATCTAGCCTGGACGCCTTTAAAAGGGGATTCTGGAGGAAAAATCCATTACAGGGTACAAGCCATGATGTGTATGCGCAACCTCCTGATTTTAGAAATGGGTTATGTCAGAATGCCAGATGCAAGGGAGGGCACCAGGATGAGGTCTCTTGTTATCTGGTGCGCTCCCTGGGGCATTTGGTGGGCCGCTGTGAGATACAGGAAGCTGGACTAGATGGGCCTATGGCCTGATCCAGTGGGGCTGTTCTTATGTTCTTATGTACTTACTAACATCGAAAAGTTTATAAACTTTTAAAGTCCGTTGCTTATTGGTTGACCAGATGGATTTGGGCTTCCCTGAGGAATCTTTGGGAGGTTTGGGTAAATGACCTGATAACATGGTAGTTCCCCTCCTTCAGCCTGTGGCTGGAGCCTAGAAGCAGAGAAGTGCAGCCATACTCCTTCCCCACCTTCTGAATCCTTCTGCTTGCAGCCGGAACCTTGGAAATGGAAAGGTGCAGGCATAAAGGAGGCGGTGTGTGTGTGTGTGTGTGTCACACTCAACAGAGCAGACTATGTTGCATGGAAGTGGGGTTCAGACACATAAGCTTGGGAATGGTGAAAATGGCAGTCCCAGTTGCCTGGGAGACCCTGGATGCCTTTGGCCCACTGGCACAGCTAGATCATTGCACACCTGGGGTCCATAAATTTTTGATATCCCCCCCCCCATACAACAAAATTAATCTAGGCTTCAAGTTTGTTTCGTTTCTTTGCATTCTGCTGTAAACATTGAATGGTATATAACATGATGGTAATTCCTAATAACTGTGGTTTTGGTCATTAGTGGTGTCACCCCCCCCCACTGCAGTTTGGCTCCCAGGGTCCACAGCTCCCTTCCATTTGTATGCCACTGCTCTGCTAAGAAATATGACTTTGGTGCACTTTTTCATTTTAAATGCATTTAAATGCGCTCAGTATCTGCAAATACGAAGTTGGACTGTACGGTAATTGCAAGAGGCTGCCTGCCTGCCTATGTCATAAAAGCAAGAGACATTTTGCATAACTGTAATGAAGATAAACAAAGGTAGTGGGCCTGGGACGGTGTGGAGGTGCAATGAACAGCAAATACAGATACTGGGGGATGCCTGTACTGGCTTCTTGGCTCCCCTAGAAACTCAAAATAAGTTTGATGTTCTCAACCAACTCCTCCCAGCTAGGACAAATTCGAATCTTTTACTCCTCTGAAGGCATAACACAGGGTTCCCCAAACTGTATGTCCATGGCCGTCCAGGGGGTCACGACCCAATTTTTGGTGGTTCACGAAACTGACACGGCAGATTAGGTTATGTGCATCAAACAACCTTAGACCCAGAGGCTTCTGAGGCTTGAGGTGGGCCACAATGCTAAAAAGTTTGGGAACCGCTGACATAACTAATTTGGTTGGATGATTTTTAGGGACCGAAATGGTGATGACACAAGTGCCTCTCTGGAAGCTGTAGATGCATCCTTTGTGCATGTGTGACTAGAGAACTTACAGAAACTCCATGACTCATCTTTTAAGTCTTGATGTGCTTGTAAAATGTCTAAGAAGGCACAGATACTTAGTGTGCTTTGCTACTCTCCTCCTCTGAATTAGCCTTCTCATCTTCAAGTTAACTTGTTTATATCCAGAATATCTGTGTTCTTTTTTTGCTTCCCGCCCATCCTTACGTGAGATGCCTAAATGGGAACTGCGTTCTATAGGAAATGTGGCCCTCTTAATTTCTGCAGTGCGGTTTTCGGGAAGAACTGCCTTTCCAGCGGAAATTCACTTTCAGTCTCTGAGTTACAGGGTCAAGTGAAAGGCAGAGGTGCAAAATTTAGATTTTTTTTTAGCAGAGGCTGCGGTGATTTCTATTGATGAAATCAGCTAGTGACACACAGCGCGAGAACACTGTATACAAATAAATCACTCTCGACACATCCCTTGGGCAGCTGGGTGGCTCAGGCTCTTCAGTGTATTGGGATGCTCTATTATTACTTTTCACGTGGGCTTGTGTGTGCACGGACTGTCGCTTTCCATTGTCGGACTGAGAAATCTGGACTCAATTGTTTATCTTTCAAAAGACCCCCCTTCTTCATTCCAAACTGAAACGTTGAACCTGATTTCTAAGCTTATTGAATCTGAACGGCAAATGAAAGCAATTTTCTCCTTTCCCCTCACCTGTCCCCAGTTCCAAAGGTAAAGAACGGAAGGGAGGGAAGAGCTCAAAATGTGGCTGACTGTGTTTATTGTGCATGGAGAGCAGAGTGCGAACCAAAGAGGCAAAGGTGAAGTTTGGGCTGTCCAAATTAGTTTGCATCCAAACTTTGAAACCGCTCATCCTTCTTCTCCATGATATGAACGGCTACTAAAGTCAGAAATCACTGAATCAGGTTATGTGGCAGCCAACACATGATTAGCACTGCATGTGTACCACAGATGATTCCAGTCCCCATCAAACCAAAGCTCACAGCGTCTGCTTGATTCTCTCATTCATTCTATTTTTTTACAGCGTAATCCTAACTTGTGCTGGAATATGCAGGCCAGCGGGCCTGCGCTGTATCCAGCGCAAGTTTTGTGCGCTTAGTGGCTCTGCCCGGGGCAAGAGGGATTGCTTCCCCTTACCCCGGGCCCCAATAGGGCTACTTGGATCTGCACCATCTCCGGAGGTGGCGCAAATCTGAGCAGACTTGGACTGGCCCAGGCTGCCCAGGAATGGGGTTTCTGCCCAGGAGTGTGCCCTGTCTCCCGTTCCCCACCCGCCCTGAATTGCCTCTTCCCCGCCCCCTCCCTGCCCCCTCCCCACCCTCCGCATGCCCTCCCCAGACCCCTGCATTGGCCAAGCTCAGCCAATGCAAACTCACTGTCACTGGGGCCCGTGACGGTGCAGTTCGGCTGGCACAAGTCCCTTGCGCCGGCCGAACTCCCTCCAGGGTGGCACAAATGTGCTTTATGGCACTTTTGTGACATACCTGGGCCGGTGCAAGTCCCGCCAGCCTAACTACCAGTTATGACTGTGCCCTTAATTTTATACAGAACTCAGCTGTGCAGTTTACGTTGAAAGGGGTGGGTTGACAATAGATGGTTATTATTTTTGTGAGCTGCTTGGTTATCTATATTCGGGTGGGAAGGTAGGATAGAACTACTTTCAATAAAATAAATAATTTGCAGGCATCCTTATGATGCAAATATTCCTGTAGTTTTTGTTTGTGCCTCTGGTTTTTAAGCACATCTTGGTACGCAGTATACAATATGGGGCTGCCCTTTAGGGGAAGTGTGCATGTTCATTCACGGTAGAGGAAATCCCTGTAGATCAATTACGATGCTTCCAGGTATCTTAAGCAGTTGAGCTAAGCCACACGCTAGAAGGCAACGCAAGAATATTTGTGTGCTGCTACAGCTCAGTCAATTGTGCTATTTGTGTGTATCCTAGGATTAGACTGGCACATCTTTCCAGTTAGGGATGGGCAATATTTGGCCTGCTGCCTCAGGTGCCAGGAGACCTTGGACTGGCCTGGGAGCATCTGTACATTTACTCTGCAACCTGAGGTGGTCAAGTCAAACAGCCAACACATTATGTGGGAATTGCTCTTTGATCGTCCTTCTTCTTGGCCATTAGTCTATAAATTGTAAGGACAGCTGCCTCAGAATTGCATCTTGACCTTCTGTTAATGTAAACAAGTGCATTATGAAAGGCTTTCTAGTATAGAACAGAACATTGGTATTTTGGGAACATAGGGTACAAGTCTAACCAGGTCTACTCAGAAGTAAGTCCTATTTTGTTGAATGGGGCTTGCTCTCAGGAAAGTGTGGTTAGGATTGGTGCCATAGTCATACATGCGTCCATGCACAAAAGACTGCTGTTCTTGCACGTCCTGCAATCCAATTGGCATTCAGGTTATATGTCTTGGATGTGTTTGAGAAAATCCTAGCCTAGTCAAGGCATGAGTATTGTTTTATTCTAGTTGGGTTGTATTTTCTCCAAAGCTTTCCAGCAACATCGTATCATAGTTTCTGTTTTATTGTATGACATGTCATCACCTTGGTCCTAATATAGATGCCCGCTGAGTGAGGAGAGAGAAACATGGGTTGGGCATGGCGCATGAGCGCATGGGTTGTGGGTTGAGCGCATGGGTTGTGGGTACTTGAGTTCCTCACACGGTGGCAGCACTTTTCGAAGGACTCTGGTGGGGAGGCTCTGTCTCATCTGCCACACCTGCCTCCCCACCCACCGCACGTCCCTGTTGAATGCCAGTTTACAGTGTAAGGAAATGACTTCATATATAGGTTTGTGTGCACAGGGGACAGCACTATGCGTGCAGAAACAAAACAGACTCCTGAGGTTAATGTGCATTCAAAGCCATCATCTGTGAAGTGAATGTGTTGGACTCCTGTCAGCTCTAAAAATGTCTGGCCACTGACATGCGAGGCATTTCCTTTTGTTTCGTTGGCTTTCAGTACAAAATGCGGCTCTTTTGGCTTGGAGCCAATCCAGGAAGACTCTCCTCGCCAGCCTTCGTTTTCCCTGCTCTGTCACGAGAAACCTCTAGCCTGACACCTGTTTGTATTTTGGAAGGACACGGAGCTGACTGCTCGCAGACAGAACCATCTGCGTTGCCAGATGGCCCCTATTGCAGCCAACACAAGTTCACCACGTGGACAGTGAACTATTACCCAGGCAGAGCATCTTTTCTAGTGTCTGTTGGTCTGCCTTTTTTGTTTTTTAATTGTGAGAACCATTTATCTATATTTTGCTATGTATACCGCTGTGGACGTTCTTGTGGCAAAGTGATCTGTAATGGAGATTTCCGACATTTTTCTTCTCATGGCTCGCTGACCTCTGTCGCCTTCCCTATGGTCTGTAGGAAAATGCACAGAACATTAAGCTTTTAGAGACATGGCAACAAGTGCAGGCACACCTGCATTGGCATCTAGACACATCTAGAAACCTCTGCCTTGTTCTCATTAAGTAGAAGCCGCAAACTTCTGACTCATTGCTTAGTATTGTAAACAAGATAAAAGAACGAAAACCCCCAGCCTGTTGTATATTGTTTAAGAGGGAATAAAAGCCAGAGAAGGCTGAATCCCAGCAGCCTTCCTTCTGCATCTCGCTTCTATACATGTCTGTCGTTTTATTCATTGCTCTGACTCCTTGCTGCTCGAGTTCTAACTTTCAAATCCTGAGAGTGCTTCTGCTTTTAGCACTCTCCCTCAGGCACCAAGGTTCTAAGCCCTGAGTGTTTCCCAAGCAGCATTGCGCTGCTACAATGGTCTTTGCCTCTTGTGATGCAACTTCCGGCTTCTTCTGGGTTCTGTGGCTCTGTTTCTGGGGCAAATGTCTGTAGTAATGAATTGTCTGACCCCCTTCCTCCATTGTCCCAGAAGAGTTTTTCAGCGATTTTCAAACTCCCAACTCACACGGCACACCTGCAGACCTTCTGCGGCACACCAATGTGTCAACTGGCGCACCGGATGAAAATGGCTGGTCTATACTATTTTATATAACAGATTTTTACTGTTTTTTTATTGATTATTAAGCTCCTTCACTCCCTTCTTTCCCCCGTCTGGTTCTTTTAAGTGGCGTCACTAGGGCTTGCATCACCCTGTACAGAAAGCCAGTACGTTACTCCCTTGATGGACGTCCTTCCATGCAGTGGGCGGGCCAATGACCTGGGTGGTGGACATGATGATGCACCATTGCCCTGCCTCCGCAGGATTTTTTTTTGGGTTATAACTTTGATAAAATAGAGATATTTCAGTGTGGTTTGTTTCATTGCATTCCTCATAAAATTACGCATCAAATGATATATAAATGATGGTATTATTTGAAAATACCAAGATTTAAATTTTTTTGGCCAGTAATGGTGTCACTCCCCTGTGCACGTCGCCCTCCCAGTGACGCCACTGGTCTCAGTGTCAGATTAAGTAGGGAAGAGGCTTCTCTGAGGCACTTTGAAATTGTTGCCATTATCCACATTGCATTACTAGGCATAAGAACAGCCCCACTGGATCAGGCCATAGGCCCATCTAGTCCAGCTTCCTGTATCTCACAGCGGCCCACCAAATGCCCCAGGGAGCACCCCAGGTAACAAGAGACCTGCATCCTGGTGCCCTCCCTTGCATCTGGCATTCTGACATAGCCCATTTCTAAAATCACATACGCATCATGGCTTGTAACCTGTAATGGATTTTTCCTCCAGAAACGTGTCCAATCCCTTTTTAAAGACAAGTTGTTCATTTTGTGTATTGGCCGTCTTCTCTGTCTGGGTTCAAGAAGAACAGTAGAAAGCCACAGCTGTAAAATGTTCCCTTTTTCAGACACATCATCTAAGTTATTTGATGATGATGTGTATGAAAAAGGGAACATTTTACAGCTGTGGCTTTCTACTGTTCTTCTTGAACTCAGACAGAGAAGATGCCTTGACTTACAGCCTAATCGTATGCATGTCTACTCGGAAGTAAGCCCCATTAGATTCAATGGGGCTTACTCCCAGGAAAGTGTGGATAGGATTGGGCTGTTAATCTATATACAGTTAATAGCAGCAATGAAGCAGCGCAGAAAATAATAATAAAATGAGCAACAAATAAGCAGTACGCAGAGGCTGTCCTTGGCATCTGCCCACACCCATCTGTTCACCCTTTTAAACCCAAATTCAAAATTGCACATTTGCTGCAAATGCAGTGGGTCCTTAGTATCCATAGGGATCAGTCCCAGGACCCCTGCAGATACCAAATTCCGTAGATAATTAAATCTGCAGCTGGAATGCCTCAGAGAACCTCCTGATGATGATCAGAAGTGCCTGGTGTTCCAAGTCCCACCATCTCTGGGTGAAACTGTCCCAGGCTAGCAGTCAGGATCTGCTGGGAAGCCGGGTTCTGCCTCTCAAAGGGGTTGAACAGGGCCCTCTGACATAGCAGTCAAAGGAAGACTAGCCGGAGGCCGCCATCCTATATAACCTTTTCTGGGAGTTTAGCCTCATTGAGCACAATGAGACTTACTTCACTGACATGAATAGGATCGCGCTGTAAATAGCCTTCTTTATGCAGATATAGCTAAGCAGCGTCAGGCCTGGTTAGTACTTGGATGGGAGACCACCTGGGAATACTGGGTGCTGAAGGCTTATACCATAGTCTTTCCAGACTGAAGGTTGCCAACCAATTTTCAATTCCATCTAAGGAGTGCTCTTTCTAAAGCGTATGTTTGTTCTATAGATCCCCATGTTAGCAAGTTAACTAAGCATAAAGCTATAATTTCACCTAAATGAAACAAATGATATTAGCACAGTTACACCCAGAAAAAGCTTAATAAGGTCCATTTTAAGGCTAGTTTAACTTATTATTAGATATGTGGCTCTTCCTGTCTATTTTTAGGGCACCAAACAATATATTTGGAAATAACTGTTTTTCTTCTTGATACTTATGGTTAAGTTAGCTGGCAGTCAGCCATCCAACCATTTATTATAAGGGCTGGTTTTGTTTGGTCCCTTTATATACTAAATCTTTTTTTTGTTTGTTTTACATCAGGACTCACCGGACCCTGTGCTGCGGGCCGGATCCGGTACTCTTGTCTTTTCTTTTCACTGCATGAATGGTGCTTACTGTTCCACAGGGGAGCCGTTCTACCATGCCACTGATCTCCCCCAAACTGAGTTCTGGCCCATAGCTTTCAGGTTTCCTCACCCCAGCAGCCACTGTGCCTGGATTTCTGGACAGGCGTTGCGGGCTGGAGCTCGGTTTGGGGGAAATCGGCTCTCTGGTGATACTGTAAGTGTCAGTTGTGCCAGGGTCACCTTTTCCATTGTGCACCGTTCTCCAGTTTGGAGACTGCTGTTCTACAGTATTAATTAGATGTAATATGACATTATGCTGTGAATTGGCTGTTCTTCTCCACCAAGCTACTTGCACACCTAGCGTCATGGGTTGCCATCCGCCAGAGGAATAGGGGCTTGTCTCTGACTTCATGCTCAGTCACAGTGTGAATAGGTTGCCATAGGTTCACCAAACCTGGACACTCTAATTTGCATATCATGCAAATAACATGCATATGATTTTCATATTGTGCAGATCATTGCAGAACACATTGCTGCCTTCCCTCCCGTCCCAGCAAATACTTATGTGGGTTCCTCCTTCTAAGGAGTTTGGAACCACTGGTTATCTTCGTGTCATAGTTTGTAGTATCCTTTGCAATCTGTTCTTCCTCATTTACTGGCCAAATCCTACTGTACTCCTCTCTGTGTGCAATTTGGTTCAAACACTTTTAGGTGGCCCCACTATCATTGACTCTTGGGATGCGTGCTTGTAACCCCTCTATTCTTGTATGAAGGGTCACTCTGTGAGCCCCTCTCCACCTGTTATTATATACTGTTGAAGAGCTGCCTAGCTGCTCATTTACCCTGCAGTAGTCTGCCCTCCACTGATTTAAAACCTCAGGATAATTTATTCTTTTGATTAGAGAAATAATAGAAAAAATATTATTGTTCTGTAAGCAATATGCCCTCAATGGTTCAAAGTATACATTGGTAGCAGCTCTATGTAGGAAATGGTGCCTTCAGCATGGTGTTCACATGCTGGCACGTATGCTGGACAGGATGCATTTATTTCCCACTCATGCTGCCATTCTGAGCACACTTAGGTAGGAGCAAATCCCATTTGCACTTTCATTTGAGTAGACATGCCTTGGATTGCCTTTCAGAGCTACGACTTCCAGAGGCTTGGGGTTGGAAGCTGAGCCCCACACAGGACCACCACCAGCAACACAGATACAGGAGGCAAGATGAAGAGGAACTAGAAAAATAGAGACTGTCCCTGTAAATACATTTGGAGTTTATGCTCTGGTTCTTGTTGGCATCCTTCAGTCTCAAAAGACTATGGTATCGCGCTCTGAATAGTGTTCTGGAACAGAGTGTCCTCTCCAGTGCGCAAAGCCTGGGTAAAGTAGATATGGAGGATAGACTGTTACCCATGTAGCAAATCCCCCCTCTCCACGTCGCTGAAATGGTCCAGTGGAAAGGCAGAAGCCAATACGGTTGGTTCCAGCAGCGTCGCAGGAGATGCCAGAACGTGACTGTGTTCGGCCATGAACTTCCTCAGGGACTCCGGCTCCGGATTTTGCCTCGAGGTTGACTCCTGAAGCCTTTTCCATAACTGGATGTAGCCACAAGGCAGTGGAGGTTTGGGATCAGAGTTTTCCTTCTCTCAGATGAGCTGCCTTCCCAGGCTAACGAGTCCCATCTACCCGGTGGCTGTTTAGTCGCCTCTTATGACAAGTACAGCCAAAATGTACTGTACAAATGCTCTGGTACTCTTGTAAATAAATGCACAGCTGCTACACAGAGCCTGTTATAAGTATGGAGGTCGCTTCCGCTGTTGTAAAAAGGCTACGAATGAAGTGCAAAACATTTCCAGCCAGTGTAGGAAGAGGGGCAGACAATTCATTGCTGTAGACAGTTGCCTTAAAACAGAGCCGCAAAACCTGAAAGAGCCTTCCAGAAGTGACCTCGCAAGAGGTGAAGACCACAGAGAAGTCCAGAGAAGTCAGTGTGCCAATGGGGAGGGGAAACACTGTAAACAGATGTTGGAGAAGGAAGGATAGTGGTCTGTTCATTGCTGCTTGCAGCATCAGAAACAAGATATGAAACCCTGATTAGTGGTGGACCTCCCCCTGGGCAATGGTCTGCAAAGTGCACCCTCCCCCATGAGATGCCACCTCCCTGCGCAAAGCCTCCCCACCACCTCTGGACATCAACGGAGTCTTGCGCAACTGTAGCCTTGCGCAACTGGGGGAGCCATGTGAGGCTTCCCCCTGGTCTTAAAAATACACTTCCAGAAAACCAAAAGTGCAGTTCCCAACTGCGTCGGACGCCTCAATGAAGCTTCCCACATAGTCCGGGAGGTGCGTGGCCAAAGCGCTCAGGGCATTTGCCCTCTTTGCCCAGTACTACGTCCGCTGCTGACCCTGACTCTGTTAAACCTATTCTACATCCTAATTGTCATTCTTGAGCAGGTGTGCCCAAACCCCGGCCCTGGGGCCACTTGCGGCCCTCGAGGCCTCTCAATGCGGCCCTCAGGGAGCCCCCAGTCTCCAATGAGCTCTGGCCCTCCGGAGATTTGTTGGAACCCACACTGGCCACACAGTGTGAGGACGACTGTTTGACCTCTCGCATGAGATGTGGGATGAGGACTCCCTCCACTGCTTGCTGTTTCACGTCTGTGATGCAGTAGCGGCAGCAAAGGAAAGGCCAGCCTTGCTTTGTGCCAGGCCTTTTATAGGCCTTGAGCTATTGCAAGACCTTCACTCTTTCATATAAGTACATCTTTAATATATTCATTTATGTAAACTTATGTAAATTTATTCAAATTTTAAATGTAAATTAATTATTTTCTTCCCCAGCCACAGTGTCAGAGAGACGATGTGGCCCTCCTGCCAAAAACTTTGGACACCCCTGTTCTTGAGGGTTACTGGACCTCTGTTTAGTGCACCAGAAAGTGGGAAGAGCAGTGTCTCAGCAACCACGAAGGCCTGCCTATAATTGTGGTCCCTGGGTTATTCCTAGTCTTCTGGAGAGTGAAGTAAATACTTAGTGATAACCACCAAAAATTTGCGCTTACCAACTCTGCATGGAGGCATTTTGGGAAATAACAGCAATTTTTCAACATACAGCACTGGTAGCAATTTCTCCATTACTTCTGCATTATACTTATCCTTTAAAAAAATGTTTAAGTCCACGTGTGGTGGAAAACAAAACAACGCCTTGAGTACTTTAGAAAAAGAAAAGACATATCTAGAGATTATTATGTTATATGTAACCACAGGCCGTTTTTAACGAGCATTGATGCAATGCCTGCTCATCCCATGAATGCAAAACAGAATTTGACCCAGTTACAGACTCATCCAAAAGCAATGGCTAGTTTAATGAGCATTGTTATATACAGTATATTAAAAACTACTAATTAATTGTAGTCATGGATGCTTTAACAATTGAATCTAATTGAAATGTGGGAGACTTTGCAAATTATTCAGTAAAGCAATAAACGTAGGTTGGGAGACTTTTGATGATTTTTTTATCCCACATTTCAGCTTCCTAAGAAGCCCCCCCCCCCAGGCAACTCACACCAAAAGTCTACAAAGGCAATAAACTCTTTCCCCCCTCTCCTTCTCACTCTCCGGGGAGGGGAGGCACAGTCTAAACTTCCAAAGAGGCAGTAGCTGATGTCCCATCACTCGAGGTGGGTGAAAACGGTTTTATTTTTTTGCGGATTTTGGTGTTTTTCAAAGTTGGAAGTGCAAAAAGCAGTGTTATGGGTTTTAAATCAAAATTTACATTATAATTTTAAATTATAATTGTTTTAAATGTGTACTAGGTAGGTGATATAGGTATAATGTCAGTATAATGGTATAATGTCAGCAGATGCAGCCACAGTCTTTACCCATGCATCCCCTGTTAAATAATAAATAAAACCCAAATAAAGCACATTTTTTTCTGCAGACTTTTTGTTTGTTTGTTTTACAAAAATGACAAGCGTAGAAAATGGTGGTGTGTGTTTCTGTTTTGCTGTCACAGTTTTCACCCATCTCTACTGTGCTCCTCAAGTGTAGAACTTCCTAGAGTGGCTAAAAAGTTTGAAATCACCACTATAATAAATACAATAAGACACGTTCTGAAACTTTGCGGGAGTAAAACTCACACGGTAAATCTTGCAGGGGAAGGGGCAAAGGCAGCGATGTGAACCCCAGGATTGTGTCACTGCCAGGGGCCAAGGTGGGGTTTGTAATTGCAGGGGGTGCAGCAAACTCCAAGAGGTTCGGGGAGCCCCACAGAGCCACCTGCAGGGCTCCCCATGTTGTAGAATACTGAAAATAAGTGATCAGAAACCACTTATGGTTTCATGATCGCAAACGAAGTGGTTTTTAATTGTTTATTTTTAGTATTCTCTGATTTGGAGAATGCTTTGGAGGGCTGTGTGGGACTCCCCACACCTCCTGGAGCTTGCTGTGCCCCCTTGCAAACCCCCCCTTGTCCCCCAGCAGAAGCAAAATCTGGGGATCGTGTCCCTTCCTTCCCCCACTCCTTAAGGGGCCAGGAGTCAAAGGCCTCAGGCTGGGGCTTCATGATGTCCCGGTTTGAGAACCTCAGCAACAAGACATTAGCATAAAACAATGCCGATCACGCAATGTAAGCAGCGGATTGGGACTTTGATTGGTCCAGCCAGGAACACAAGAGTCTTCTCCCCTGAAAGGGGATTGGAAGGGGGCTGGGAGCTGGGCAGGCCCAGAGGGTTCTTAAATACACCCAGCTCATGTTATTTTGGGGGGAATGTCATGGGATGCACTGTTTACTCCCAAAGTTTTTAGTTTATTAACACTTTGTGAGGGTTGCAGTGGGCATGAACATCTAAGAACTTCCTTACGTGGACTGAAAAAGCTTCCTTTTAGAAACAGTGTGAATGTCATATTGACTGATGTGCCATTATACTGCAAAATGATTGAGAAATGAGCTAGCGTACTGAGGAGAGAAGACTCTGTAATTGGGAATTTCACCAAGTGCAACAGGA
The DNA here is from genome assembly GCF_035046505.1 of Tiliqua scincoides. Taxonomy (NCBI): domain Eukaryota; kingdom Metazoa; phylum Chordata; class Lepidosauria; order Squamata; family Scincidae; genus Tiliqua; species Tiliqua scincoides. Next base: position 73,580,586 of record NC_089827.1, read on the forward strand.
TATTAAGAGGAAAATCAGGTGCAGAAAATTGGTTCACTGATGAATGGTCTGATCATCTCCAGAATGCAGCCGCAGACCAGAAAATAATAATTGCCAAAAGAAAAGAAAAAAAAGGATCCTGTAGAAAGGTCATAAATGCACATTCAGGGTTATACCGAAGCGCCACTGAGTCACACTGTATACAGTTGTCTAGTTCTTGTTGCAGATGAACCCTCTCCCCAGGCATTGACTAGGTTACTGTGATGTTACAGGGTGTTAACCACCCTTAATGCAATGCTTAGGGTGAAAATGGCAGCAATCTAGCTTTGACAAGCTGCAGCTTTTGTAAGGAAAGTGGTCAGTTGAATTGGGAACAGCATGTCAGAAGTACAATTTGTTAAGGGGAGGGGGAGGTGTACAACCAATGTAAAAGCAACAGTTCTGGACCAAAATGTGAAAGAATGCCCACCCATCTTATCTCTCACTGAGCTGCGGCCTCCCCTAAAATGAAGAGGGGAGAGATAGGGAGGTAGCACTACCGCCTTAAAAAAAAAAGAATGGGAGAGATGGGCTTCAAGCTGGTGGAGATGGCTCAACATATTTTAGAATCATAGAGTTGGAAGGGTCCAGGAGGTCATCTAGTCCAACCCCCTGCCTTAGGTAGGAAATCCTCTCCAACGGGTACTTGTTGAACCTCTGCTTGATAAAGGCTAGTGGTGCGTGTTCCAGCCATGGCCCATCTAGTCCAGCTTCCTGTATCTCATAGCGGCCCACCAAATGCCCCAGGGAGCACACCAGATAGCAACAAACACTGTGTGGCTAGCTCCAGAGGCTAGATGCAGGGGTTTCTTTCGCTCCCACATGCTCCTTGCATGTATGGCAAGGGGAAAGCCTTAGGCAGCAAGAGAGATCATTCACCTTCCTAGATCATGTCTCCTGAATGAATTACTAGGCGTAAAAAACATACTGAGCTTTCTCAGTCAAAGAATAAAAGGGTATATTTTGGGGTTTTTTTCCAGCCATCTATTTTCAGCATTTTGGAATGGAGTAAAAAATAAGACAGTCATTTATTATTAGATTTTAATATGGGGGATTCCTCCTGTTCTTGATTGCTAATGTGCTTGCTCATGTAAGTGTGTAAAGCAATCTGTCACAGAGCCTTTACTGAAAAACCAGACAGTGGCCTCAAATAACCTCAAGCCAGGAGGAAAAAAAATGTGAAAAAAAATGGTCAGCTGGATATTTCTAAGGAGGCGGATGCCTCAAAATTCAGAAGCAGCAACGCTGCATTTAATTCAGAATGAAAATTGTACCAAAGGTCTGAAATGTTTTTTTTTTAATTCCTTTTGGGATTGCAGTTGGCTTTGTATCTGGTCTGATTATTTTGCTGTTTCTAAAACTTCAGTAATCCAATTAGAATAAGAGAGCATCTTTCCCCAAGAAATGAGAAAAAAAACAACAAAAAACTGTTTAGGAAATAGTGTTCTCCTAAGAGCTACACTTCAGAAATGAAATGTGTCAGGGATTATCTGTTTCGTTATAGTTCACCCAGCAATTTAAACAACACCAACAGCTTAGGGTGCAATCCTAACCCCTTATGTCAGTGCTTTCCAGAACTGCCATAGCGGTGCCAATGGAACATGTGCTGCAGTTGGGTGTAACTCACAGAGGCCTCCTCAAAGTAAGGGAGTGTTTGTTCCCTTTCCTCAGAGCTGCATTGCCCTTATGTCAGTGCTGGAAAGGGGTTAGGATTGCGCCCTGTGAAATATTGTTGGGTGGTTTTGAAAAAGAGAAGTGCCCATGCTATTGAATTGGGCTTTGAAAGCTATTCATAAATTGATCTCCTTCGCTATGGCAAAGACACCATAAACTTTGAAATTAGACTCATGAACCCAAGATATTTGAGGGCACAATCCTAACCAGGTCTACTCAGAAGTAAGTCCTATTTTGTTCAATGGGGCTTAGGAAAGTGTGGTTAGGATTGCAGCCCTAGACTTTCTTCTGAACAGCAGGACATGGCAACCTGTTTTTGAAACCAAGGGGAGTTTATAAAGGAGGGTTTAGATCCGAATATAAAAAGGTTGGGTGCAGTGGCATCACTAGGGTTTGTGCCACCCAGTGTGGGAGGCCAGTGATGGACCTCCTCCCATACAGTGGGCAGGGCAGTGCCCCAGCTGGTGGGCATGGTGATGTACCATTGCCTTGCTCCGCTAGGTTTTTTAGGCTATAACTTTTGATACAATAGATATATTTCAACATGGTTTGTTTCACTGCGTTCTGAACGAAATTATGCATCGAATGATATATAACATGATGGTATTATTCAAAAACACCAAGATTTTAAAAATTGCATCCAGTCTTGGTGTCACCCCCCCTGTGCACATCACCCAGTGTGGCCCACACCTCCTGCACCCCCCTAGTGACACCACTGACTGGGAGCATGTTGTGGTATGCTGTGCTAGTATAACATTTGCTACATCCTTTCCAATATAACCTATGCATGCCCTGTTTAACAGATGTAACCTGTGCATTATTTTAGCCAATATGTGGATCTGTGCAGCCATGTAGGATATCCATGATTACAGGAGGGCGTAAGTGCTGAAGGAATACTATGTAGCATTAAAAAGAAATGGACAGATCTTACAAGCATTGGAACATGAACTTCCTCAGCTACATTCCGGGCGGTGGGAACAAAATGGAGGTGAATGCAGGGAGGCAGTTGCCTCCATTTTGCTTCCCCTGCCCGGAATGTCTCAGAAGGGAAGGGGGAGGAGCCACTTGCACGCTGCAGTGAGGCTTCCTGTGAAACTTTGCGCTCTGCACCCCCTCTAGCGATGCCACTGCCTTGATATATCTAAATATGGAGTGTGAGACCGTCACATTCTGCAGGTAATATTGTCCGCATTCACTACTAAGAAATCCATTGTGATTTCTGCAGAACTTTACACGCTGCCTCAAATTTTTGTACTTGAAGGGTAAACTGATGATGCATCTTTAATGAGTACAATGTGACTGATTATAATATCATGCTCCAAAGGTTCTCGGCATGGTTGTGCATGATAAACAGCACCACTCTTTGCTCATACTTATCAAGTAATTATGCGAATGTTTTAATTTTCCCACAGTATTTACATCTGGATAATTATACCCCATAACCTAAACTTTTCAAAAAAAGAAATCTTTCTGATCTTCATATCTTGGAGGATAGCTTTGCCAGTATAGGCAGGATATTGGTCTGTGTTGCTTCTCAGACCACAAGCATCCTGAAATGAGAATTTTTGGAGATGTTAGGTCAGTGGCATCAGAGATGTCATGATTACAGCAGAGCTTATTAACAGCTGAACTTTTTAACTATCCCATTGTAGGTTTGGGCACTTTGCAACTGATGATTTAGTAGAGCGCATTTATATTGATGCTGTGTGAGCAGAACATTTTTTGATTTTCTGCCCCAGCGAGCAATGAGGCCAGCGTGGGGGGTTGTGATATGGGAAGGGCAGGTGTTGGGTGGGCCAACAGTGGACCAACCAGCTCAGGGAGGGGGCTGGGACCAGACTCCAGCACTTAAGCTAGATCCCAACCTGTCCCTGGCTGGGTTGGATTTGTGTCCATGCTCTCATGTATGATTCTGAACTGGCGGTCCAAGCTAGCGGTACAAAATTTAGCCAAAAATTGTTTTAACGGCACAGCTCATGCTGTTATGTTAAGAGCCATAAATCTAACATATTAGACAAATTGAAATTTAATAGCCTTTTTCATAAATCCTGCTCCTCCATCATTATTTCTCTCTATGTACATTTTTCTTTTAGCACTTGGAATGTATAAATATTAAATATTGTCATTCTGAAGATGTCCCTTCCTTTTGATCGATTAATGTCTTCATAGTAATCAATTTTACAGTAAATCGTTTGGGAGAATATAGCACCACTGAGAATTGTCTGCTAGTGCCTTAGCCTAGATAGAAGATGCACATATGGGGGGAGAGTGCTTACAAACTGCCCCCAGACAATACCTTCTGCACATAATATGAGATCTCCAGCCTTGCGCATCGCAACACCGTGTAGAATGTAACTGGACCATATCAGAAAGTATGTACCTACAGTATGTTCTCTTTATTTGCAAATTTGCCACCTCCAACTTTGTTGCAGGGGCAGAATTGACACCTACCTCTTGTTATCTGTGACTCTGTTATCATCATCTACGAATACTGTAGTTAGTCTGTAGTCTGCGTGAACACTGTAGTTCAGGGGTGCTCACACTTTTTTGGCTCGAGAGCTACTTTGAAACCCAGCAAGGCCCGGAGATCTACCAGGGGGGAAGGAAGCGTCTGACAGACACCTCCTTTAATGTATGGAGCCCCTGCTGGAGTCTAGTCAGTTTCGTCAGTTTTGCTGCTGCATGCCTGAAGAGTAGCTAAAGTGTCAGTTTCAGTGTCAGTTTAGCTAAATATGTCAGTTTCGTCTAGTCACTAGACGAAACTGACATATTAACAGTTTGGAGAGACAGGGCTCCGCGATCTACTCATTTTGCCTTGCGATCTACCGGTAGATCGCAATCCACCTATTGAGTACCCCTGCTGTAGTTAGTCTGTGGAACTCCTTGCCACAGCATGTGCTGATGGCTTCGGGCCTAGATGCCTTTAAAAGGGGATTGGACAAATTTCTGGAAGAAAAGTCCATCCTGGGTTACAAGCCATGATGTGTATGTGCAACCTCCTGATTTTAGAAATGGTTACCTCAGAATACCAGATGCAAAGGATGGCGCCAGGATGCATGTCTCTTGTTGTCTTGTGTGCTCCCTGGGGCATGTGGTGGGCTACTGTGAGATACAGGAAGCTGGATTAGATGGGCCTGTAGCCTGATCCAGCGGGGCTGTTCTTATGTTCTTACTATGCCAGTGCACTTGGGACGGCTTAATGCAGCTACATGAGGCAGGGGTAGGAGAAGAAGGCAGGGGTAGGGTAGAAGGCAGAGCCGGTGCCGTGCAGGAGGGAGAGAAAGAGAAATGTTATGGGGGAAGGGGTTGCGGAAATCCTGTCCAGTCAATGATGCTCCTTGTTTTTTAGAAAATTGTCTTGAATGGGTCAGTTTTCTGCACTGGAAGGGCATTAGGATTGACCTGTGGAGAATCGCCAGACACATTTGTGTCCACTTTCTCACAGAGGACAAGCTGTACCTGCTGAAATTTTTTCTCCTACACAATTATTAAAGTTCCAGGATCCCTAAAGTTGAAAGTTTGCCCACCTTTGATCTAACCGATTCCTCTCTACTAGCGGTTTGGGGAAGGCCATATACGATAGCCTGTGTATATACTTTTGGAATTGTAGTCCACATCTTTCCAAGATAAACATCATACCCTTTTAAAAAAAATGGAAGGGGCATAAATGCCTGTTACATTGTGAATTTCAGCCCCAAATACCCAAGACAAGTTGGGGATGTCAATGAACCATCATCATCATCATCATCATTGGCATCCTTCAGTCTCGGAAGACTATGGTATCGCGCTCTGAATGGTGATTCTGGAACAGAATGTCCTCTCCAGTGCGCAAAGCCTGGGTAAGGTAGATATGGAGGACAGACTGTTTCCCATGCAGCAAATCCCCCCTCTCCACATTGCTGAAATGGTCCAATGGAAAGGCAGAGGCCAATACGGTTGGTTCCAGCGGCGTCGCAGGAGTTGCCAGAATGTGACAGTGTTCAGCCATGAACTGCCTCAGGGACTCCGGCTCCGGATTTTGCCTCGAGGTTGACTCCTGAAGCCTTTTCCATAACTGGATGTAGCCATAAGGCAGTGGAGGTTTGGGATCAGAGTTTTCCTTCTCTCAGATGAGCTGCCTTCCCAGGCTGACGAGTCCCATCTACCCGGTGAATGTTTAGTCGCCTCTTATGATAAGTACAGCCAAACAGAGGGCCTATTCTTGTCCCCCAGCCCCCAGTGGTGACATCTGGGATGTCATGTCTCAACAAACCATATGGGAGGGATAAACCATTGGGGAATTCTCCTTGCCTACCTATAGTGCAAGAGCCTATTTTGTTCCAGGATATGAGTTGCTCCCTCCTCACCAATGCTGCAAATCTTAGCTGTCTAGCACTCAGTGACATCACAAAGGGGGTGCGTGGGATGCAGGCCACACTAGGAGACGCGCATGGGGGCAGGTGACACCAATACTGGCCAAAAAATTTTAAATCCTGATATTTTCTAATGACACCATCATGTTATATATCATTCGATGCGTATTTTCATGCAGAATGCAGTGTTATACACAGTGCTGAAATATCTCGATTCTGTCAAACGTTATAGCCAAAAGACCAGCAGTGGCAGGGCAATGTCACATCACCACGCCCACTGCACAGGGCATTGCCTTACCCACTACATGGGAGGAGGTCCATTGCAAGGGTGACATGCTGGCTTCCTGCAATGGACAACACCAGTGACTCCTAGTGACGCTACTGCTAGTCCTATAGCACAATTGCCCTGTTAAGGTTTTGATCTAAGGAAAGGAGGAAGATGCTGACTGCAAACCTAAGTGGCACAAGGGGAGGGGCGTTTCTAATGCTCCTTCCCTGTGATATGAAACTAAGAGGGGAAACTGAGATAACGTTCACCTTGCCAAACTTTAAACTGATAAGGACTTTTCTCCCTTAATGGCTTAAAGGAGTCCTTGAGGGGAATTAATTAGGATTAGAAGAAGCACTTTCTCACTGATCCTTCCAGGACTCATTTGGCTTCAAAGGGGGGGGGGGTTTGGAACTCTTCAAAGCTTAAAGTATCCTGATCTGGGGAGAAAACGTATATGCCCCCTTGGACTGCAAAAAGAAGGGGATTGTCAGGTACCTGGCAGGTCACAGTTTATGGTGGGCGAAATGCTTTTGGTTCAGTGGATGCAAGTAGCATAAGCTTGATTCAGAGGGAGTCTCTTATATGTGATACATTTCTGCAGACCAAGAAAGGCCCTTGTCTGAAAACCTTAAGAGCTACTGTCAGTGGTGTAGATCAGGGGTGTCAAACTCATTTCATACAGTGGGCCAAAATAGGATTCACAGTGCCTGCTGAGGGCTGGAGAAGTGGGGTGATTAAGCAGGAAGTGATGTCATTATGGTATGACCCCGTAATAAGCATTTTCCCCCCCTAAGAACTCATTCACTGCAGATGACAGAAGAGAAAATACGCAGATCATATTTTGAAGATACAGGGGAGCCCATTTATCACGTGGACCAGATAAAGAGCTTCCATGAGCTGCATCAAGCCCAGAAGCCCTATGTTTGACACCCCTGGTGTAAACAGTTACTGAGCTAGGTGGACCAGTGCACTCACTCTTTATAAGGCAGATTTTTGAGTTTATTATTCCTCGTTTCAGGTGGCTATGAAAATATTTGTCTGTCGGCTTTGAAAAGCATGCTGCTGTGTCTTCTCGTTGAGCTCAGTGCTTTGTGCCGCTACCTGGGTTTTTTGACAGGGTCTTTCTCAGCCTGCAGGGAATATAGGATCTGTCATAGGAGGGGCTCCCTTTCTATCAGACTTATGTCACCTGTGACCAAATCCAGAGCTGTTCAGCCACCCGGTGGCATAGTGAGAGGGAGTGCAAAGCACTAAGTTTTGCAGGGAGCCTCACCGCAGCATGCAAGCAGCCCCTCTCCCCATGGAGCCATTCCAGGTGGTGGGGACATACACCTCTTTTTTCCTCCTACTACCTGGAATGGCTCTGACGGGGAGGGGCTGCTTGCACGCTGCAGTGAGGGTGCCTGCAAATCTTAGTGCTTAGCACCTCCTGTCTACACCACTACAGCCACCATGAGCATTCCAAGTTCAAAAAAAGGACATTTCAAAAACCGAATTAAAAAAAAACAACAAAAAACAACAACAAAAAATTAACAAAACTTTAGGAAGCAGAGGCTGTTTTTAATTTTTTTCCCCTATCCGTCCTGAACCCCTATTCCTATTCTAGGCCTCTTCAGCCTAGAAAAGAGACGCCTGAGGGGGGACATGATTGAGACATACAAAATTATGCAGGGGATGGACAGTGTGGATAGGGAGATGCTCTTTACACTCTCACATAACACCAGAACCAGGGGACATCCACTAAAATTGAGTGTTGGGAGAGTTAGGACAGACGAAAGAAAATATTTCTTTACTCAGAGTATGGTTGGTCTGTGGAACTCCTTGCCACAGGATGTGGTGATGGCGTCTGGCCTGGACGCCTTTAAAAGGGGATTGGACAAGTTTCTGGAGGAAAAATCCATTACGGGTTACAAGCCATGATGTGCAACCTCCTGATTCTAGAAATGGGCTATGTCAGAATGCCAGATGCAAGGGAGGGCACCAAGATGAGGTCTCTTGTTATCTGGTGTGCTCCCTGGGGCATTTGGTGGGCCGCTGTGAGATACAGGAAGCTGGACTAGATGGGCCTATGGCCTGATCCAGTGGGGCTGTTCTTATGTTCTTATTGGAGAACATGAAGTGTTATATTTCAAGAGCTGATTGAATATTCAGCTCCTCTCCTGCAAAGGCAGCCTTATAAAGCCTGAAATCAATGCAAATGAATGAACGGAGCCTTAAAAACTGTCACTGAAGCCTCTGGATATAAACTGTACTTAACCTAGAATTACAATACCAAGGAGAAAGTAGTGGTCAAGAAGGACTGAGAAGAGAAGACAGCATCCTTTTCAAAATGTCTTTACCAGGTAAAGAAAGTATTTTTCTAGCCTTAGGAAACAAATTAGCAACTTGTGAAATGGCCTTATGTGGAATCAGACCATTGATCCATTTAGCCCAGTATTGTCCCCCTTGACTGGTGGTAATTCGCTGTATTGCTTCTGTGATGGAGTAACTCATTATTTTATGAAGAACTCAGGAAATGACCTTATGTTCTTCAACATCATATACTCGATAGAAGGTCATGAATTCAGTCTGAAATGATTGTGAGTGGGAAAATATTTTCGAATAGACGGGCATTTTGCCATAGCAATAGAATTCATTTGATTTCTGTGATTATATCAAGGCTCCAATCCAGTGGCATTATCTAGGATAATGTGTGGCAATAGGGACATCTGCCCTGGGCACCATTTGAAGGGGGGCACCAGGCACAGACTCACCTACATTCTACCGATGGTGCACTTCCACACCACAGCCAATGGTGCATTTTTTTCACCAGTTTCAGGGGACCTCCCAAAAGAGGTAAATGAACACTGTTTTTCATTTCTTATTTTTAAGGGGGACTTGGCATTCATGGATTTTTGCACAAGTTCACTTGGTGGGATGAACAGGACTGGCTTCCCACCCTATAATCTCCCCTTTTCTGTTTGGACAGTGGCACAGTTTCAGTGCTTATAGAAATGGGCTATGTCAGAAGGCCAGATGCAAGGGAGGGCACCAGGATGAGGTCTCTTGTTATCTGGTGTGCTCCCTGGGGCATTTGGTGAGCCGCTGTGAGATACAGGAAGCTGGACTAGATGGGGCTATGGCCTGATCCACTGGGGCTGTTCTTATGTTCTTATGCTTGCTGTGAGCTCCTGGATATGCCACTGCTCTGATCCTGTACACACTTTCCTGGGAGTAAGTTCTAGTGGGCTTTGTTATGAGTAGGCATGCATAGGAATGCACTGTAAGAATTACATGGGATTCTATATGCCATCCTTGAAATCCTCATCTACAAGGCAAAAGGTAAAGGACTAGCTAAGTTGATGCCATTACAGCTGTTAGCATTTCTGCCAGTGTACCAAAAAATGGCTTAATCATGGCAAACAGCATGTTTAAGAACCACACGTACCATGCAATTTCCCAAGTAGTTTGCTGCAAATGGGTTGGTGGAAACATATCTGTTTATAGTGATGAAGAGACAATTACAACCTTTTGGTAAAGCCTGCAGGGCACTATTTACTTTTTCAGCATTAATCAGTTCCAACCTTATATAGTTTGTCAAGATTTACTACTGAAAGGTAGCCGTGTGATGTAGGGTAAGTGTGTGAGCTGTGATCCAGGGAATATCTGGTTCATATTTCATCTGAGCTACTAACCTGCTAAGTGGCCTTGAATGAGCATCTGTCTCAGCCCTGCATCTGCAATATGGGAATAATAATGCTGGCTTATTTTACAAGGCTGATGTTGAGGATTATTGTGATAGTATATGGGGAGTTATTTTCAACACTTAGAAAGTGCAATGTAAATGCTGAGTATATTGTCATCCGCATCACCGCCACCACCATATATTTTGCTATCATTTGGAGGTTGAAACAAGGGGATAATTTGTGGGTCCTCGTTGACAATGGACAAACAGCTGTGCATCCTTCACCTGTCGCCTGCTGCTCAATTATGCACACAGAAATGGGTGACTCATTCCTAGGGCTCACTGCCTTCAGAATGGGAACAGATGGGCTTAGCAGCCTTGTACAAGGATGAATATCACAAGAAAGGAAAGACAGTCTCATTAGAATCATTGTTAAGACCATCTTATTCAGCATGTTGCCTCTGCTTAAATGGCACTCCCTTCAAAATAACCTGTGATTGATGAGGACAAAAGGATGGAAAGAGAGGCTTCCAGAGAAAAGGCTGAATCGGATGAAACTGGCACCAGCATATCAAAATATTGTGTTAAGCCACAGTATGTACTTTTAATGTTGCACATGCCCGATCACTCAGCTAAGCAGGGTCAGGCCTGGTTAGTACTTGGATGGGAGACCGCCTGGGAATACCAGGTGCTGTAGGCTTAGACCATAGTCTTTCGAGACTGAAGGTTGCCAACCAACCACAGTATGTGAAGTTGTCATTCACTCTACAGAGCTTGCGTCCTGAGTACACTTCTGTACTGCAGCGAGTCATGGACTCTTCGCTCACAACAGGAGAGGAAACTGAGCGCTTTCCACATGCGCTGCCTCCGACGCATCCTCGGCATCACCTGGCAGGACAAAGTTCCAAACAACACAGTCCTGGAACGTGCTGGAATCCCTAGCATGTATTCACTGCTGAAACAGAGACGCCTGCGTTGGCTCGGTCATGTTGTGAGAATGGATGATGGCCGGATCCCAAAGGATCTCCTCTATGGAGAACTCGTGCAAGGAAAGCGCCCTACAGGTAGACCACAGCTGCGATACAAGGACATCTGCAAGAGGGATCTGAAGGCCTTAGGGATGGACCTCAACAAGTGGGAAACCCTGGCCTCTGAGCGGCCCGCTTGGAGGCAGGCTGTGCAGCATGGCCTTTCCCAGTTTGAAGAGACACTTTGCCAACAGTCTGAGGCTAAGAGGCAAAGAAGGAAGGCCCATAGCCAGGGAGACAGACCAGGGACAGACTGCACTTGCTCCCGGTGTGGAAGGGATTGTCACTCCCGGATTGGCCTTTTCAGCCACACTAGACGCTGTGCCAGAACCACCTTTCAGAGCGCGATACCATAGTCTTTCGAGACTGAAGGTTGCCAATACAAAAATACATTCACTCTGCAAGTTTACCATTGCACTGCTTTAAGTGTTAGGGCCTCACAATTAAATGGAGAGACTGAATGTGCCATGATCCTTTGCTAGTGGTGTCACTCGGGGGGGGCTGGACCACACTGGGTGACGCGTACAGGGGGGTGACACCACTTTTGGACAAAATTTTTAAATCCTTGGCATTTTCGAATAATGCCATCATGTTGCGTATCATTGGATGTATAATTTCATGCAGAATGCAGTGAAACAAACCGCATTGAAATAGGTCTATTCTATCAAAAGGTATAGCCGAAACACCATCTGGGGTGAGGCGTTGGAAGCACAGTTTAAGAACCCCTGCTAATTGGGTAAGAGGCACTTTTTCAAGTGAGTGCTCCTGTTTTTTAGCAGGGGGAGAGTAACTGGCCCACCTCACCCCAGCAGTGTCTGTTCTAGTGGCTGTCTGCTGGTATTCATTTGCATCTTTTTAGATAATAATAAAAAAATAATAAAACTTTATTTTTATCCCGCCCTTCTCCCAAAAAAGGACCCACCCAAAATTGGGTGGCCCTTTTGGGACAGGGAGCCATTTAGTTATTTGATTTTTCTCTGCAAACCACTTTGTGAACTTTTAGTTGAAAAGCGGTATATAAATACCGTTAGTAATAAATAAAATAATAATAATAATAATAAGAGCCTGGGCAAGCTTTAGTAGGCTTCCCCGGTGGGTCCTGGAGTCACGCAAGGCTCTGTGCACTCCAGGTAAGTGGGGGGGGGGGTTGGATTTGCATGTGGGGAGGCGGTGCCCCAGAGCGAAGGGCTGGGGAAGTCCACCACTGATTCATGCTGCCAGCTGAGCACCGGAAGTGACACCATTAAGCTGGAAGTGACACCATTAAGGAGATGATGGCCAGAAATAAGCACACTGTTCTCACATAGAAAGTCATTAGCTGCAAATGACGGAAGAGAAAATGTGCAAATCTTGTTCATCTTTTCAAGATAGGAGATTATCAAGCTGGGAGAACCCAATAATAATGGATAAATTGCTTCCGGAGGCCGCATTCAGCCTGCGTGCCTTATGTTTGACTCCCCTGTTCTAGACGACAAGCCCCATGGGCCGGCACATGGATGGCACTATATGAACCATAACTATAGTTGTATGGTCATTTATATAAAGTCAAAATGAAGGGCTTAAATACAGCCTGTGTACTTGCTTCCAATGTTTAGTTGTCCCTCCTTCCCTTCCAAGCCGAGAATGTTGCTTTATGCGGATAAGATTTCAAGGTTATCGACCATCCTGTTACCCAATTTAGCAACATATCACTGCTGCAGCCTTCTTTTCCTCCCTGTCTTCTGGGTGACTCTGCAGACTGTGGAGGTTCACCACTTCTGACAGTGATCCATATTATTCTCTAGTCCTGTGGATTTCTTTTGCAAGAGCAACAGATATACTCACCATAAAGCGGGGTGGTTTGCATGTTCAGGTTTGGCCCTACTCCGATCTCTGGTTAGTGTGTGATTGTAGTATTGTCAGTGTATTGCTGGCACTGACACTCTGGTCAGTGTCAGTTGTATTATGCTGTCCGGGCATTAGCTTCCATGTTTCTCAATTTAGGGCAGATTTTTAAAAAAATTTGTACTGGATTATTTTTCCCAATGCATAGAGAAATTCAGTTTTACTCTGCTGGTTACTAGAGGGTGATTTTGAAGAAGAAGAAAAAAAAAGTCTTACGTTGTTACAACATTAACATGTCTACCAGTGGTATACTAGAGCTTGTGTCACCCGGTACAGGACTCCAGTGCATCATTCCCATGAGGAACCTCCTCCCATGCAGTGGGGGGGGGTAGTGCCCCCTAGGTGGTGATGTGCCATTGGCCCACCTGTCTTGCCACAGCTCCTCCCCACTGGACCTTGTGCCCACTTAAGGCTAATTAGCTTCCCTTGTTAAACTCACAAGTGCAGCAGGCAAAAGTCAGAGTCCAGTCCCAGTCCAATAAGTGCAGATTGCCAAAGCAGAGTCCAGAAATGATATGCCAGGTCACAGTCCAAGGTCAAATGCTGGTCAGGTCAGGTCTCCTCTGGATCAGGTAGCGTCTCCCTCTGGGTCAGAGTAGCCTTTGGTCCTTCTGAAGCTGCCTTTTATCCTTGGATGTCTCATAATCCAAAATGCAGCTCAGCTGTGAGCTACCTTGCTAGCCCCTTATTAAGTCCAAATTAGGCTCAGCTGAGCCATCTCTTCAGCCCGTGTCCATTCAAAATCCCATCAAGGTCAAATGAAGCTCAGGTGTCCATCAGAGTCCCATTGGTCTTGATTGATTACAGCTGTGGAGCCAGCCCTCCCCTTCCCAGAGCTGTCAACCAGCTGTCAAAACATGGAATCGCTGTCAACACCTCATCATCCACCTGATGATCTTCTGATCTTCCATTACAATACCCCACTGGTTTTTTGGCTATAACTTTTGATAGATTAGAGATACCCATTGCATTCTGCATGAAATTGGCAATCAAATAATATAAACCATGATGGTATGATTCAAAAATACCAAAGTTGGCTAGTAGTGGTGTCACCTCCCAGTGCACATCACCCAGTGCAGATCACCCTCCCCACACTCTCTAGTGACAGCACGGATGTCTACTCAGAAGTAAGTCTCACTAAATTCCATGGGACTTGCTCTCAGGCAAGTGCACAAAGTATATCAGCCTAACAGTCCGGCCCTATATCTACCATTCGCGGTTGGTGCTCCTCTTCTGCTGGCCTTGACAGCCATAATGCAGTTAGCGCCAGTCACAAAAGGCGCTCCGGCACCACACTACTCAGCACACTGCCAGGAACACTGGTAAGAAGGCCAGTAGCTTCCAGCCTGTGTTGTCAGCTGTCCTGCTGCTTGCTGGAGCAGGTTAGTCAGCAGGAGAGGGAGAAGGGTGGGGAAGGGAGAAGGGTGGGGAAGGGTGGGGAAGGGGGAAGTGGGGCAAGGTGAAATGGGACTGGGAAGGGGGCAGATTTGGCAGCAGTGGTAACCATTGAATCCTAACCCTCTTCCCAGACCTGATCCTGCAACATGGATCCATCCGAACTTGAGCTAGCTATTTAGCTGGCGCTGGTCCGAATAGACTGTGGGGGCTTATCCCCAGTTGTTCCCTTACCCAGAGGAGACCTCCGAAACTGTCCCCCCCCCCCCCCCGCTGCCAAGTTACCTTTCACTGGTCTGGATCCAGCACTGGGAAGCTGGTATGTGCCCTTGCATCAGCCTACACAGCTCAGGAGTTGTTGCAAATGTGTTTTATGGCACATTTGTGACACTCATAGGGCCAGCACAGGGGGGTTGGGCTGGCTGATCTCCACATTATGTTTGCACTCAGAGTCTCTCTAGCTATGTGTCTAAGTGGGACTTATCTGGATCATCAGTTCACAGCATGGCCTTTATTTTTCTCTATGGAGGCTATTCCTGAGAGTCTCAGATCAAGGGCAATGGCAATGGGGTGATACCTGTCTTCCAAAAGAAGAATTATATATTCTGAATTAATAAGCAGCTAAGTGCAGAAAAAGGAATCTCTTAATATGCTCTCTCTCTCTCATTTGTGGTGAGTTACTGGTTTCTGCCTTCCACGCCGTAGTTTAGATCTAATTTTCATGAGATCCCTGCCTTGATCAATTTGGTGTTCTTTAGTCCTTGAGTTTAAGGGTCTGAGTTGATTGGAGATTGAGAGTCATGTTGCATTTTAAGTTCTAAACACCCCTGGGCAAGCATTAGAAAGAAATGCCCCGGAGTGTGATTTCCATTTGAAGCGTTTGCCAAGGTTAGCCTAGATTTGTAGTTTTGATTACTTGATGGTGCTTTATGACTGTTCGGGTTAGGAACGCTCAGAGCGGATTTGGGGGAAAGGGTTTGACATAGTAGCTAATAACACTGCGTGGATTTTATGGTGATTATCTGTTACTCTGCACCCATTGTGATAACAGCTTAAGCAAGCTAATTTTAGGTCTGCATTTTGGAATCATTAAAAGCGAAATGTCGAAAATGTGCTAAAGATAAAAAGATGATTGTTATCCCCTAAGATAGCATGGAGAATTTCCAATGATACTAGTTTGGCTTGCATGCTTTAATTGTATATCTACATAATTTATGCAGCTTCAATCACTAAAGCAGTTGTTCAGCACGTTTATGGATGTCTACTCAAGAGTATGTCCCACTGAGTTCAGTGGAACTTACTCCCAGGTGTGTATAGGATTTCATCCTAAGCCATTGTTTCCCAAATGGTAGGTATGCAGTGGGTTGTGATGTAATGCTTCAATCTGCTTCAGTCAGCCTTGCCCAGAGTTCCCTAAGGCTGCTTCTGGGTTGCACAGGTCCATTTCCCGCTCCCATCGGAATGCCTACTGGATGTGACAGGAGGTCATGGAAGCAAACTGGAAGTAGAGCTGGATTGGGCTGTGAAGCTGCAATCCTATGCACAGTTACCTGAGAATAAGCCCCCACTGACTACAGTGGGACTTACTTCTAAATAGAAATGCATAGGATTGGGCTCTGAGACAGTCCCCCCCCCCCGCCCTGGGTAACTTAGCAACTAGCAACAGTATAGAAACAGGACAGAAACAAACAAGGGAGGGCATCAGGATGAGGTCTCTTGTTATCTGGTGTGCTCCCTGGGGCATTTGGTGGGCCGCTGTGAGATACAGGAAGCTGGACTAGATGGGCCTAGATCTAGATCCAGTGGGGCTGTTCTTATGTTCTTATAACAGAGGGGCCAGATTCTACAACCAACCCAAATGAACTCTGTCTCCATATGCATTCAGGTGACACTGTTTCAGGACCTAATGATGTAGCCCGTACTATCAGGGGTTCATTCAGCAGCTTGTCCTCCAACTTGTGTGCTCTTCTCGGCTAGCAATGCTCTTCTGCTGTCCATGCAGGACAAACAGAACGGTCTCTATGCAGAAGAACAACTGGACACAGATCTGATGTAAAAAATGGTAACATTCAGAGAATGTCGGCAGACCATTTTGGTCTCACCCTGTGGCTGACTTGAAAGGCACCTTTCTTTAACAAGGGAAACTCCAGTATGAAACTGGTGAATTAGACTGTATCAAGAGATTTGATTCTATCTGTTCAGGCTTCTAGCTAGGCAATGGTTTTCTGCCACTTTACAGGGTAAATTAATTTAGCATGGCTACGAAGATCTTATTAACACCAATTACTGCTGTTTTGAACTGACACTGTGCCTGTTTGATAGGCACCTAAGCTTTATACAGAATTATCCTAGGTTTTTACGTAGAGCATAAAATCTCTGCAATAATAAATACGCTGGTCTTTAAGGTTCCACCCTGCTGTTATTTTTGTTGCAGCAGACTTACAGCCCAATCCTATGCATGCCTACTCAGAAGTAAGACCCACTGAATTCAGTGCGGCTTACTCCCAGGAAAGCACGCGTAGCATTGTAGCCTAACACGGCTGTC
The DNA here is from genome assembly GCF_035046505.1 of Tiliqua scincoides. Taxonomy (NCBI): domain Eukaryota; kingdom Metazoa; phylum Chordata; class Lepidosauria; order Squamata; family Scincidae; genus Tiliqua; species Tiliqua scincoides. The sequence continues at coordinate 73,597,417 of NC_089827.1, forward strand.
CCTTCTGAAAGTGGTCTACCAAGAATCTCACCAAAGTGCAACATGCAAATTTGAACCGTCTCTGGGTTTATCAGAGTTTTTCAGGATCTCATGTGCATGTTGTGCAGTAACACAAAGAAATGGGCCTTCAAAGCGCTTTCGGAGAGGTTGATGGATACTGGGACCAGTGAGAGCACAATCCAAACATCTCTGTGAACCAGTGCAGCCCTCCTTGCGCTGGCTCAGAGTATTGCAAATTCTTTAAAGTATATTTACAGTGACTTGTGAGCTGGTGGTGTAGCATCCAAGAGTAGTGCTACCTGTTCCAGGTAGGCTAGCACCAACTGGTGCAGCGGGTAGGGAGGGTGGCAGGGAAGCAGGGGAAAGGTGTTCCTGGGTGGGGGAGGGTGGAATGGGGTGGACCAGGCCTGGGAGGGGCAGGATTGCTGCATCCTAACCCCCTTCCTGGCCCTTCATCACACCAGGCTTCCTGGATTTGTGTCGGCTAACCGAGACTCTGATGAGGCATCTCAGCCGGTTTAGAGCGTCCTGAAGTACATAAATCAGTGCTGGCTGAACGCAACGCCCAGTTTTTCTCCGTGCTGTTGTGACATCTTTCTGTGCTGCCTCCTAAGGGTATGACAAGGTCACCATCAAGGATGAGCGGAGAGATGTTGCAGAGGGATGAGCATGGCTTTGGTTTCCAGGCACAGATTTGATTGGGAAATTTCTAAGTTTACCAGAGGTTTGGCAGATGCATTTTCTGAGCTGGTAAAGCCAAAATCTGTGCTGTAATTCCAAGTAGAAAGATTTTTTCCCCTCCCCCACTCCTGGGGGAATTCCTGGGAACTGGAAAGGAGCAGAAGCCTGTTTCCGTTGTCTGTCTAATAGGTACCAGTGTGTTAAGATATTTCCTCCATATAATACTCTGTTTTGTCATTTGCTAAGGCAATAGGAGTTTCACAAATGGATGGAAACAAATGATGCATTCAAAAATCCAAATCAGTTTCGATATACTTCGTTTTTCATCACAACTTAGATATCATTATGATAATTTCAACCTTTTATTATAAGCATGGCCGTTGTTTTTTTTTTTTTCAGGGGGGGTAGGTTCTAATCAAGAAGGAACACTACCTGACCCTTGTAAGGAATGAATGTCCCACAATCCATTTGCGTGAGCTGTGGATTTGCCCTTTGAGCCTTGAACTATATTTTTTCCCCTTCTGATCAATCCTGCAGCTCCCCAAAAATCAAATCCCTACTTCCCTAAATTTACATGCATCGGATTGAGTAGCAAGTGTACTGTTTTGAGAAGTGTCTTGAGAGTCTTCCCCGCAGAAACGTTAACCTACTCGAGCAGGAGTGCCAAACATAGGGCCCATGGGCCGTATGCGACCCCCAGAAGCTCTTTATCTGGCATTTAGGCTCTCTTCAGCTATTCAGTTGCTGAGGTGTCACTGCTGAAAGGCAGCCCGTGTGATAATTGGGCTCTCCAATATCTTGAAAATATGATCAAGATTTGCATATCTTCTCTTCTACTATTAGTAGCGAATGAATTCCTATGTGAGAAAAAGTGTTTATTTTTGGTCATGACCAGCTTAATGACATCACTTCCTGCTTTACGACATCACTTCCGGCCCTCAGCAGGCATCACAAACACAAATCGGCTTTCAGTATGAAATGAGTTTGACACCCCTGTACTAAAACTGTACGATGTGGATTATCTTTGGGGAGGGGCACCTGATCGCCTTGTTTGAATTCATTTCTAATGTCTCCCTTTTTTTGCAGTTCATTGCTTTTGCTTCTTTATTCTTCATCCTACTTTCAATCACGACCTTTTGCCTGGAGACCCACGAAGCATTCAACACCATCATCAACAAAACAGAGCCGTCGATCAACGGCACCGAAGTGATTCTGCAGTACGAAATTGAGACAGATCCCGCGCTGACTTACGTCGAAGGCGTCTGTGTGGTGTGGTTTACGTTCGAGTTTTTAGTCCGCGTTGTTTTCTCGCCCAACAAAATTGAGTTCGTCAAGAACCTCTTGAACATCATTGACTTTGTGGCCATCTTGCCCTTCTACCTAGAGGTGGGCCTCAGCGGGCTCTCCTCCAAAGCTGCAAAGGACGTGCTTGGTTTTCTCAGGGTGGTGAGGTTTGTGAGGATCCTGCGAATCTTCAAGCTCACCCGACATTTTGTAGGCCTCAGGGTGTTGGGTCACACGCTCCGAGCAAGCACCAATGAATTTCTGCTGCTCATCATCTTTTTGGCATTGGGAGTGTTGATATTTGCCACCATGATCTACTACGCGGAGCGAATTGGAGCCAAACCCAATGACCCCTCCGCAAGCGAACACACAGAGTTCAAAAACATCCCCATTGGTTTCTGGTGGGCTGTGGTCACCATGACCACTCTTGGGTATGGAGACATGTATCCCAAGACCTGGTCAGGCATGCTGGTGGGGGCACTGTGTGCTCTAGCCGGGGTGTTGACCATAGCAATGCCAGTGCCTGTAATTGTCAACAATTTTGGAATGTACTACTCTCTGGCCATGGCCAAACAGAAGCTTCCAAGAAAGAGGAAGAAGCACATCCCACCTGCTCCTCAGGCAAGCTCCCCTACCTTTTGCAAGACAGACTTGAATATGGCCTGCAATAGCACACAGGGGGAGATCTGCCTAGGCAAAGACAACCGGCTGATGGAACACAATAAATCAGGTAGGCCCCAGTCCCCAATGCATGTGTGGTATGTTTGGCAGTACAAAGCGTCAGAAAGCATCGAATCTTTCTGCAGCTAGAGGATGTAGTTCACACACCTCTCCCTCCAACTCACCGTATCCATATGTCAGTCTCGTAGATGGCGCAGCAGCTATGGCATAAGAATGATGTCGCCAGGTCTGTGCATCGCTGGTCCGTAGTGTGTGCTCCATGTCTCGTGAATGCTAAGCTGCCTTACGTACGCCTCTCTTTCCCGTTCTTTGGTTTTACTGATGGCATCTACTGTTCCTTTGGCCCATTGCACTGTACAGATGTTCTGTTTTGTTCCCTGCATGCCTAACAGTTGTGCCTCCATTTCTGTTGAATGTCATCTTGTTTTGCGTGACGTGTGTTTATCTTCTGTTCGCTTTGCTTATGCCACAGAGGTGGCATGAAAGACTAGTAGCTATACAAGAAGCAGTCATTTAAACATGGGTGGTTAATCTAGGCCCACATTCGAGACAACACTTTTTGAGTGTTCTCCCTTAGATTTCAATTACAGATGCCCCCTGAGCGAGGACAGGTATTCAGAGCTGTCTACCAGGGCTCACAACCTTATACCAATATTTCTCAAGAGAAGGCAAAATTAAAACATGTCTTAATGCCATTCCAAAACGCTTTCCTAAATTTTTCAGAAGCAAAAGTGATGTTTGCATCCTACCCTTTGATAGGAAACCAGGTTTATTCTTAACTTCTCTGACCCACATATGTCCCATCCACCATCTTGAAATGAAACCAATCTTCTGAATATCTTTGATACCCTTATATCAATACCGGATATTGTTTAACAGCATGGCAATGCAGCGGGGCCAGCGTGGGCTACATTGCATCCTGTGGGGGATTTTTGGCTACTGGAGGACTCCTTTGGGTCAGTGTAGGCTGCACCAGGTGACATGCTCACGGGGTGACACCGCTACTGGCCAGAATGTTTAAAATCTTGGTATTTTTGAATAATACCATCATGTTATATATCAATCGATGCGCAATTTCATGCAGAATTCAATGTTACAAACCACATTGAAATATTTCTATTCTATCAAAAGTTATAGCCAAAACTCCAGAGCGATATTGCTTGCATGGGTTCGAGTTGATCTGTGCAGGTGGGTCAGGCCCTGGAAAGGAGTTTCAATTTGATGTGCGCCAGCACCAAACCCACACCCTCCCAAGCCCAATCCACCCACCCCTGCCCCATCACCTTCCAGTTCCGCCCTCTCCTCACCCTGTTCAACTTTCAAAGTGATAATGTCCATTGCTTTTCTATGATTACTTAGGCCCTCCTTGGGATATGCCAAGATATACCAGCAGGCAGGTGACACAGTCTGCAGGTCTGCCATAAATCTGCAGGCACGTCCCCTAATCACAGGAAAAAGATGAGAACAGAAAAAATCTTAAAATGATTTTAAAAAAGAAAATCAAATGCATCTTTTCCTTTTCCAGTGCCTTCTGCTATCATTATAGTAATCCTTTTAAAAAAATATAAAATGGATTATTGCTCTGAGTTCTGAAATGTTAAAATACCTTTTATTATAAATTCTTCTTTTTAATAGCAGGATTAATCAAAGGATGGGCATAATTAGGATTAGGCATTTTAAAGAATTTAAATTGTGAATTTTTGCAATATTGAGCCCTTGTGGGTGGGTGAAAACAAGTATTTAAGCATCCCCTAAAGTCAGCTAAAGACAACTACAGAAGCATCTGTACGTAACGGGGCACCCTGGCTGCTAGGAAGGTCTTCATTCATACCAGTGGCATTGCTAGGGGACGACGACACGGATCACACTGGGTGACACGCACAGGGGGGATGACACCACTACTGGCCAAAATTTTTAAATCTTAGTATTTTCAAATAGCACCATCATGTTATATATCAATCGATGTTTAAGTTCATGCAGAATGCAATGAAACAAACCATGTTGAAATACCTCTATTTTATCAAAAGTTATCAAAAATCCAGTGGGGGGCGAGGCGATGGTACATCTCCATGCCCACTGCCCAGGGTATTGCCCTGCCACTGCATGAGAGGAGGTTCATCTTAAGGGTGATGCATTGACCTCCCGTACCAGGTGACACAAACCCTGGTGATGCCACTGATTTATACCGTATGAATAAATCACCATGAAAGCACATTCACTTAGTTAGCATAGTTAGGTTCATGTACTTGCCACTGCTGCCATTGTTCCATGGGAAGCCATTGTTAGCAGTGAATGTGCTTAAACATTTATAAAATTCACAGTGATACAGTAGCATTTTAAAGAACCAAACCAAGGGACTTGTCCTAGGGGGCTGTCAGGCAAAGTCATTAGGATGTCTCATGTCCTTGCTGGCTATCTGATGTCAATGGGCCTGGTGCTTTGACCAGTGTTATCAGGTGAAGACAGTACAGAAAATGAGCAGCCACTCTCACCTGTGGAAAGGCTCCCGCCAATCAGACGTTCTAGTACCAGAGACAAAAACAGAAGAGGGGGAACCTGTTTCCTGCTGACCGCAGGTGATTACGCGTGTGGCGCTACTGATGGAGGGATCAGGAAAGGTATGGACTCTTTCTTTAGACTATAAAAATTCATGCAGCACTGTTCTTCTGCATTCAGAAGCCTGGATCCAAGCAGATAAGATCACATGCTCTGTAGGAAAGACTGTATTCAATGTACATTTTTTTAAAAAAAACTTCCTCCTTTCCTTGTTGACCCCTTCTCACTTTCTTTCAAGAATTGTCCTTGACCCATCAACCCACCCTCAAATATGTCTGTTATTTTTGAGAGTTGTTTCACCCATAGCTTCATTTGTCTGTCCTGTACAACGATAGCTGCGATTTAAGTCACACTCGTTCAATCACTCTTATAATGATTATTTAAAAATTGCTTGGAGATACCTTAGGTTCTAGCATCCATTCTTGTTGGCATCCTTCAGTCTCGGAAGACTATGATGTCACGCTCTGAATGGTGGTTCTGGAACAGAGTATCCTCTCCAGTGCATGAAGCCTGGGTAAAGTAGGTATGGAGGATAGACTGTTTCCCATGCAGCAAATCCCCCCTCTCCACGTCACTGAAATGGTCCAATGGAAAGGCAGAGGCCAATACGGTTGGTTCCAGCGGCGTCGCAGGAGTTGCCAGAACGTGACTGTGACTGTGTTCAGCCATGAACTGCCTCAGGGACTCCGGCTCGGGATTTTGCCTGGAGGTTGACTCCTGAAGCCTTTTCCTTAACTGGATGTAGCCACAAGGCAGTGGAGGTTTGGGATCAGAGTTTTCCTTCTCTCAGATGAGCTGCCTTCCCAGGCTGACGAGTCCCATCTACCCAGTGGCTGTTTAGTCGCCTCTTACGACAAGTACAGCCAAACTGAGGGCCTGTTCTTATCCCCAGCCCCCAGGGGAAATGGCACCCATTATCAGAGGCATATCTAACGGCCTTGGCACCCAGGACAGTGAAGTTGTGATGTCATTTCTGGGTTTGCCTGGAGAAGGAGGAGAAGGCCACTGGTGGTGGCCACTTCATGATCTGGCTGCCACCCTGTTCCTTCTCCTGTAAGGGAGACAGTGCCCCCCTTTTAAGTGGGAGCTTCCATAGGTGAAGAAACGGGGGCAATCACCAGATTGCTGCTGCCAGCACCTCCTCTTTCTCTGGAGAACCCAGAAATCACAGAGGAGGTGTCGCTGGTGGAGGAGAAAAACCCCCATTGGCTTAGTGAACCATATAGAATTGGATGGCTTATCTGTGTCATGAAATGACTATATGCGGGAGCCTTAATCCAATTCGTGTTTCTAAGCATATGTGAGTTTTTAAAAAGATAAAAAAAGATATATACGGCATCCATATTTGATGTGTTTGCTGCACTTCAAAAGTAGTGTGCATGCACACTACCTGCAAGTTAAATATTACGTACAATGTTGTGCCTGCCCAGTTGTTTCATGTTTCCAAAGTGAGTGGCCCTTGTGTTTGAGAACCACTGACCTAGACTGAGCCTCAGTCCATCTAACAACAATTTTTTTTGTACATGAGCCCCATGGAAATTGGGGGACTTCATTCCTAGTTAGACTTATTTGATAAGTACCCCAGGCTGAACGGATGTTTCACAGCCTTTGTGAAATGAGAACTTCTGTAGGATTCCGTGAGAGTGAGGAACATTGCTCAATAGCATGTAAATTCTTGTTATTTTAGGCTTATAGTCATGCAGTGTTTCTTTTATCAGTACCACTTCGAGAGATAATGCAAACTGTCTTACCGTGTCAGTCACTAAAAAGCCACAGAAGTCTCACTTTTGAATGAAAAACAAATCTTGTCAATATTGCAAATACATCATGCTTTAAACAGTATTAGATTATTAAGAAGATCTATACAGTGTGTAATTTTTTAATAAAAAAAGTTCATATAAAACAATTTACGAAGCTGATTAATGGCTCCCTGTTCCAAAAGGGCTCGCAATTGAAAAGATGCAAAAAACACCAGCATGTAGCCACTAGAGAAAGATACTGTGCTGGGGTGAAGAGGGACAGTTATTTTCCCTGTCCCAAGCAGTGCTTACCACATGAAACAAACATCTTTCCACCTGATCTGGACAAAGCAACGCTCTGGGCATTGGGTCTGTTGCCCATCATCCTAGCAGACTTTACAGCAGGATTTCCGGGCAGACATGACTGCCCAGAACATTGCTTTGTCCGGCTGGTAGTGGCAACGCAGCAGAACGGTAAGCTCTGCCCACAGAGTGGAGGGCTTTCTCTGAACTCTGCATCTGTCCCACAGGCTGTAGTCTGGAGAGCCCTACTCTACATTTATGATTGCAGTAAAGACTTAATTCAGTTATCTAGCAAAGTTGTGAATTCAAATATCAAGAACGGACCTTGACACCAAATCTATCACTTTCAAATGCTTTATTCATCTGTCTACAGCAGTGTTTCTCAATGTTCGTCCACCGCCATACCACTTTTACAAGGTCTACCTGTTCAAAGTACCAGCAGAAGTAATTGGTGATGACTTCATCACCAGTTTCTCCTGGGTTGGAAGGCCAGATGTGATACCATCAATACCAGTAAGAAGCTCAGGATGGATGGAAGGCTTTTTCAAGTGCAGAAAAGCATACTTTGGAGCTCCACCCACCAAGCCGAGCCTCCTACTGCTATATGTTGTGTTGCGTTCCTGATCTCACTGCCAGGTGGCAGGTATCCAGGGGTTCCATGAGTACCACCAGACACCACCTCAAATACCATTGGTGGTACCCATGCCACTGGTTGAGGAACACTGATCATACCACAAAGCAGAAGGGCCTATAAATCCTTTACTGTCAGTGCCCTGCACATGCCCGATCTCATCTGATCTTGGAAGCTAAGCAGGGTCAGGTCTGGTTAGTATTTGGATGGGAGACCACCTGGGAATACCGGGTGCTGTAGGCTTATACCATAGTCTTTCGAGACTGATGGTTGCCAACCAGTTCCACAATAGCCATTGAACATGTGCTGAATTGGCATCAGTGGCCTGAAAGAAAAATGTAAAATGCTGAGTAAATCTTAGTTAATCTCCCTAATCAGGATAGCACCATTTTATCTTTTTCCCCCCCTTCCACTTTAAGTCATCACACTCACTTTTACTTTCTTAGAACCCCAGGAACACATATGTTTACATTGCATTGCATTGTTTCTGTCTTATTTTCTGGCTGAATTCAACTGATGTCTGTGCATTTTCTCATAAAAGGCTATGAAAAATCCCGGAGTTTAAACAACATAGCTGGTATGGCCGGCAATGCTCTGAGACTGTCTCCAGTAACATCACCCTACAGTTCACCTTGTCCTCTGAGACGCTCTCGGTCTCCCATTCCATCCATCTTGTAAAGCGGAAGGCATCACACACTCACACGTGCCCTTTGAAGCCATCTTTACCTCCTCCTGGAAACAGATTAGCCTTAACTGTAGGTTCAACTGATATGAGTATAACTTGTCCATGATATAATTGTCTGAAGAAGACAATGTCACTAGCTTAAGATCTTTTTGTTCTGTATATAAAACCCTCCAAAGTAGTACTTTTTTTTTCTTAATCTGCTCTTGGCCAATTTTCCCATGGCAATAAAGGGACAGTTAATGGACTTCACTGGCCAGTATAAGTAAATAAGCATATTTTCAGGATCTATTTAAACCCATGGGCTTCCAGTTGATCACCGATCCACCAGACCTTCATTTCTCCAGATTCCAACCCATACGAAAGATGTGTGGAATCTTTGTCTTGTTTTGCACATGACATGACTTCAGTCTGGTCATTCGCATGCTCCATTATGTCTCCATCATCTGAAATTCATCTTGCAGATTACCAGGACCTCAGATGGTTCTAGATGGTGTGGGTTATTTTTGTTTTTGTTTGTTCTGGACTGTTTTGTTTTGCATATTACCATCCTGCTAAAATGAGAGCTATGTTCAACGGATCTGCATGAGGGACGGGGTGGTATCTTGCATTTCTTTTTGGTTCTTTTCATTTTTCAGAAAAAAAACAAACCTATTTTCAATGATGTTATTTCTTGAGTGATTGACTTTGGTACGACGCAGATGTATCAGAGCTCTGAATTTTTCCGGTTGTTTGCACACAGATAACTGCAAAGAGGTTGTCATAACTGGTTACACGCAAGCAGAGGCCAGATCTCTTTCTTAATGACTTGGGGAAGGCACAAAACATGCACGAAAGGTAAACACCATCCAGGCTTGCAGTAGTTAAGCTTGCAAGTGCTGCTTGGTCCTACAGTAATGTATCTACTCCAGGGTTCTTCAACATTTTCAGAGGCAGAGTGCCGAGCAAAAAGCAAGACAACTATTGGAGCCTTATTTTTTTGGTCATAGCTATAGGAGAGGAATAGTTTTCAAAAGGGGTTTTTGACCAGCCTTAAACCTCTTAACGCCCAAGCTTTCACAGTTTTGATTCACTCTATATTTTTTTTAAGTTACTTTGTCCTATGTGTTGTTCCTGTGTCTATATGGCTAGCTGTCTGATTGTATTTTTCATCTGTCTCCATAAAGCAGAGTTGCCTTCCTTCTCTCCCAATGTTCCCTTCATATAAGATGAGCTGCTAAATGCATTTTACTTCCTTTTTTCACTTTTTGATATATGTATCTATGCATATCTCAAGTGTTAGCTGATATCCTTTACTGGGCACTTCTTTGACTTTTTCCCCCCGAAATGTGGGACTTAGCAATGGTTTTGTCATTTCAGTAGGGATGCTGCTTCAATCCCCCTCCTCCTTAGCAATCCTCATTCATTCTTTATCCCCCTCTCCCTCCCACACTGGCATTTTCTTTACGATAAAACAAGACAGCCTTGTTTATGCAACTTCATGAATGCGGTCACAAATATGATGTTTTGGGCTGGTGAGGAAAAACACCCAGACAACAGAAGAGCCTTAGAAATCTAAGGAAGAGAAAAAGATAAATAAATAAATCAGTGTCACAATAGATCCTTGAGACTGTTGAAAAATCCCTGATTTTCATATGTTTATTTTTGGTAAGAAAAGAAGTCTATTTGAACATGTAACATATTTTTTTTTCCTGTATAGATCCTAAACCTTTAGCATGAATTGCATGTGAACATTTCTTGTAAAAGATTGTATTTTTTCCCCAGTGCTTACATTTCTGATATTTAGAGATGTACATTGACTCAGTTTTGGTAAAAGACAATGGTAGCTCTAGAGCAGCGTTTGTCAATGCTGTTCCTCGAAGTACCATGGACCATCATGCTGTCCTTGGAGGTACCACTGGAAGTAATTGGCAATGACATCATCACCAGTTACTTCCATGTTCAGAGACCGCGACGGGAGCTTCCAAGGTAAGTAAGAGGCTCAGGGCAGGCGGGAGAACTTTTTCTTGTGCTCGAAAATGGCGCACTAGAGCTCTGCCTGCCAGCTCTAGCTTTCCATCAACGTTGGAAGCTCCCATCACAATCTCGCTGCGGGCAATGAGTGCTATATGTACCGCCCAACGCGTACTACTGGTAGTACATGTACCACCGGCTGAGAACCACTGCTCTAGAGTAAAATGTCTGTATTTGATATGCAAACAGCTTCTAGCAAAGGAATTAATATTTGGTGCTGCTATTATTGGCTACAGTGTTATACAGAATTTATCATGGATTTTTGACTGCTGAAAAAGGGACAATGGAATTTAGCCATACCAAGGACTGTACTGGGAAGAGACTGCTCCTCCTGAATGGGCCCTGATAAGACTGGCCACCGTGAAGAGATTCTTCCAGTTTCTCCTGGAAGTGGAGCTGGTTATGAGGACTGAGGATCACTCTGGTTGCTGCCACAAGCAGGCACAATGATTAGTCACTATTGATGAGTCAGCTGTAAATAAGATGTGTGTGCATGGAATATCTGCTTAGTCATCTATGCCAAGGGATGCTTGATTCAAGGACATCGTCTCTGAGACTCCATGAAAGAAAGAACGAAAGAAAAGGCCAACACACCTCTTCGTATAATCTTCCTGGTCCCCACATGCTGTGGATCATAGCAAGGCACACATGTTTTAACAATAGTGATGTAAATGCTGTCTGTCATAGGTTTCCTCATAACAAATGTATTTTTGCAAAGTTTGTAACTCATGAACATGATCGGCATTGGATTTTGCTACCAGTCATTGCTCTCTCGGTTTTTTGCCATATCTATATTTTTATGAATACTGGTGAACATGCCAACATTTGGGTTTACTTTTGACTTTGATAAGAGACATGTGACTGTAGACAAAAAAAGAAAGGTTTTAAAAAAATCATCGACTTTTGTCCACAGTTCTATAGAAGCTTTCTTTGTCTTGTTTTATTTTGTTTACCTCATGGTTACCTCAGATTATAGCTATTGAGAGAAATAAAATACTGGCAGTGAAAATACTATACGTTTTTTATTGAAACGGTCACAGAATCGACATCAGTCAATATAAAATAGGAATTAAAATATATCCTAAAAAATGTATATTTTGCATAAGAGAGATATTTACTTTTTTGTGACTTTTTGTGGTAAACTGTTCTCTAGTCTATTCTCTGTCAATGATGCTTTGTAGCTAAGTACTGTGTGATGACTTCTGTTCCCTCCATCTTGTTCGGTAAGACCTCCAGAAAACTGTTCGTCACCCTGGTATTTTTGAATGTAGGGACCTTTCCCACATATACAACTCTGTATTGTAGACCTTTTTTTGTGAACATGTCAGATGCATGCAGATGCCTAGTGGAAACCAGTGGCCATGTAACTAACAGAAATGGAGAATAAAATGCAAAAGATCTGGGGAGGAAGTTGGAACATATCTTATGATGTGGCTCATCATTTTTCTTTAGCATTTGCTTTTTCACCCCCTCACTCCTGCCCAGTAGCAGTCCTGGGGGTTTTCCTCCTGGGGCCACCTCCTCCTTGCTTGCCACCCCCCCAACCCAGAAGTAATTGCGGTGACGTCACAGAATCGGAGGAGACACACACCGCTTTTGGCTGGGTTGGTTCCCCAGCCGTTCTGAGGGCTACCCACTTATCCTTTTTTAAAAGAAAGGGGAAGAGAGAAGTTTGGCTGTCAGATCAGTGTGGAACCATCCCATTGTCTGTGCGGTTCCCGACAGCTCAAAAAACCAGTGGTGATGGGAGTGGGTTGCGGTGCTGCCCCCCAAATGCCAAACTATCTGGTACCTGGGGCATTTGCACCCATTGCCCTTCTGGGTACACCACTAATCCTGCCCTCCTATTGAAGAAGAGATTGCCATTCACATGGCTGTTGGAATCTTCCATGCATGAAATTTCAGGCTTAAATCAATGTTCCATGGCACTTCTGAATCAGGTTCAAATCAGTGTTCCATGGCACTTAAGAAGGATGCAATGAAAAGAGAGAGAGAGATGAAGAAGGGGACAATGGCAGAGGACTGACATTTATTATTATTATTATTATTATTATTATTATTATTATTATTATTATTATTATTATTATTATTATTATTATTATTATTATTATTAACAGTATTTATATACCGCTTTTCAACTAAAAGTTCACAAAGCGGTTTACAGAGAAAAATCAAATAACTAAATGGCTCCCTGTCCCAAAAGGGCTCACAATCTAAAAAGATGCAAATGAATACCAGCAGACAGCCACCAGAACAGACACTGCTGGGGTGAGATGGGCCAGTTACGCGCCCCCTTCTAAAAAAAGGAGCACCCACTTGAAAAAGTGCCTCTTACCCAATTAGCAGGAGTTTCCCTCTGCTGACTCATAAGATCTGTACTTTTTTCATTGTCTCCAAATGTACCATGTTTTTGACTGCTGATTTATATTCCCACCCAAGCATCTCAGGCAAGGGTCTGCTTTCCAGGCATTTCCTTCTTGCTTCGAGCATTGTTGGGAGTCCACTCTCTGAACACCAACAGGTGTGACCTGGCACACTTCTTACCCATCTTGACTAACCTCCTGACTCAGACTGACCAGACTCGGGGCCTTGCAAGAAGGTGCTAGTCCTTTTCTGAGATGCTAGTCCTGCACTCCAGCTGACATATCATTCTGCAAAGCCTTGGGAAAGCCTGATCCTGCAAGGACTATCCTCAGGGTTCCTTATATTGGAAACAGTATGAATAGAAACCTGATATATTTTTCCTAGAAGTTATGAAGTTCCTAGACGATCATTTCCACAAGGCAGTCTGTGAGTCTACTACACGCTTCCATTGGTCACTTTGAGGGGACAGGGGCAGAAGGTAATTGAATTTTAATCTTTAGAGAGCTGTAGGCCAGGCATACAAGTAGAGATGGAACTCCTTGCCACAGGATGTGGTGATGGCGTCTAGCCTAGACGCCTTTAAAAGGGGATTGGACAAGTTTCTGGAGGAAAAATCCATTATGGGGTACAAGCCATGATGTGTATGCGCAACCGCCTGATTTTAGAAATGGGTTATGTCAGAATGCCAGATGCAAGGGAGGGCACCAGGATGAGGTCTCTTGTTATCTGGTGTGCTCCCTGGGGCATTTGGTGGGCCGCTGTGAGATACAGGAAGCTGGACTAGATGGGCCTATGGCCTGATCCAGTGGGGCTGATCTTATTTTCTTATGTTCTTAGATGTTTGAAAGCAGTATTATTTTCCTTGCTCAGAAGTAAGCCCATTATGTTCAATAAAGCTTAGGGTGTAAAACTGTCTTACTCACTGGAAACAAACACCTCTGCGTATAAGGGTAGTAGGCATTGCTAAGAAATACTGTAGAATTACAAGCAGAACTGCAGGTGCATTTTTATAGTGGCTACTGTTAGTATAGCAAACGTTTATTTCTATTAACATTGAAAAAGAAATGTGGAGAAAATGTAATGTATTAAAAGAGTACTTTATTGTTAAGGATGTATTCGTGTATTGAAGGGAAGAAAGAAGACCTGGTAGAACGATTGGAGATGAAAGCAACTGTCATCGTATGGAACAAGAATTAAAAAGTCATGAGTGAATTGCAAAGGGGCATTTTCCTATTATCTACAATTCTACGTGAATCTGGTAGCGCCGATATTGATAAGGAAGGCAGGGGAAAGGAAAAATGGTTTGCTTAATATGCCTGATTACAAAGCAGGGGCACAAATGATTTCATTATTGTAAATAGACCCTGGGGGGAAGGAATCTTATTAGAAGCAGCAAAGCTTTCTAAGTGAGAATGTAGCAGCGCAACGCTGCTATGGGAAACAACCAAGGCTTCTGGGGCCTTGTTGTTTGGTGGGAGTGCAGAGGCACTGAGAAAGTTTAGACTATAAACGGGCATTGAGGAGCAGAACAATGAATGAGACACGGCAGACATTCATTCAGAGGGTTGATGCAGGAAGAGCTGAGCCGGAAGTAGGACGGTATGAGATCGAGAGAGAAGTCCGTCCTCCTGGCTAGCTTCCTCAGACTTTTATTCATTCTCAAAACACATGATGCAAAGCTATGCAATAGGGAAAATTACTGAAGGTTGCTGAAATCTGCACTGCTAAGCAACCTGCTGGCTCTGGCTTGACCGCAATACATTCCTAGATAAGCGCTTCTTCATAATATCCTCTGTTTACCGGCTACTGGGCTTCGGACTCAGAATGTTATCTAAGGCTGCGCCGAGTGTGCTCTTTGCGCAGACGCAGAGTGTGCTCTGCTGTCATTGCCAACATGCTGAGGCTAAGGCCAGCGCCTCTGCATAAACACTACAGAGAATTATCACAATATTAGAAGAACATGGTGATGAGTTGTGGGGTGAGAGTGGGATGGAAGTAGTGGCTTCTGTCCTGTAGCATAGCCAGAGAGGGGGGTGTAATACAGGCTCCACAAAGTGCCATGTAAATGACCCCTCTCATTCACCATCAGCGCCATTGGAGCAGCAACAGCAATGCACAGGCGCTGGCCCAATGGCTCCGATGGTGAGTGGGGGGGCCCCTTATATGGCACTTTGTGGAGCCTGCAATACTTACTGCACCACTCCTTCTGGCTACACTAGATCGTCCGTCACCCTTGACTCAAATCTCTATGGTGATAACGCTTACAACGAGCTGCTGAGTGTGCCCTTTTCTGGAAACCACTGCCTCATCCTTGCATGATCCTTTTCTTGGACCCTCCAGAAGGCACACTGCTTGGGAAACTAGGGTGCCCAAGACTCGTAGCACACAGATTTCCTCGTAGATTTCCTGCCCCACAAGCTTAGCTTCCTGCTTCCCAAGAAACAGCATACAGATAGCACCTTAATGATCATCAATCTCTTTGAGTGTGAATTGCATTCGACGGCCACGTCTCAAACAGTTACACAGTGGAAAGAATCTGCCATGCAGGAATCGGATGCTTCTGAACTCCTTAGAATTGAGGTGCATCTCCAAAAGGAATGGTTTAAAACAAATTTTCAGGCGCTAACAGTCATTACGGTTTGACAGGTGGGTTAGCAATATCCTCAGGCAGGCAGCTCAATTTGTCAATTTCTCTGCAAGTTCAGAAGTTCATGCTGTTCCTCAGGGTTGAAACCATTGCAGCAGGCATTTTGCTCATGCTTGCGGAAGCCGAGTGTCCGTCAGACCTACTCCCTGTTAGATGTCCTGGGAAGAATGGAAAACCACATGGGAATCTGGAACATCTCTATGATTCAAAAAAATGAAAAAAGGTAAGCTTGTGGTTTTTGAAACTTAGCACAGCATAGCATTTAGGCCAGATCCTAATCTCCCTCCTGAGTAGCCTGGTGTTACACCAGTCTGCTTTGATCTTCAGCAGCAATTTAGCTGGTGCAGATCTGAGTAGTCCCATTGAGGTGACTGCTGTGTGGCACAGGGTAAGGGGAAATAAATCCCCTAGTTGCGCTGGCTCCATCTCCTACCCTGCATTGGATACAGCACAGGCCAGCTGGCCTACCTGTTCCAGCGCAGGATAGGATTGTGCCCATCACTTATAGTTGCTGCTGGAATAGATCAATACAGTATTGTTATTTCTGTATCTCCCTTGTTACAGGAAGCTCCAAATCTCATACAGTGAATACCAAAAGGGGCTTCCCTTCTAACACGCAGACGATATTTTATTTGACTATAAATATCTCTTCCCTTTATTGGCAGTCAGATTGATCGTGGAAAGAATGTGTTCCATAAGGTTAAATACCCACCAGGCACTGGTGTCCTTTAAAAACATAGACTTCCGTCTTCTGGTCACTTGCGTGGACCTGCGGACACTCTTTTCAAAAACATTCCTGAGAGATGGCTGCATTTTTTCCTCTACCCTTAACAAGGGGTTGGAGCTGGTAGCTTCAAAATTTTCCAGAATGCCAGATGCAAGGGAGGGCACAAGGATGCAGGTCTCTTGTTATCTGGTGTGCTCCCTGGGGCATTTGGTGGGCCGCTGTGAGATATAGGAAGCTGAACTAGATGGGCCTATGGCTTGATCCAGTGGGGCTGTTCTTATGTTCCAGGTCAGTTATTCTTGCTTGGAGTAATTATCGGAAATAATCTTTTGATATTTATGTTTTAGCCCATTTGACCTTTAAGTTTTCTTGGATTTTATCATCTTTCATAGATAAAGCAGAGTTAAAGTTGATTGGCCAAAACTCAAATTAGAATGTCTGTGTCTGCCAGATCCTTAATTTCCTTTGAAAAGAAGCTGTGGTCACTTTCGTTGTTTGAATGAAGTCATGCTTGGTGGTACATGTTAGTGTGTGTGGGACAGGTGAATGCCTCCACCACCCAGAATGGCTCCAAAGGGGAGGGGTCGCTTGCATGCTGCGGTGAGGCTCCCTGCAAAACTTAGTGCTTTGCACCCCCCTCTAGCTATGCCACTGCTCCACTGTCTTTCCACTCCCTGGTTTGGAAAAGGAAGAGGGGGGCAGAGGGGATGAGGAAATGTGGAGGGGAAGAGAGGGTTGAATTAGAATGTTGGAGAGTGGGACGAGCAGGGGCTGGCATGTCTTTGGATAAGGGGGGCAGTATTTAACATGGCACCTTGGTTATGGCACCTAGAGCATCAGGGGATCTTGAGTGGGCCAGCCCTGATGAATGCCATCATTCAGCATGATGAAGCGAGCCTCACAGCAACAAAATGTTCCTTGGCCAGTTATCTCTAATGATTGTGTAGTTCAAATTGGGCTGATGAGTTTAAAAAAGAGAGAATGTAAGTACTTAAGGTATTTGGATATTCCCCTGGGAAGTTGCCAGCTGAGAAGAGAGGCTGTTAAATTGATGCTGCATTTCTTTAGTGTTACACAATTAACGTTTGTCCCATATAAAACGACTTGGTATTTAATGGAGTGCTGCTGCGGCTCTATAATGTTTTAATCATTAAAGTAAACGTAAGACGTTTAATCAACATTAAGTATCAAAGATGGAAAGTCGTTAGTTAAAAGCCTCTTAGTGAAGACTTTGATCTAAAACCAATAATACTAGGTCAGTACTTCATGGAGAAAACAAAGAAATTAAGTAGTTTGTTTTTTTAAAAAAATCTGTGCATTAGAAGAGAGATATTCTGCTGTAGAGTATCCAACATTATGCATTTTAGAATTCTAATGTGGTACTATCTATGCTTGCATTGGAGAGTTCTCATTCTGTAGATTGGAAAGTGAAATGTGGGGCGCTTTGGACCTTGCTCACTCTGAATTAGCAATTTTCAATCTTTTTCACCTTAAGGCACACTGACATGGCACTATAGTTATCAAGGTACACCATCGGTTTTTTGACAATTGAAAGGCACACTCAGTAGGGGCGTTCAGGCCGCACCAAGTGATGTGCATGGGGGAGTGACATCACTACTGGTCAAAAGTTTTAAAATTTTGGTATTGTTGAATAATACCATCATGTTATTCATCAATTGATGTGTAATTTCACGTAGAATGCAATGAAACAAACTGCATTGAAATATCTCTATTCTATCAAACGTTATAGCCTAAAAACCACTGGGGGTGGGGCAATGGTACGTCACCATGCTCACTGCCTGGGACGTTGCCCCGCCCACTGCATGGTGACACACTGGTGTCTCACACCGGGTGATGCAAACCCAGTGACACTTCTGGGCACACTGCACTGTCAGTTGGGGGATTTCACGTCCCCAGTGATCCTACTAATAAATGACCCTCCCTGAAATTCCTGTGGCACACCTGCGAACCATTCATGGCACACTGATTGGAAATCGCTGAATAAGGTGTCCTTCTTTCAGTAAGGATTCCCTCGCAACTACCCAAGGAATAAGCTATAGGGACACCTGTGCTTCTCCATAGAACCCTTGCTCAACCCCCCTGTTTGACCTGGTCAAAGATCAATTGGGAGAAGTTAACTTTTTCGCCATATGGATTGCTTAGGAAAATCGGAATACTCAACATCATGAGATCTACAGCAGCAGGGCTGGGCCGCTATTTGGCCCCAGTGGGCTCTGGGATCCAGGGCAGCACCACGGCAGGAGATGTCACATACCCCACACTGACTGACTACTGACTACTACTCCAGGGCTGGAGACTGCTGAGTGGTGGAGAGCTGAAGGGGCGCTGCTGTACCCAGAAGAGCTGCTGCTTTTAGTGCTGGGTGGAGAGACCCTGCAGCTCCACGGGGAAGCAGCCTACTGGTTACCTTTCTTAGTGCTGGGGGGCCAATAGTAGTTTTGTACACCACTAAAGTGGGCCAGGATTTGAGCCTGGGAAACTATTTAGCTTAAAGTGGGCAGAAGTTCTCCTGACAAAGCTTGGAATTTAACAAAACAGTGGAGGACCTGAGGAGGAGTGGGGAGGAGAAGACGGACTGGTGGAGGGGCATGAAGAGATTAAGATGTGCATGGTGCATGAAGCACGCTAGGAGAGGCAGTAACTAACTTCAACATCTAAGGCTGCAGGTGGGCCTGAGTCAAGTCGGTATCAGGGTCCAGCCATGCCGGCTGCACTAGCCATGCCCCAATTACACCAACTTCCATGTACTTATTAGTATTTCTGTACACGGCCCATGCACACACTAGCTGTTTGTAGCAGTTTGTATATGCGCAGATTCTGTACAGAAATTCTGAAGGGGAGGGGAAAGTACTAGTAGCCAAGATCCATCACCCTCCACCCCAAAAAAATTCATTCTACATAAAGGTGTTACATGAACTGGGCTTTTGTCATTGGTTTTCTAATCATGGAGGAAAAAAAAATGCACAATCTCATTTTCTAAAAGATTTTGCAAGATGTGCATTGTGGTCTTTTGATGAGTATAGAAACCTGCACAATTAAACGCAAGCAGTGCTATCATCTATGAATTGGAAGCAAGCACAGTGGTCACTTTAAAAATGCCACTTTAAAGGCACAGAAGTTTGCTGTTTGGAGGACCAAAAAAAGAAACATCCATGAATCTTTGCATCCATGCTCTTTACACTCTCACATAACACCAGAACCAGAGGACATCCACTCAAATTGAGTGTTGGGAGAGTTAGGACAGATGAAAGAAAATATTTCTTTACTCGGCGTGTGGTTGGTCTGTGGAACTCCTTGCCACAGGATGTGGTGATGGCATCTGGCCTGGACGCCTTTAAAAGGGGATTGGACAAGTTTCTGGAGGAAAAATCCATTACGGGTTACAAGCCATGATGTGTATGTGCAACCTCCTGATTTTAGAAATGGGCTATGTCAGAATGCCAGATGCAAAGGAGGACACCAGGCTGAGGTCTCTTGTTATCTGGTGTGCTCCCTGGGGCATTTGGTGGGCCGCTGTGAGATACAGGAAGCTGGACTAGATGGGCCTGTGGCGTGATCCAGTGGGGCTGTTCTTATGTTCTTAACTACAATTCCCAGGAGGCCTTGCAGGTCTCTTGTTATCTGGTGTGCTTCCTGGGGCATTTGGTGGGCCGCTGTGAGATACAGGAAGCTGGACTAGATGAGCCTATGGCCTGATCCAGTGGGGCTGTTCTTATGTTCTTATGAGTGATGAAATGCAAGACAGGATAGATCTGAGGATGAATCGCAAGAAAAGAGTTGAGAAATAAACAAAGCCGAAATAAAAAGAAAGGGAAAACAAGTTAAATAGGACAAAATATTCCCATCAATATCAGCTGGAATTTGACTCATTGAGATCATGGCAATACTTCCCTTTATAGCTGTAGGATCTTGACTATGGAGATGAATGTGAAAGATAAAGATCAAAGTAGCAGCCAGATCAAAATAAAATCAGCCAGATCAAAATAAAAAAAAAAATCAAAGGGAATGGAGAAAATTAGAGAGGAAAAATGTAAGAAAGCAAAGCTGAGTGACAAAAAGACGTTCAATAGGGGAACAGCAGGGTTTTGTTCATAGTGATATTCCCTTAAAAATAAGCTAAGGCTTTGAAAACTAACGTATGAAATCTTATTATACATTACTTACAGCTTTTTGGAGGGAACTATTTTTCTCTTTGAACAAATCCGTTTTGGGAAATGTAGATGCTCAAAATGTGGAAGGTTTAAAGTGAAATCACAATTAACTGTGCATGTCTACTCAGAAGTACGTTCCACTGTATTGAATAGGACTTACTGCTAGGAAGGTGTGTATAGGATTGTAGCCTTAACCAAGCGCATTTGCCTTACTTAATTCAGAGTGGCCTTTTAAAGACTCAAACTCAAAACAATATTGTGAACCTGTTGTTGTGCCCCCATATCATTGTTCTTTGCATTCACTCACATGTTACTTGCTCATTTCCTGCTATAGGATATGTGTTGGCATCCTTCAGTCTCGGAAGACTATGGTATCGCGCTCTGAATGGTGGTTCTGGAATAGAATGTCCTCTCCAGAGCGTGAAGCCTGGGTAAAGTAGATATGGAGGATAGACTGTTACCCATGCAGCAAATTCCCCCTCTCCATGTCGCTGAAATGGTCCAATGGAAAGGCAGAGGCCAATATGGTTGGTTCCAGCGGCGTCGCAGGAGTTGCCAGAACGTGATTGTGTTCAGCCATGAACTGCCTCAGGGACTCCGGCTCTGGATTTTGCCTCAAGGTTGACTCCTGAAGCCTTTTCCATAACTGGATGTAGCCACAAGGCAGTGGAGGTTTGGGATCAGAGTTTTCCTTCTCTCAGATGAGCTGCCTTCCCAGGCTATCGAGTCCCACCTACCCAGTGGCTGTTTAGTCGTCTCTTAAGTCAAGTACAGCCAAACTGAGGGCCTATTCTTATTCCCAGCCCCCAGGGGTAACTATAGGATAAAAGAGAAAAAAATCAATAACCTCTAAAGATTAACCTGTTGGTAGAAGGGAAAATTCCAGAAAACTACTATAAGAAATGCAGTTTGGACACAGACCACTAGACACTGTTACCAAAGTGACCAGTTCAACTCAGACCTGTGCCAGCAATATAACTGGTGCAAGCCCACCTTGTTCCATGTTGGCAGGCCTGGGAAGGGGGATAGGATATAACCTACACCAGCACTGATCCCACCCCCTCCTGGGCCCAATCCACCCACCCCTCCCTGTTGCTCCCCTGTGCCACACTTACCTGCTCTGTCAAGGTGTCCCTGTTGCAAAAGTGCTGCTGGTGAGGAATCAGCACGTTTACAGAGACAATTTTATATAATGGACATATGCAGTTATAATGGTTTTTCATTTCGAAATGTAGCAAGAAAGGCCTTTGGACTACTGTGCCTTTCCCACTTCTGGAGTAGGTTGCTGTTTGCCAGGATCGACCATTTCAATGTTATTCGTATATTTGATACAAAGTTATGCAACTCCTTTCAAAGGACTCCTGAACAGCAGGAGCTGAGATTTGGAGCTGAGATGCCAGCTGCTTTCACCTGAGCCAACCACAGTGCCCCAAAGGGATACTTTTGAGGCCGGCAGCTGCTGTAATATCAGGTGGTCAGATGCCAACCTCTGACCCTAGCACATTACCCTTGGGGAGAAAACAAGTGCAGCTGGCAGACAACCAGCCAGCCCCAAGTCATGGAGAGATTCTCTTTCAATGCATTTGCCTTCTTTCCTCCTCCCCTGTATTCATTATGTCAAAATAAACTCTGGGTTAAGGGTTTTAGAAGAATCTATTAATGGATCTGTTTCATGATTTCATGATTAAACTATAAGAGCCCAATCCAATGTGTGCTGCCTCCTGGCAGTGCACCTTCTACGCCAGCACTGACTGCCATAAACAGTCAGTACCAGTCACGAAAAGTGATAGCATGCCACTTAGATTGCTACCAGCACCTTCCCACCAGCTCCATTGCTTCTCCAGCCAGTTGCCAATGAAGGTAAGTCAGCGGGAGATGCAGGAGGGTGTAGGGGAACAAGGGCAAAGTGGGATAAAGAAGGAGCAGGGATGAGCAAATCAGGTCCAGGCGGGGGTGGGATTAACACCAACAGTACAGGGGAAGGGGACAAAGGTCTTCTTCCCCTGAGGAAACCTCTGGCTGCTTCCCTGTGCCCGCTGGATAAAGCAGTAGCAGCTTTGGTGCCAGTGCTCCAGCAGGCGCCAGGAAGTTCAGAATTGGGCTGTCAGCTCAGTTTGGAACCCTCCTATTGATTACATCCAAGTATTCCCAGAGCCCAATCCTATGCATGTCTAGACAGAAGTGAGTCCTATTACAATTAATGGGGTATACTTTAAGGTAAATGTGGATAGGATTGCAGCCTGTGGTTCTTATCCTAAAAGAAAATCCTCAGTTGTTGTAGCCCAAATGCAAAATATATCCTTACAGCAGTGTTTCTCAAACTGTGGGAAACTTGTTTCAATATTTTATTTTTAATCTATTAGATTTGATGCTCCTATGGTATGTGGCTGCATTTGGGGACATGTGACAGATCTGTACGTTTATTCTATTGTGTGTATGCTTTTAACAATGATAGTCAATGGGGCTTACTCCTGGGTAAGTTTGGATAGGATTGCAGCCTTGGTTTATCAAAAATTTTCCTGCTTGATGATGTCACTTCTGGCCATGACACCACTTCCAGATTAATGACATCACTTCTGGTGGGCCCTGACAGATTGTCATTCTAAAAAGTGAGTCCCAGCGCTAAAAAGTTTGAGAACCACTGCCTTACAGTATTTAATAAATATTCTTTGGTAAATGCCTCAAAAGCTAGAAAGACAGACTATGCCTAAGAAGCATTTTAAAATTTGGTGTAGGCAGGGATGCTCTGGCATGACTGTGTGTCTTTTAAATCTCACCAATTAACAAAACGAGGGCAAATTTTAATCTGTAATTAACACTTTAGTTGATTAACCTTCTGATTAAATTGAATAATGCTCCCACCCCTGGTATAAATGAAGACTGCTGTCATCTTGCCCTTGTCTTAAGTTAACAGCTCTTTTTTATTTTACAATGAAGCGGAATTAAATTGGACACGCACTCATTATGTTGGCGAGTGGGGAATAAAGTGCAGTTATCTGCCTCACTTGAAACCTGGAGCTTAATATGATGTACCTGGGGGAAGGCCGACAGGAGCCGAGGGGCATCTGGTTCGGGACTCCTCATCCCTATGGGATGAGGATGGGGAGGTTAGAGAACAACAAGGCAAAGGCAGAGTAGGAGAAGAAATTGGGAAAGGTAGTGTGATGGGATGTGATAGACGGTTTGGCACAATGAGAGGATGCGGGGACAAAGGAGCGAATAAGCAGCACATCCTGGGGCATTCCGTGTACAAATGCTTTTATGCGAATGCCCGAAGTCTACGAGCAAAGGTGGGAGAACTGGAATGTCTGGTGACAAGGGAAAACATTGACATAGTGGGCATAACGGAAACCTGGTGGAATGCGGAGAATCAGTGGGGTACCGCAATCCCGGGCTATAAACTCTACAGGAGGGACAGGCAGGGGCGTGTTGGAGGTGGGATGGCCCTTTATGTTAAGGAAGGGATAGAATCTAGCAAAGTAGAGATTGAAGGTGGGTCCGACTCCACTGTAGAATCTCTGTGGGTTAAATTACCAGGCTTGTGCAGCGATGTAATACTGGGGGCGTGCTATCGTCCTCCAGACCAGAAATCGGATGGGGACCTTGAAATGAGGAAACAGATCAGGGAGGTGACAAGGAGGGATAGGGTTGTAATCATGGGGGACTTCAATTATCCTCATATTGACTGGGTCAATTTGTGTTCTGGTCACAATAAAGAAACCGGATTTCTTGACGTGCTAAATGACTGTGGCTTAGATCAGCTAGTCACGGAGCCCACCAGAGGACAGGTGACTCTGGATTTAATATTGTGCGGTACGCAGGACCTGATTAGAGATGTAAACGTTACTGAGCCATTGGGGAACAGTGATCATGCTGCGATCCGTTTTGACGTGCACGTTGGGGGAAGAATACCAGGCAAATCTCTAACAAAAACCCTTGACTTCCGACGGACGGACTTCCCTCAAATGAGGAGGCTGGTTAGAAGGAGGTTGAAAGGGAGGGTAAAAAGAGTCCAATCTCTCCAGAGTGCATGGAGGCTGCTTAAAACAACAGTAATAGAGGCCCAGCAGAGGTGTATACCGCAAAGAAAGAAGGGTTCCACTAAGTCCAGGAGGGTGCCCGCATGGCTAACCAGCCAAGTTAGAGAGGCCGTGAAGGGCAAGGAAGCTTCCTTCCGTAAATGGAAGTCTTGCCCTAATGAGGAGAATAAAAAGGAACATAAACTGTGGCAAAAGAAATGTAAGAAGGTGATACTGGAGGCCAAGCGAGACTATGATGAACGCATGGCCAGCAACATTAAGGGGAATAATAAAAGCTTCTTCAAATATGTTAGAAGCAGGAAACCCGCCAGAGAAGCGGTTGGCCCTCTGGATGGTGAGGGAGGGAAAGGGGAGATAAAAGGAGACTTAGAGATGGCAGAGAAATTAAATGAGTTCTTTGCATCTGTCTTCACGGCAGAAGACCTCGGGCAGATACCGCTACCCGAACAGCCCCTCCTGACCGAGGAGTTAAGTCAGATAGAGGTTAAAAGAGAAGATGTTTCAGACCTCATTGATAAATTAAAGATCAATAAGTCACCGGGCCCTGATGGCATCCACCCTAGCGGTATTAAGGAATTGAAGAATGAAGTTGCACACCTCTTGACTAAGGTATGCAACTTGTCCCTCAAAATGGCCATGGTGCCAGAAGATTGGAGGATAGCAAATGTCACGCCTATTTTTAAAAAGGGAAAGAGGGGGGACCCAGGAAACTATAGGCCGGTCAGCCTAACATCCATACCGGGTAAGATGGTGGAATGCCTCATCAAAGATAGGATCTCATAGACGAACAGGCCTTGCTGAGGGAGAGTCAGCATGGCTTCTGTAAGGGTAAGTCTTGCCTCACGAACCTTATAGAATTCTTTGAAAAGGTCAAAAGGCATGTGGATGCGGGACAACCCGTGGACATTATATATCTGGACTTTCAGAAGGTGTTTGACACGGTCCCTCACCAAAGGCTACTGAAAAAACTCCACAGACAGGGAATTAAAGGACAGGTCCTCTCGTGGATTGAGAACTGGTTGGAGGCCAGGAAGCAGAGGGTGTCAATGGGCAATTTTCACAATGGAGAGAGGTGAAAAGTGGTGTGCCCCAAGGATCTGTCCTGGGACCGGTGCTTTTCAACCTCTTCATAAATGACCTGGAGACAGGGTTGAACAGTGAAATGGCTAAGTTTGCAGACGACACCAAACTTTTCCGAGTGGTGAAGACCAGAAGTGATTATGAGGAGCTCCAGAAGGATCTCTCCAGACTGGCAGAATGGGCAGCAAAATGGCAGATGCGCTTCAATGTCAGTAAGTGTAAAGTCATGCACATTGGGGCAAAAAAATCAAAACTTTAGATATAGGCTGATGGGTTCTGAGCTGTCTGTGACAGATCAGGAGAGAGATCTTGGGGTGGTGGTGGACAGGTCGATGAAAGTGTCGACCCAATGTGCGGCGGCAGTGAAGAAGGCCAGTTCTATGCTTGGGATCAAAACGGCTAGTATTATAATGCCGTTGTACAAATCTATGGTAAGGCCACACCTGGAGTATTGTGTCCAGTTCTGGTCACCGCATCTCAAAAAAGACATAGTGGAAATGGAAAAGGTGCAAAAGAGAGCGACTAAGTTGATTACGGGGCTGGGGCACCTTCCTTATGAGGAAAGGCTACGGCGTTTGGGCCTCTTCAGCCTAGAAAAGAGACGCCTGAGGGGGGACATGATTGAGACATACAAAATTATGCAGGGGATGGACAGAGTGGATAGGGAGATGCTCTTTACACTCTCACATAACACCAGAACCAGGGGACATCCACTAAAGTTGAGTGTTGGGTGGGTTAGGACAGACAAAAGAAAATATTTATTTACTCAGCGTGTGGTCGGTCTGTGGAACTCCTTGCCACAGGATGTGGTGATGGCGTCTAGCCTAGACGCCTTTAAAAGGGGACTGGACAAGTTTCTGGAGGAAAAATCCATTATGGGGTACAAGCCATGATGTGTATGTGCAACCTCCTGATTTTAGAAATGGGTTATGTCAGAATGCCAGATGCAAGGGAGGGCACCAGGATGAGGTCTCTTGTTATCTGGTGTGCTCCCTGGGGCATTTGGTGGGCCGCTGTGAGATACAGGAAGCTGGACTAGATGGGCCTGTGGCCTGATCCAGTGGGGCTGTTCTTATGTTCTTAACTACAATTCCCAGGAGGCCTTGCAGGTCTCTTGTTATCTGGTGTGCTCCCTGGGGCATTTGGTGGGCCGCTGTGAGATACAGGAAGCTGGACTAGATGGGCCTGTGGCCTGATCCAGTGGGGCTGTTCTTATGTTCTTAACTACAATTCCCAGGAGGCCTTGCAGGTCTCTTGTTATCTGGTGTGCTCCCTGGG
This sequence comes from Tiliqua scincoides, assembly GCF_035046505.1. Classification (NCBI taxonomy): domain Eukaryota; kingdom Metazoa; phylum Chordata; class Lepidosauria; order Squamata; family Scincidae; genus Tiliqua; species Tiliqua scincoides. The sequence continues at coordinate 73,624,295 of NC_089827.1, forward strand.
GCATTTGGTGGGCCGCTGTGAGATACAGGAAGCTGGACTAGATGGGCCTGTGGCCTGATCCAGTGGGGCTGTTCTTATGTTCTTAACTACAATTCCCAGGAGGCCTTGCAGGTCTCTTGTTATCTGGTGTGCTCCCTGGGGCATTTGGTGGGCCGCTGTGAGATACAGGAAGCTGGACTAGATGGGCCTGTGGCCTGATCCAGTGGAGCTGTTCTTTTGTTCTTAACTACAATTCCCAGGAGGCCTTGCAGGTCTCTTGTTATCTGGTATGCTCCCTGGGGCATTTGGTGGGCCGCTGTGAGATACAGGAAGCTGGACTAGATGGGCCTATGGCCTGATCCAGTGGGGCTGTTCTTATGTTCTTAACTACAATTCCCAGGAGGCCTTGCAGGTCTCTTGTTATCTGGTGTGCTCCCTGGGGCATTTGGTGGGCCGCTGTGAGATACAGGAAGCTGGACTAGATGGGCCTATGGCCTGATCCAGTGGAGCTGTTCTTATGTTCTTAAACTACAATTCCCAGGAGGTCTTGCAGGTCTCTTGTTATCTGGTGTGCTCCCTGGGGCATTTGGTGGGCCGCTGTGAAATACAGGAAGCTGGACTAGATGGGCCTATGGCCTGATCCAGTGGAGCTGTTCTTATGCTCATATGTTCTTACTTTTGCTCAGTCACTGTGTGAGCTGAACACCGTTTTCATTTCACCTAAATTTAGCTCACAGGTTCACACACCCAGAGGAGCTTTTTAACACTGAAATGCTTTCATGCAGTGCCATAGCTAGAGGGGTGGCAAAGCACTAAGTTTTACAGGGAGCCTCACCACAACATGCAAACAGCCCCTTCCTTTTGGATCCAGGAGTTCACCTCCATTTTGCCCCCACTGCTTATACCAGGGACCCACTTTAAGAACATTTAAAAAGTGAACAAGCTGGACAAGTTTCTGGAGGAAAAATCCATCACAGGTTACAAGCCTTGATGTACAACCTCCTGATTTTAGAAATGGGCTATGTCAGAAGGCCAGATGCAAGGGAGGGCACCAGGATGAGGTCTCTTGTTATCTGGTGTGCTCCCTGGGGCATTTGGTGGGCCGCTGTGAGTTACAGGAAGCTGGACTAGATGGGCCTATGGCCTGATCCAGTGGGGCTGTTCTTATGTTCTTAACTACAATTCCCAGGAGGCCTTGCAGGTCTCTTGTTATCTGGTGTGCTCCCTGGGGCATTTGGCGGGCCACTGTGAGATACAGGAAGCTGGACTAGATGGGCCTATGGCCTGATCCAGTGGGGCTGTTCTTATGAAGGAAAAAGCCCCAGATCACTTTCCTTACCATTGCACAGCTGCTTTTTGAGAGCTCCTGCAGTCTTCTGAGCTGATTTGCAGTATCCACATGCTGGGGGCGGGGAATACAAAACGAAACCACTGTTGATAGGGGGCGCACCATATCCATGCGGATCAGCATCAGTTGAGACCAATGAGAAGCCATTTTCAGAAAATACTAAGGGTGCAATCCTAACCCCTTACGTCTGTGCTTTCCAGCACTGGCATAGCAGTGCCAATGGGACGTGTGCTGCATCCTGCAGTTGGGTGTCACTCACGGAGGCCTCCTCAAAGTAAGGGAGTGTTTGTTCCCTTACCTCAGAGCTGCATTGCCCTTATGTCAGTGCTGGAAAGCACTGACACAAGGGGTGAGGATTGCGCCCTAAGAGAATGTTTACAAATCCCAAGGAATGGGGTGACATCATACTTACCACACTATATCACATTTCTCCAGGAATTGCACCAATAAAGTTAATTAGACCAGCATTACACCAAGAATATATAAAAAATGGTAATATCCCAGTTTTTCCATCTTGGTTGATTTAATGTTGTCCTTTGACATGGTTCCTTCAACCCATTCAAGGAGGGTCAGTGACTGTCTTGCAAATGATTTCATAGAGACTCTTCTGCTGTATGGAACAGGCAAGGCTGGGCCAAGACCTCCTGACACCAGAGACGGCATGCTAAATCCTCCTTGCTTTACCTGAGTTGGCCTCATGGATGAACCAGCCTTGAGAATGGGTGATCTCTATTGCTTGGGGGTGGGGGGTTGTCTTATAGTATTAATTCACTGAACGGACCAAATTTTGCTTCAGCAGTCTTTGCTTAAGGTAGTGATACCCCATTCTGATTGCATCTTCTTTACCACTTGATTATGAGCTTTTCAACATCCTTTAATGTCGCCTCAAAAAGATGAATTGCATTCCATCTACATTTTTATGAGAAAACAAATTATTTAAGGGTTCGATCCAGACGAATGTGTGCCGACTCACTGCTGGTATGCACTGTTGCAAATGTGCCATAAGGCACACCTGAGACCAGTGGCGTGGCTAAGGGGGTGCAGGGGGTAGCAGTTGCACCAGGCATCAAGCTTTAGGGGGGCAACAAGCTGAGCTTGACACTAGTGACCAAAATTGTGAAAATCTTGGTACGTATGAATAATACCATCATGTTATATATCTTTGGAAATGTAATTTAATGCAGAATGCAGTGAAATAAACTGCATCAAACGTTATGGCCAATTAACCAAAAAATGGAAACAACTGCCTTGTGGAACAAAAAGTGGATTTGCTTAACTCCAAATTGACCTATGAGACTGATTGTTCTGAGTGCCAATGAGATGTTATTATGATACAGCATGGAACCAATAATAAGTGCTGGGCAGGTAAGTGGGGACATGGGGGGAGGTGGGGGGAGGCATTCCGGAGCAGGGGGAGGTGGGAGAAGGCGGGGAGGAGGCATGCCGGGGGAGGGAGCAAGATGGGACTGGCAGAACTCTGCTAAAGAGCTACCGCAGAGTCAAGTAGCCCCACTGCAGAGCAATTTTTCTTACCCAGGAGAAGGGAACAAATGTCCCCTACCCCTGATGAACCTCTGGTGGCTGCCCGGTGTGCTCAGGATACCATGACAGGCATTTTTGGCACCACAGCAGCCCCACGCACTGGGCAGCTCAGGATTGGGCTGCCCTGTGCTTATGGTCCAATATTTTGTAACTTGTTTTTATCACGTCGTACGTGTATAATCCTGATTTTGGCTATGACAACTGGTTGGCAACCTTCAGTCTGGAAAGACTATGGTATAAGCCTACAGCACCCGGTATTCCCAGGCGGTCTCCCATCCAAGTACTAACCAGGCCTGACCTTGCTTAGCTTCCAAGATCATGGTATAAGCCTACAGCACCCGGTATTCCCAGGCGGTCTCCCATCCAAATACTAACCAGGCCTGACCCTGCTTAGCTTCCCAGATCATGGTATAAGCCTACAGCACCCGGTATTCCCAGGCGGTCTCCCATCCAAGTACTAACCAGGCCTGACCCTGCTTAGCTTCCGAGATCAGATGAGATCGGGCATGTACAGGGTAACAGTTGCTATGACAACTACCAATCTGCCTTCTGAGTGATTTCCATTGCTGTTAATCCCAGTTGCTGGGAGCCAACAGTGGGAGAGGACTATTTGGGTCCTTTTCCTCTTTCTGGACTTTCCAGAGGCATCTGTGGGAAGTCAAATGGTGATCTAGATAAGCCTTTGGTCTAATCTAGCAGGACCCTTATGTAGGTATGAGTAGAGTTAGAAGCCACCTGAATAATTTCTCCAGGACTTGAATGGAGGAATTCTGAATGGAGGAATGGAGTTGACACTGTCTCAGAGTGTTATGCAATCTGTTCTTTTCTTTAAATAGCTGTTTTTTCCTTTAAAAAGTCTTAAGACTATAACTCCAGTTGAATGAACTCAGCTTGCTTGTTCAAAGACTCTCTTGCTATCACAAACGCTGAGCCAGCTTGCTGACAAAAAGACAGGCTACAGTGTTCTGCAGCTGTTTTCACGCAAAAAGCATCAAGACAACTTCCTTCTTTTTCAGAGCTGTCAAGGAGATGGAGCCCCTTCCACCACATGAGCTTGACATCCCCCTGGAGCACAATTGCATGTGACAGGGATTCCAATGCTACGTGACATTGTTGTTTCTGAATTCCATGAGGTTATCCAGTCAAGTGTTTGAGCAGAACTCAATGTAACCATAATGCGCATGTGCGCATTTGTCTAACATAATGCACATTTGCCTTCCTTGTTGGCATCCTTCAGTCTCGGAAGACTATGGTATCGCGCTCTGAATGGTAGTTCTGGAACAGAGTGTCCTCTCCAGTGCGCGAAGCCTGGGTAAAGTAGGTACGGAGGATAGGCTGTTACCCATGCAGCAAATCCCCCCTCTCCACGTCGCTGAAATGGTCCAATGGAAAGGCAGAAGCCAATACGGTTGGTTCCAGCGGTGTCGCAGGAGTTGCCAGAACGTGACTGTGTTCAGCCATGAACTGCCTCAGGGACTCCGGCTCCGGATTTTGCCTCGAGGTTGACTCCTGAAACCTTTTCCATAACTGGATGTAGCCACAAGGCAGTGGAGGTTTGGGATCAGAGTTTTCCTTCTCTCAGATGAGCTGCCTTCCCAGGCTGACGAGTCCCATCTACCCAGTGGCTGTTTAGTCACCTCTTACAACAAGTACAGCCAAACTGAGGGCCTATTCTTATCCCCCAGCCCCCAGGGAGAAGGGGGCTTGCCTTGCGGGAAGTATAATTGGGGGAATATCAAGCATTGCTGCCCTTACCAAATTCACAACTAATTTCTGAATCACTTACCGTCCAATCTTAACTTCTGCTTGAACAGGCAGGCCAATGCAAGTTTCAGGCAGCCGGAGGCTCAGCCAAGGGCAAGGGAAACTTTTCCCCTTACTCCTGGGAAAGACACTGCAGTCCAAGTGGGTTTACTCAGATCTGCACCACCTCGGGTAGTGGCACAAATCTGATTGCCTTAGGCTGCCCGGGAATGGGGTTAAGATCTGAAAAGTACCAGATCTGGCCCCACCTCCCACTCTCCGCCTGCCCGCCCCTGGGAATCCCTGCCTCCCGAAATGCCTGTTTGAGAGACATAAGGTATAGCGCAAATCCTTGGAAAGTGACACAATGACACTCAGAAGCAGGGATGAGAACTCAAGTCAAGTGACTCAAATCCAATTTGCAAAAGCACGTGTTTTTTGCTGACTCGTGTGCACTCGAGTCAGGAGTGTCAATGACTCTGCCACTGACTCGCATCTGAGGCCACTGACTCAGCACTTGCTCCCACACATGCAGACTTGAGTATGTCAGTGCCTGGGTGTGCTGGCTTACTTTTTTTTCAGCCTGTGAAAGACCTGTGGGATCATCATTCAGACTACAACAGCAGGGAAGTTCCAGCCAGGAGGCAGGAAAGGGTTCATGCTTTGTTTTTGCATCTAGCAGGAGGCGGGGGGGGGGGAAGGCAGGGGCAGTCTCTCTTGTTCATCTCTGAAGGAACCAATGATCATTGGATGAAGGTTGTTTCCCTGGATGAGTGAGGGAAGAAGGCAGGGGGGAGCTGGTTCCTAGACATCCAGGAGAAACTCATGCCATGAGCCTAATGGGAGGACTTTCCAAGTCGCCCAGAGCATTTTGGAGACCCTAAAAGACTTGGGTCCTGAGTCTTTTCTGTAAAAAAAAGTCAGCCATGGCTCAGCAGAAAAAAGCAGGTGTGTGGAAAGTGTGTGTGTGTGTGTGTGCGCATGGGAGTCATGCTCTGGGCGACTTGGAAAGTTCTCCCATTAGGACTTGTTTTCAAGTTGAGTTAAAGATAGTGAAGACTTGGGACTTGACTAGAACAACAACAACAACAACAACAACAACAGGTATTTATATACCGCCTTTCTTGGTCTTTATTCAAGACTTTATTCAAGGCGGTTTACATAGGCAGGCTTTATTTAAATCCCTTATTAAATAGGGATTTTTACAATTTTGAAAGAAGGTTCTTTCTTTCAAGAACCACTACATTCAGGTGTTTCTTTCTGATCTGGCTTCACATCCTGGCCTCCATCCTCCCACGCTCAGAGCAGATGGAATTGCTCGGCTTCAGCTTGTCAGCTGCTTCAAGGTCGCACGGTGCCGGTGGCCTCGAACTGGCGACCTTGTGGATGTTATCTTCAGGCAGACGAATCAGGCCATGCTGGTTTTGTCCATCTCTGCTCAGAAGTACGTCACACTGTGTGCAGTGGGACTTACCCGTAGGTCAGTGTATCTAAGATTTCAGCTTTAGACATTACAGGCTGTACATGTTCATGCTGACTGGGCTAATTTCCCCTCACATCGGCCACAGGATCACCAGCTTTTCTTGTGAGGAGGAGAAGAAACCAAAGAGGCAGAATCTCCAATGCAACCCCGTCCCCCTCCAACAGTAGGAGGACACTGTTTGTTTCAGCTGTCACTGCCTGAAATGATTCCGATGGCAAGTGGGATGGACCACTTACATGGCGCATTGCGGTGCTGCAGTCCCCCCCTCTAGCTACACCATTGCCCTCCTATACAACCCCCTTTTCTATTGTACTGATTTCCCCATTGATTTGAGGTTCTGTAAGCTTGGTCAGCTGAACAACTGGGTACAAACACTTGAAATAAAACAAGTTAATAAATAAACTAGCAAACAGGCCTGCTATTTATGTCTGGCTACATCAGTGGTGGTCACACTTTTCATTGCCAGGTCAAAAAGAAACCCTTTTGTTTTGACAGGCTTTTAGCTGCTGTGGCTGCTGGCTGAATGTTTTAACCCTGGTCTCGCTGAAGAGCTGTTTTTATCTACAGCTTTCCCCTCCAGCGGCTCTTTTAGAGAACCCAAAAATGGTGTTTTGATTTTAATTGTTGTTGGGGGTTATTTTCCCTTCCAGTATCGATTTGGATAAAAATATTCTTGCTTTCTCGTCATTAGTCACCTTGAGCATTCTTGTGTCAAGCGGAGAGGTGGATTGGAAAGACACGGTATAAATAGTTAAGTGAATCTCATGGTCCAGTGCGCCACAAGACATGAACCGGAGACAAGCACATTGCAAGAAAGAGATCCGTCACTCCTGTGCCTTGGTTGTCTTTCTGTGCATTCCTCTGATCCAGTGCATGCCATATGCTATCCCCCTTCCTGGGCCTGATCTGCTGATATGGGTAAATGCATGCTTGAACCAGCCATTTTGGTGGTATGGGTCCGAGGAGTACACTGGTTGGGGCTTTCCTTGGGGCAAGGGGCTGAATATCCCCTTACCTTGGGGAGACCTCTTGTTTGCTAAATTCCCCCATGGGATACAACACAGGCTGTGCCTCAGTTGCTGCATCGGCGCAGGGGAATTTGCGCTGTATTGGGAGGCCCCTGGCATTCTGGAGCACATAAGTGGAGCGTTATTTACTTAAGTAAATCACATCATTTAGATATGCATGAAGTTTTTAATTCTATTCCGCGTATGGACGTATTGAGTTCACACTTTTGAATTTTCATATTCCTTTGGGATCTAATTACAATCTTACTGGAATATCAATATTATAGGGTGGCTCTCTGGCAGGTTGAAATAAAGTGTAATCCTTTTTACACTTCCTATTGTCAGATTACCCTCCATCTTTGCAACTTTGTCTTCCTTTGAGATACACTTTCCCCATCCTCTTTGTAGATTCTGGCAAAAGTTGTCGCCTCTCCTGCTAGGGGGATTCTCAACACCCACAGCAGACGGAGTTCTACTATATTTCAGGAAGGGAGCTGATTACATTATGGTTTGGCTAGCTAAAAAGTTATGATTAGCTCAGCAGGGCAGAATAATTTATAACAAGCATGAAGCTTAACTGCCGCAGGACTTTTAATGAATTTTGAGTGCACAACATCAAGCTGATCATATATCAAAGAGGTTGTGTAATACATTCTTCAGGAACTGAGGCACTTTGCAGACTACTCCAGAAAGATTGAACATTTTATTCCACTCCAGAAAGACGAGACACATGGCAGATTTCAGTGTTGTGATCTGTTATTATGCAGCTGCTAAATCAATGCTTGCCATTACTGGAAGCTAAATATTACCAAATGCCATGGAGGTGCCCCCCCCCTTTACATCCTCTCAGAGGAGTGAGTAGGGAAACATGGGAATAAGAATGCTGGAGGCACTGTGCTTTAAAGAGAGATGCCTTTTCTGTAAGATCTGGGCTGTACTGAAGTGGATATGGTCTTCCTGTATGTTCCAGTTTGGAAGGAAGTGTGACATTGTTTGAAGTTGATGGAGAAGTCAGAGGGCTGTCCAGCCAGAGGAATAACACTGACAACTATCCTGGGAACCATAAGGAGTAACCCACCAGGTCAGTGGCATACCTGGGTGGGCAATGGGGTAAATGTCCTGGATGCCAGACCTAGGGGGGCAGCACTGCAATCCACTCCTCCCCATCACCAGAACTTTGCTCTGATCAGGAACTATGTAGACAGTGGCTGCACTCCTACAGCCACCATCAGTGTGGTTCCTGACCACATCTGAGGGTGGTCCCCTTTAATGAAAGGGGAGGCAAAGAGGGGGGTCCTCTGAACGGCCAGGTAGTCTCCCTTTCATCAAAGGGTCTGATCTTGGAAGTTAAGCAGGGTCAGACCTGGTTAGTACTTGGATGGGAGACCGCCTGGGAATACCGGGTGCTGTAGGCTTATACCATAGTCTTTCGAGAATAAAGGTTGCCAACCAAGGAATCATGGGTAAACAACAGCACAGGGATTGCTTCTGAAATTCACAAGCCCTTGAAAAAAGTGTGGGGATCTGTGAACTGAAGGACCCCAAAGAGCAAAGATATCTGGGTCTGTTGAAGAACCACTTTGAGAATTCACCAAGGGTGAATTGTGGCTGCTGGGAAAGCTTGGACAGGACAGAGCACAGCCAGGACGATGGCTGCTCTTGAACGGAAATATCTGGTGAATGTGAGAGTTCATTGTGTTTATTTCATAGAACAAATGCTTGTAAAAACCCCATTTGAGGAAAAAAAAGGGGTTTATGAATAGCGTGCCTGTGTAAACCTTCCTGAGTTCCATTTAAAAACAGTGAGAGGTGGTTTGGATGGCTGGCTGGATGCATGGATGGATGGATAGATGGATGGATGAAAACCCCATTGGAAAATGGGGTTTATTGTCAGCCTACTTATATAAGCCACCTTGAATAAATGAGAAAGGCGGTATATAAATACTATAATTAATGAATAAATAAAAGGGAGAAGGGTCCTAAAGTTGATGCTGTGGAAAAAAGTTGTGGTTTAGCAGTGTCTCCCCATACCATGAACTGAAACCAATAAGCAAAGGGGGGGAATCCCCAAAGCACCAAGTACATGTGCTCAGATGTTTGACTCCTTCACATCTTAAGTCAAAAAGGAAATGAGGAGAAATAAAAGATTAAGCATTCCAAATGTTTAGTGCCTCTGTGCCAATGCTCTCAGCTTTCGCTGTGGCACTGTAAAATGATGTCGAGTGGGGAGGAGTAGTGCGTGTTATGTGTTGGTGAGAGAGTGAAGTACTTGAACTGAAGTGCTCTTTCTTTCCAACGCAAAGGCTTGAAAGAAAACTCCCATCCATTTTCTTTTCCACACAACAGAGCGACACATGACCTCAGCAAAGCGGTGTCCCCACATCAACAACAGCTGAAATAATGTGAATGCAGGAAGGTGGGGGCTACATTTGTAGGGCCCATTGATGGACAGGAGAGGGGCACTTACGTTTTCCACGCTTAACCCATCTCCTCTTCAAAGGCCTTCTCCTTTTTCCTTATCCTGGCTTCTTTTGTGTCTCACATCCTGGTGTGATAAAACAGCTTTTGTTTTAGATCCCGGTGGGGGGATTTGTAGAGAGAATTGGCAGGTTGGGAAAGGCTTAATCATCCCTCCCACGTTGATTCCAGGGACGGACGTGCGTGTGGTGTGGGGACTGCAGGTGGGGCAGAACCGCCCCACCAGTATCCTCTGAAAATCTCCGCAGCCTAACTCTGTGCTTGGGCATGCGTTCTGCCCACATAAGCTCCCCACTCCTGCTTTAATGTTACAAGGCAAATGGGGGCGGGGAATCCCCCCCCATGCTATGCTATGGGGTGTTCCACCCTCCGAAAGGTCATCAAGAAGATACAGACAATGGTGTCAGGAACATTTATATCCTGCCTGATGTACTATAATGAAGCACAATAAGTTTAGCATCCTGGAAACCAAGATGTATTTTACATACTATTTTTAGTGCTGCGGTATTTAATTGATTAGGCTAATTGACTGCGCAATGTTTGATCTGCTAAAAAGAAGTCCCTATGTGCTCCAGTTCTAATGACATAGCCCCCCCTCCATGAGGCATCATTTTTCTTTATGCCTCCCTTCCTCCAAAAAGCTCAGGATAGGTACATGGTTCCTTTCTTCCTTTCATCCTCACAACCACCCTGAGAGGCTGAGACACAACAACTTGTTCAAGATTCCCTAGGCAGCACCACGGCTGAGCAGAACCCCTGCACCATCCTGGCTCTTACGGCTCTCATTTTTTCACAGAAAACATAAGCATTAAATGCGCGTTTCTGCAAACATAAAATTCCATTTCCAAATATAGCCATTGCAGTGTTACTGTCTAAAAAGACTCTAATTTTAATGGAGCTGCTTATTCTGCCTTGATGGTGTGAACCCTCAGCTCACTCAACACCAGGATTTTTTTGAGTGGAAACTTACCAGTTCCTGATCTGAAGGCACATGGCAGAGAGCACTCGGGTCTTTCACAAGCACTACTGCAGAGAGGTTAATTGAAGATGACAAAACTGATGGCCCAATCCTATCCCCCCCACTGATGCAGCAGCACTGAAATGGCAAGTTCTGCATCCTATGGTGGGGGGGAGGCAGTTGTGGAGGAGTCCTCTAGGTAAGCCTTTGCAGTGTGGGGGAGGTGGACTTGGGACTTCGCTGGCTAAATAGCTGGCGTAGGTCCGCATGGACCCACACTGTGGGATTGGGTCCAGGAGAGGGGTTAGGTTTTGCTGCTGCTGCAACCCACCTTCTTCCTGGTCCTGATTCCATCCCCTGTCCCCTTCCTGTCCAGTTTCACCCCTCCCTGTACTGCCCTCCCCCACCCCTCCTGCTGACCGACCTGGTTTGGTGAGCAGCGGGAGAAGTGATGGGAAGGGGAGAAGTTGCGGTCCGTTCCGCTGGCGCTCCTGGTAGCACACCGACTAGTGCGCTGTCTTGAACGCCTTTGACGGCTGGCGCCGACTACTTTACATCAGTCAGCACGAGTGGAAAGGCAGACACAACGACTGCCCTCAGGTATAAGATTTGGCTCTGAGTCTAAATCTTTGTTGGCAAACAGAGGAATTGACAAGAGTGTCGATCTAGTGTGCGTGACTAATTCATAAAGATAGTAGAACAAATCAGGTGACCAGGCAAAGAGCTAATCAGACATAACATTCATAAACAGGAGGAATGGCTTAAAATAGAAAACGTGAACACATGTTTGGGAGCCGTTAGGCAGATGGTGCATCTTTGAGCAGGGCTTACCCATATGGCAAACCAAGAGATACAATTCTGAATGAGCTCCCAGCGCAGCAAACGGGAACAGCGTGTCTCACCTCGTGCTAAAGGTATCGCTTTGTCTTTTGAGATAAAACCATCAGCGTCTTTGGGTAGCCAGTTTTTGAGGACTGATATGACTACTGAGCAAGAACATGAGGAAAGGCTACGGCGTTTGGGCCTCTTCAGCCTAGAAAAGAGACGCCTGAGGGGAGACATGATTGAGACATACAAAATTATGCAGGGGATGGACAGAGTGGACAGGGAGATGCTCTTTACACTCTCACATAACACCAGAACCAGGGGACATCCACTAAAATTGAGTGTTGGGAGGGTTAGAACAGACAAAAGAAAATATTTCTTTACTCAGTGTGTAGTTGATCTGTGGAACTCCTTGCCACAGAATGTAGTGATGATATCTGGCCCAGATGCCTTTAAAAGGGGATTGGATAAATTTCTGGAGGAAAAATCCATCATGGGTTACAGCCATGATGTTCAACCTCCTGATTTTAGAAATGGGCTAAATCAGAATGCCAGATGCAGGGGAGGGCACCAGAATGCAGGTCTCTTGTCATCTGGTGTGCTCCCTGGGGCATTTGGTGGGCCACTGTGAGATACAGGAAGCTGGACTAGATGGGCCTATGGCCTGTTCCAGTGGGGCTGTTCTTATGTTCTTATGTAACAGAAGAAAGTGTCACGAGAGGAAGCTATGAAGCATGCACTTTTCAGGAGAGAAACAAGTCGTTTGAGCAGGTGTTTGAATAAAGTAAACAGGAGAAGAGCTGCTAATGCTGTAGGATGGCAGTGGTTGCAATCAGTGGAAGGGGGATTGCATCAGTTCTAAGCAATAGTAGAACTTCCTGGTGGGAAAAGAGAGAAGATACCTTTGGGGGTTTGCAGTGGTACACAGATGTACTGTGAATCATGCTGGCAGTCGTACACTTAGGCTGGCTCAATCTCGGCGAGAAATGGGGCTAAGGAGAAGTAGGTCAGCTTCAGTTGCTTGCAGAGACCATCTTAAGAGATGGTTACAAAGTGAACAGCATGTGGTCCACATTTGGGGGGGGGGGTCCTGTCTTGTAGACAGAGATGTAGCAAGGACAGAGCCTGAGAGGCACCTGCCCCAGACGCTATGCCAAATGGGGGGCACAATTTTTTTTTCCCCCTATAGGTACTCAGGAGCCACTTTAAAAACATGAAAAAGGAAAGAAAAAGAGCCAGTGCTTTTGCAGACTCCAGCAGCTCATGTGGGTGCCTACTCCACTTATCTTGGTTCCCTTTACCCTTCTTCTGATAGGGAATCCCCTGTTGCCTAACACAAAGAGGAGGAGGAGGCCCCCTACCCCTCCTCCTCTAGGAAAACCTGGAGGTGAAGTGTGACATCATGACATCACCGCCCTGGGTGCTGTAGCCCCTGGGTGTCTCTCTGCATGGAGAACATAAGAACATAAGAACAGCCCCACTGGATCAGGCCATAGGCCCATCTAGTCCAGCTTCCTGTATCTCACAGCGGCCCACCAAATGCCCCAGGGAGCACACCAGATAACAAGAGACCTGCAAGGCCTCCTGGGAATTGTAGTTTAAGAACATAAGAACAGCTCCACTGGATCAGGCCATAGGCCCATCTAGTCCAGCTTCGGGGCTCCAAAGCACTTGATTTTCACTAGGACGAATGGTTGCCAGTTGCCCTGGGGCACAGTCCTGACCAGGTCTACTCAGAAGTAAATCCTATTGTGTTACTCCCAGGAAAGGGAGGTTAGGATTGCAGCCCTAGTTTCTAAACCACACATTCACACTGCAGAAAATGTAAGCAAAATGATCTGAACTAATGGAAGTTTCAAAACAATCTTCTGAGGCCATCTCACATCGAGGTCATTGTAGTGATCCAATCCGAACATTGTTAGGGCATCAAGGACTGTGGCTAGCTGCTCTATGTCAACATCAACAGTGCAAGTGCCTTAACTAAGGGTTTCGGATCCATCACTACACAATCATTTTTTTAAAAGCAAAGACACACAAGCAATGTGGTTGGTAAGAGCTGCTTCTAGGCTCCGTAGCCGTTTAGCCACTGCTTCTCCGGCACGAAAGTGAAAAACGGGTAGATCTTTATCCTTACTTCAGACCGAAACTTACAGACAGACATTATAGAGTGTGTCAATGAGTCACGCTATAGAGCAACCCTTTAATCCGGATTTTAAACTGGATCTGAATTTCTAGTATGCGTAACCAAGTGAAACTTTACCAGGCTGCCACTGCATAACGGTACAATTGTTCCCAAATGATTCCGAGATTAAAACAATAAATGAGCCACTTTGGATGTAAAAACGACAAGGCTTTAATGAGACCTGCTTCAGAGTCTGGCAATCCATCGTCATGTTTTATTTATAGAGCCGCGTATGATTCATTGTCAGAATTTCTTTCAAACATTGGGAGAAAAGAAGTGTTCGTACATACACCAGCATTCCTAGACTCCAGCAGCTGCTGCTATTTTAAACATCAGAAAACTTCACATTGACAGATTTTGAGTTTCATCTTCCTTCTGGTGCTTACATCTGAATAGTTGCCACTCTACACAATCAAGCTCATTGTAAGGCTGCCTGCCTCCAACAAGCCGTGATTTGGCTTGTAAGTGAGTGGTAGTCTGTGCCGAACACAGCGGTGTAGCTAGAGGGGGTGCAGAGCACTACGTTTTGCAGGGAACCTCACCGCAGCATGTAAGGGGCCCCTCTGAAGCCAATTCAGGCGGGAGGAGAAAAACAGGCATATGCCTTGGGAAGGGGAGGAACTTTGGTGAGGCTCCCTGCAAAACTTGGTGCTTTGCACCAGTGGTGTACCTCCCATTCATTCTAAGGGGCATGTGCCCAGGATGTGGAGACTTGCATGCCTTTAAGGACCCAGTGGGAACCTCTCTGAGGCTCCCAACAGGGTCAGAAACTGTGTTTCCGGTTTTCTGAAGCACAATTTAAAGCTTCTGGAACTCCCATTCTGGGCTTGGCATGCCCTTCTGAAGTGAAACACCAGTTTACACCAGTAAAAGAGCTGGTGGAGATCTGAGTAGGCCCATAAGCAACCTAGCAGCAGCAGGAGAGGTAAGTAAAATTATCTTTACTTTCCTCTCCTAGTCTGTCTGGTCATCTCTTGGTGCATTGGATATAGTGGAGATTGCCCTGACAGCCCTAAAGCCTGCATGCTAGTGGGGGGGGGGTTGCGTTTGGGCCATAAATTGCTGTAAGAACATAAGGACAGCCCCACTGGATCAGGCCACAGGCCCACCTAGTCCAGCTTCCTGTATCTCACAGCGGCCCACCAAATGCCCCAGGGAGCACACCAGATAACAAGAGACCTGCAAGGCCTCCTGGGAATTGTAGTTAAGAACATAAGGACAGCCCCACTGGATCAGGCCATAGGCCCACCTAGTCCAGCTTCCTGTATCTCACAGCGGCCCACCAAATGCCCCAGGGAGCACACCAGACAACAAGAGACCTGCAAGGCCTCCTGGGAATTGTAGTTAAGAACATAAGGACAGCCCCACTGGATCAGGCCACAGGCCCACCTAGTCCAGCTTCCTGTATCTCACAGCGGCCCACCAAATGCCCCAGGGAGCACACCAGATAACAAGAGACCTGCAAGGCCTCCTGGGAATTGTAGTTTAAGAACATAAGAACAGCCCCACTGGATCAGGCCATAGGCCCATCTAGTCCAGCTTCCTGGATCTCACAGCGGCCCACCAAAGGCCCCAGGGAGCACACCAGATAACAAGAGACCTCATCCTGGTGCCCTCCCTTGATAAATTTGCCCTCCCTGTAAATTTGCTCTTTCCTTTTTTCCTGATAAGAATACAAGAATACATGAGGATTTAACTTAACATAGCTTAATGAATATGAATGTGGAAATGTGATTGTGTCTGTATTTTTGACTACGTTCACCTAAGCTTGGAGCTGGTGCAATGCCATGGGTAAGAGATGAAGCTCCTTGGTTTGGTTCTCACTTCTGCCATCAATTGATAGGCAACCTTAGGCAAACCTCTCCACCCAAGTCTATTTGCAATATTGGAATAATAATACCTATCTTGCAGCAGTGGTTCCCAGACTGGTGGGTCATGACCCACCAGCCTGAGAAGCACTTAGCTCTGACCCTTTAAGGGTTGGGGAGGGGAGAATACAGCAACATGACCACCAGGATTGTGCTGCTGCCAGGGGGGGGAAGGGTTTTTTTGACCTTACCTTAGTGACAGCTGACCTCTGCAGGGCTCTGCAGGGCTCCCCAAGCCTCTGAAATTGAATTCTGATAAGACAGAGATTCTCCTGGTCCAGAAGTCCAAGACTCGGGTATTGGAATTACCGTCTTGCTCTGAATTGGGTTGCACTCCCTCTGAAGGAGCAGGTTCACAACTTGAGGGTGATCCTGGATCCGTAGCTGCTCCTGGATTCCCAGGTGGCGACTGTGGCTAGGGGAGCCTTTGCTCAGCTTCGGCTGATTCACCATCTGGGACCTTACCTGAGTCATTCAGACCTGGCCATCGTGACCCATGCCCTAGTGACATCCAGATTAGACTACTGCAACACACTCTACGTGGGGCTGCCTCTGAAGACGGTCCGGAAACTACAATTAGTACAGAACGCGGCCACCTGTGTGGTTACTGGGACTCGGTTTGACTCATTCAGGCCGCTGGTTCGGCGGCTAAACTGGCTGCCAGTTCATTTCCGGCAGTGATAACAATGGAAAATCACTGAATTCAAAGTGCTGGTTTTAACTTTTGAAGCCCTAAACGGTTCTGGTCCAGGGTATTTGAGGGACCGCCTCCTTCCATACAATCCGACCCATCCTCTCAGGTCATCAGAGGGGCCCTTCTGACTGTGCCTCCACCAGTGGAGGTGAGGGGGGTGGCCGCAAGAAAGAGGGCCTTTTTGGTGGTGGCTTTTGGTCTGCGGAACTCCCTCCCCCTGGAACTTAGAACAGCTCCCTCTAAAGAGTCCTTTCGGTGGGGGCTTAAGACCTTTATATTTAAAGAAGCCTTTTAATGCTGACACAAGGGGGCATGGCTTTTTATTTTTATTTATTTATTTTAATTTGGGGGTTTCAAGTTTTCTTGTGTTTTATTGTTTCTACATGTTTTATTTTTATACATATTTATATATTTTATGTTTTTATATTATTTCTTTTGTAAGATGCCTTGAGTGCCCTTTACTGGACCAGAAAGGTGGGATATAAATTCTATAAATAAATTTGTTGTTGGCAACTTTCAGTCTTGGAAGACTCTGGAATCGCGCTCTGAATGGTGGTTCTGGAACAGCATCTAGTGTGGCTGAAAAGGCCAATTCGGGAGTGACAATCCCTTCCACACTGGGAGCAAGTGCAGTCTGTCCCTGGTCTGTCTCCCTGGTTATGGGCCTTCCTTCTTTGCCTCTTTGCCTCAGTCTGTTGGCCAAGTGTCTCTTTAAACTGGAAGAGGCCATGCTGCACAGTCTGCCTCCAAGCAGGTTGCTCAGAGGCCAAGGTTTCCCACCTGTTGAAGTCCATTCCTAAGGCCTTCAGATTTCTCTTGCAGATGTCCTTGTATCGCAGCTGTAGTCTACCTGTAGGGCGCTTTCCCTGCACGAGTTCTCCATAGAGGAGATCCTTTGGGATCCGACCATCGCCCATTCTCACGACATGACCGAGCCAATGCAGGCGTCTCTGTCTCAGCAGTGCATACACGCTAGGGATTCCAGCTCGTTCCAAGACTGTGTTCCAAGACTGTGTCCTGCCAGGTGATACCGAGGATGCGTCAGAGGCAGCGCATGTGGAAAGCATTCAGCTTCCTCTCATGTGTGAAGAGTCCATGACTCACTGCAGTACATAAATAAACAAACAAACAAATAATAATAGTAAAATAACTTGACCTAAAGCCACTTAGGTTTTCGATCGAGAACAAGAAGTGATTTTCAATCGATTTTTATTACTGTTGGAGGCTGGCAGTTGCTAAGGTAAGTTGAAAAACCATTTCCCCGCCCTGGGGCAGCAGCACAATTCTGGGGAGTCAGTCACCCTGAGAGTCAGCGGGGCTGGGTTGTGTGTTGGGACACCGTGTGCAATTCCATTGTTATCACTGCCACTTACATAAGATACTGGCCTCCTTCATCAATGAGGTCCTTATTCCTAACATTCGAGACAAGAGTGATTTCCATAGCTGCAGCCTTCCAGCTGTTTTCTGCTCTTCTCCTCTAGCCCTTTCCTCTTTATCTCTTTCTTCCCTCCTGTCCCCTCCACTTTCGTTCTCTGCTGTTTCCCAACCACAAACTGCTTCAGGGCCAGCGATATCGTCTTTGCTTAACACATGCAAAAGGCACTGACCTCTCCACTTAGCATTTTGAGGGATTAATCTCCATCGACACGTGTCATAAAACATGTACAAATAACAAGGACTGTTTCCTGCTTCGATTAAGTGAAGAATGGGGTCAGACGCACAACGGGAAAATATATCCTAGAGAATCTACCCAAGCACAGTCTGACAGGTCATCACAAAGGAAAGCACAAAGTGTAGCAAGCGCAAGTGTACCAAGACAGAACTTGGAACCTAGATTGTTACGGGGAAAGCCATTATCATTCGGTTTCATGGCCCTACTGGTAAAAGGGGAATCTCAATGGCCTTGAATGAAGAAGTGAGGTAAGACCAATCATTTGCTAATAATGGAATGGCTTTACAACCACCCTATAAGGCGGTGCTTCCCAGACTCCTTCAAGGGAGTTGGGAGCACTGTAAGTATGTGCAGGGGAGGGGTTATCCCACAGGAGACCTTCACAACTGCCCCCCCCAACCACAGCATCACCATTTTGGTGCCACTGCATTGGCGGATGGGGGGGGGGAGAGAAGAATGGCATAGGATTGGGTTGTTAACTTCTTAAGGGCAAGGGGAAAGAAAATATGAAAACCAGAATATAGTGTAAGGAAGAATGAAGAGCTCAAGAATTAGTTAAGTCTAGACTGATTCTGAACATATTCTCCCCTAGTGCTTGGTTAATTTTTAGCTTTGCTATTAAATCCGTAACCTCCTTGTTTGTGAGAGACATTCACGGAGGCTAAGCTTTGCAATCAAACACAAAGTACTCATTTGGGGTTGAAAGAGCAGCAAGTGACTTTAACATGGTATCACATCTTAAGGAAGATGGTAGAATACATAGTACGATTGCTTAAAACTAGCTGTGGATCCCTTTCAGCTTGCTTGAACCAAAATACTGACTGTGTTTTCCCAGAATACGAAATCACAGTAAATTATAGGAAAGAACCCTTGTTGACCTCTCTCGTATTTTGCAGAAATCAAGGAAATTAAATATACCAGACAATGCTGCCTTCCCCAGATCAACAGATTCTAACATCTCATTATCCTTTGGGGTAATTCATTTATTTAATAGTTTCATCATTCTAAGTCCTGCAGCAAAAATTATAATAGAATTGAAATATATTTGACATTAAACAAAACCCACAGTCACTCCAATCGCTTTGTAAAGAATTACAGGTGTGCCCCCTTATCTGCAGGGGTTCTGTTCTAAAAACCCCAGAGGATTGCTGAAACTGTGGATATTGGTGAATGCCTGTCATAAGAACATAAGAACAGCCCCACTGGATCAGCCCATAGGCCCATCTAGTCCAGCTTCCTGGATCTCACAGCGGCCCACCAAATGCCCCAGGGAGCACACCAGATAACAAGAGACCTGCAAGGCCTCCTGGGAATTGTAGTTAAGAACATAAGAACAGCCCCACTGGATCAGGCCATAGGCCCATCTAGTCCAGCTTCCTGGATCTCACAGCGGCCCACCAAATGCCCCAGGGAGCACACCAGATAACAAGAGACCTGCATCCTGGTGCCCTCCCTTGCATCTGGCCTTCTGACATAGCCCATTTCTAAAATCAGGAGGTTGCGCATACACATCATGGCTTGTACCCCATAATGGATTTTTCCTCTAGAAACTTGTCCAATCCCCTTTTAAATGCATCCAGGCCAGATGCCGTCACCACATCCTGTGGCAAGGAGTTCCACAGACCAACCACACGCTGAGTAAAGAAATATTTTCTCTTGTCTGTCCTAATTCTCCCAACACTCAATTTTAGTGGATGTCCCCTGGTTCTGGTGTTATGTGAGAGTGTAAAGAGCATCTCCCTATCCACTCTGTCCACCCTCTGCATAATTTTGTATGTCTCAATCATGTCCCCCCTCAGGCGTCTCTTTTCTAGGCTGAAAAGGCCCAAACGCAGTAGCCTTTCCTCGTAAGGAAGGTGCCCCAGCCCTGTGGGGGACTGCCCCCCCCAGGCTCTGGAGGCTTCTCTGGGGCTTTCCAGGTCTTCTAAGGCATTATAAAGTCACTTCCAGTTTCTCCATGAAACCAGAAGTCACATGATTTGGGCTCTAATGCTCAGTCTGAGCCCGGTACAGACTCCCCTTGAGAGACGAGGGGAGCGCTCCCTTATGGGCAGCTTCCCCTTTGCAAACTGCCCTCCCTGCTTTTTGACCTGCCCAAGCTGCACCTATTGCTAGTCTAGATCAGTACATGGGACATTCAGGAGAACATTGCAGGCCTAGTGCCTTCAGGAAGAGCTCCCCGCACACAACACTGATCAGCCTCTTCTGCCTTCTTGATTAAAAAGACCAGCCAGTCGCAGTGATGCGACTCTCATCCGCGGTCCCCAAAGTGAGCTGGGGTTCATGTGCAAATGGCACTGCCCTGTTTATGGCTTCAAAGGTTGTGCCAGGGAAAATGTGAGGAGGGTCGTTTGAAAGACGGCGTGTTCAAGCTACTAGGCTGGGGGCATGAACACTGCTATCACACGATGAAAGCTGGAGTGCAGGATGGGCAAAAAAAAAAAAAAAAGAGACATGAAAGGCGAGTATGGCACATTGCAAGCAGGCTTCAGTGCGTGCCGCAGCCTGGAGAAGGAAGATGGTTGCCATGGCAAAGAGAAGAAGCAGCAATGGAGATTGGGCAGCTGGGGATGAGTTCGTGAGTGCGTGGGAGTGGAGGTGGAGGAGGAGGGTCACCGCAAACCACACAAGCCATGAACGCATGGGGTGGTGGGATGCATTTGTGCAGTCACAACCCATTTTCAGAGAAGGTGGCACCGGGCACCACATGCCTTATTCAGCTGGGTTTTGTCCTGCATTTAATTACACGTTCCTGGCATAACAACCCATGAAGCTTTTCTAGATCTCTCCAATGAATGTTTCTGCTCTGGCATAATGCAGCATTTGAACAACATAGAAGCCTCTGGAGAGAATGCAGGACTAAAAACAATGGTTGTAGCTTCCTTTCTTGAAATATAGGGATGGAATGCAAACTAGAATGAAACAGCGGTGAAAGGCCACTCCAGTTGTTCCCAAACGTTTTAGCACTGGGACCCAATTTTAAAATGATGCTCTATGGGGACCCACCTTGAATTACATGCATTCACCTTACCAACTGCTCAACCTGGTTTTGTTCTTTACTGTGCTGGGGGGGGGGGGGGTTGCCTTCCGGAATGTTTGTTGAGCTCCTTATTCATCAGATCAGGACCATTCTGGTGACCTTGCATTCCCCCTTACCTGGCCTTTGATAAGAGCCTAAGCACGACTAAGAGAGCGACTAAGATGATTACGGGGCTGGGGCACCTTCCTTACGAGGAAAGGCTACGGCGTTTGGGCCTCTTCAGCCTAGAAAAGAGACGCCTGAGGGGGGACATGATTGAGACATACAAAATTATGCAGGGGTGGACAGAGTGGATAGGGAGATGCTCTTTACACTCTCACAGAACACCAGAACCAGGGGACATCCACTAAAATTGAGTGTTGGGAGAGTTAGGACAGACCAGAGAAAATATTTCTTTACTCAGCGTGTGGTTGGTCTGTGGAACTCCTTGCCACAGGATGTGGTGATGGCGACTGGCCTGGATGCCTTTAAAAGGGGATTGGACAAGTTTCTAGAGGAAAAATCCATTACGGGGTACAAGCTATGATGTGTATGTACAACCTCCTGATTTTAGAAATGGGCTATGTCAGAAGGCCAGATGCAAGGGAGGGCACCAGGATGAGGTCTCTTGTTATCTGGTGTGCTCCCTGGGGCATTTGGTGGGCCACTGTGAGATCCAGGAAGCTGGACTAGATGGGCCTATGGCCTGATCCAGTGGGGCTGTTCTTATGTTCTTAAACTACAATTCCCAGGAGGCCTTGCAGGTCTCTTGTTGCCTGGTGTGCTCCCTGGGGCATTTGGTGGGCCGCTGTGAGATACAGGAAGCTGGTCTAGATGGGCCTATGGCCTGTTCCAGTGGGGCTGTTCTTATGTTCTTAAGCACAGGCCTGATCTGCCCATCTCCTCTCCTTTCCACTCCCCACGCTTTGCTATTCCCTGTCCTGTTCCACTCCCCTGCCTCAGGATTACCTGCTCTGGTGGGTTTCCTGATGTCTGCCAACACACAGGGGAACATTTCTGTGAGCATTACTGTGAGAATGTATGGAAGTACCATGACCAAAGTGTTATAAAAATTCTAAGATTCATAAGGCAGCTATTTCGTGAGAACGCCTTACACAGAAGTGCCTGTAATAGAGTTCACTATTGGGTACCAGGCTCAATGCTGAAGTGTTGCACTTTTCAAATCGTTGTCCAAATGCCTCATTTTGAAAAAGTATGTTCTAAAGATAACTTCGTGTAGGATTTGATTATGGGGCTTGGAATATTAGAAAAGCCCCATGTAATTAAAAATAGTTTAAAATAGGTGATGATTAAGAAAATAATTTCTACTCACTTCACTCTTCAGATTCACGATCAAACTTAACTTCCGTGATTTTGTCATCCTGTAAGCTTGGAAATGCGAATTTCATGGCTGGCTTGCACACCACTGGTCAACATTTCACAGACATTTCACAGATCAAAATAGGGACACCGTCATCAGCTTACCATATTTCAATTTTTATATAATAGATGGCCTAAGCCCTATTTATCAGATATTGCTCTTCACCTCCAACTGCACACTGAAGCTTCTACAACTTTTTTTTTTGAGTAAGAATAATTAATATAATTTTATTCTCAAAATAGATCTGATTGTATCTCATTGAGGAGTTCAGCCACAGGCAGCCCAGTCCTAACCAGTGCTGACTTACTGGGGCCACACGGCCAATGCTGTATCCAGCCCTGGGATTGAGCATGCCTGAGGTCTTCTTGGTGTAAGGGAATCTTTGTTCACTTACCCCATGTACAGCCCCAGTCTGGGCAATGGAGCTTCGAATCCGCTCCAGCAAAATTGCTGGCACAAGTCTGAGAGGCCCTATAATGGGCTTTCAGGTTCAGGAGGGGGGATAAGATTTGGTGCAGACCATTGCAACCAGTTCTTCCCCCTCCCTGGCCTGAACTCCTGCACCACTTGTCACCTCCCAGGTGCTGTGGCATCACAAGGATTTGTATCACACAGTGTGGGAGGCCAGTGTGTCACCCCCACGATGGACCTCCTCCCATGCTGTGGGCAGGGCAATGCTTCAGGCAGTGCGCATGGTGATGCACCCATTGCCCCATCCCACTGGCTCTTTGGCTATAACATTTGATGGGATAGAGATATTTAAATGTGGTTTGTTTCATAGCATTCCGCATGAAATTATACATTGAATGATATATAGCAGGATGGTATTATTTATAAGTACCAAGTTTTTAAAAATTTTGGCCCATAGTGGTGTCACCCCTCCCCATGCATGTCACCCAGTGCACTTGCACCCCCATGTCCCCTTTGCAACACCACTGCCTAGGTGTCAAATCTGTTGGTAATGATCACTTGTGACAACATGACAATATGTAGCAGATGTGTCTGCTTCTCAACAACAACAACAATAGTATTTATATACCGCTTTTCAACAAAAAGTTCACAAAGCGGTTTACAGAGAAAATCAAATATCTAATGGCTCCCTGTCCCAAAAGGGCTCACAATCTAAAAAGATGCAAAAGAATACCAGCAGACAGCCACTAGAAAAGACACTGCTGGGGTGAGGTGGGCCAGTTACTCTCCCCCTGCTAAATAAAAGAGGAGCACCCACTTGAAAAAGTGCCTCTTAACCAGTTAGCAGGGGTTAACTTCTCTGCTTCTCTGTTTTTACACATCCCCTTTTATCCAGTGCCCACTTTCCATTTGCCTGCAGTTCCTTTCTGTAGCATTATTTCAAGATGGCTGACAGCCCAATTCTATGCATGTCTACTCAGAAGTAAGTCTCATTAGAGTCCATGAGGCTTACTTCCTGGAAAGTGTGGGTAGAATTGGGTTGCTAACCTTCTACAATTACTCTTGTTCTGTCTCCTGTAGCCATTGGTAGTTACAGTCCAAACCTTGCTGCAGAGATTTCCTCCCATGGCAGCCACCCGAGGGCTGCCATATTCCAATCCACTAAAACCTAATGTGCATGCTGTGCAAATGTTTTGCTAATTATGCAAATCAAGGGCGGAATTGGACACAAGCAATTTAGCCATTAGTTTTTGACCTCAAATTGCTCACTCAAATGTGTTCTGAAGCCAGGAAACAGGCCAATGAGCTTTTCTTACACATTTTTGCATGTAATGCGCAGCTGAACCCTCAAAGGCATTAAAAAAACAACTAAGATTATTTTATATTAGAAAAAAAGTCTCTTGAAAATTAACCCTCCAGTCACTAGTTGCCCTGTCCTGGGAGCCTCAGTTCTTACTATGAGATCTGGAAAGACCACCATTTTCAATCAATCAATCAATCAATCAATCAATCAATCAATCAATCAATCAATCAATCAATCAATCTTTGTTGGCATAACACAATCAAAGAAGGTCAGCACAAAAGCATAATAATATCAGATAAGGGAATCAACCAAATTCATTTTTCCTCGTCTTGCAATCAATTTTAGAAAATTAGCAACCCCCTCAGGAGTCTTGACTTCTCTGTGAAGATGCATCGTATCTTATCCTGATCAGACCATCCACTTATCTGTGCTAAAGTCAAATCTAGATATGATTATCGCAGGTCTTGATACAATGGGCAATACACGATCATATGCGCTAAGGTTTCAATCCCCCCCCCCCAGTTGACATACACACCATCTCTCAGGTTAAGGGGTCCAATTAAATCTAGCATATAGAACTGCTGACATCACATTACACCTAGCTAGTGAAAACGTTTTGTGATTCTGTGGGTAGTGGGCTGTGATCAGTGGGTCCTAAAACTGACAAGGCAGATTACGCTATGTGAATTCAGGGTTAAACAAGCTGCTTCTGGGAGGAGGGAGCACTGGTGCCCAATCACCATTATAGCCACATCCCTTGGCATTCATAAATCAGGCAGTAGCCTAGGGCCTTGAAAAAGTTTGGGAACCACTGTTCTAGTGTTTATTGCTGATTTTATGCCACTTTTTACAACTATATTGTTTTTAATAAATGTGTGGTATTAATTCTTGATACGATAACCCCCCCTCCCCCCCCAAAAAAAACAACCATGAAAAACTCATGGCATGTTTTTATTTTCTCAAAGTACTTAAGATTGAATCCTGGGCCAAGTTCAGGCCTCTCGAATTCATAAGTGCAAATAGATGTGCAAACTCAAATACCTCAAAGACAAACCTCTGACGACTTCGTATTCACATGAAAGCCTATTTAAATACTGCTACTGGGAATGCGCTCTGTTTGAAGTTCATGGAAAGAGAAGGGATGAGACAGAAGGGATGAGATTGCATCTCAGTTAAGTGCTGTGCCATCTTTGCCTCTCTGATCAGAAGCACAGAGCAAACCAATGAATCTGAGCTGAGAAATGCTCTAATATTCCAATGCACAAATGCATACCTAAAAGCAGGACAGAAAATGGTGACTTGATCAGAAGCCCAAATACCTGACGTCCCAAGCCAAGTTTCTGGCAGTTTCTCCCATATCCACTCTGGTAAAAAGGGCTTTTAATGGAATTGCGCATTACGGTGTGCTGGAAAACAAGCAAGATACCTGAAGGTCATAAGAGAGGGGCCAGCACAAAACTCAAGAAAGTGAATTCAAGGCCTGTGGTCCACCACGGAGAAGGCCCCGTCCCACCAGCTGTCATCACAACGCATGAAGCGTTTTCAGATGCAGAACGCAAGCTTGGATACATTGATTGATGTATAATAAGATGGTATTATTCAAAAACAAATAGATTTTTTGAAGTTTGACAATTAGTGGTGTCACCCCACCTGCGCGTGTTACCCGGTGCGGCCTGGGGTGCCACCCCACTAGCAACACCGCTGGCTGGGCTCACTAGGGCTGAATGCTTTCCAGTGCTAGGCCTGAAGTCACAATTTGATGAAATACATCTGGATGATATAGCAGTATTCCCCCAACCCCCAATCTGGATTTCAGGATCAGAAGATGCATGGACTTGAACCTGGTAACTCCAGACACAATCCAGTCAAAGCTAAGCAATGTCATCTCCGCAGCAACTGTTACCCTGCACATGCCCGATCTTGTCTGATCTCGGAAGCTAAGCAGGGTCAGGCCTGGTTAGTACTTGGATGGGAGACCGCCTGGGAATACCAGGTGCTGTAGGCTTATACCATAGTCTTTCGAGACTGAAGGTTGCCAACCAACCAGAACTTTAACAAGAGAAATTTAAGCACATGCTTAACTCTCCTGACAAAATTAACAGGGGTGTAATGCTTCACTTAGCACTGCCCTCTGTTTTCAGAAATGGACAGCCCAATCTTATCAGGGTTGTGATGTGCAGCCATTTACAACCATTTACAACAGGGTTCTGCTGTTGTAAAATGGCTGCTGCAAGAAGTAGCATCATGCTCGCTCATTGCCTGACCTCCCTGGACCGGCCAGAGCAGATAAGGCAGAGGCTCAGAAGGGGAGAACCAGAGGACATCCACTAAAATTGAGTGTTGGGAGAGTTAGAACAGACAAAAGAAAATATTTCTTTACTCAGCGTGTGGTCGGTCTGTGGAACTCCTTGCCACAGGATGTGGTGACGGCATCTGGCCTGGATGCCTTTAAAAGGGGATTAAAGGGTATCATTAGTCTGTGAAACTCCTTGCTAAAAAATGTGGCCAGGGGATTGATCAGATCAATGGAGGAAAACTCTATCACAAGTTACGCGCCATGATGAATACATGCAATCTCCTGGTTTTAGAAATAGGCTATGTCTGAATGTCAGGTGCAAGGGAGGGCACCAGGATGCAGGTCTCTTGTTGTCTTGTGTGCTCCCTGAGGCATCTGGTGGGCCAGTGTGAGCTACGGGAAGCTGAACTAGATGGCCCTTTGGCCTGATCCAGCATGGCTCTTCTTATGTTCTTATGAAACTGGGTGGGGATGAGGGAGGAACAGGGGGTGCAGAGGAACGGGAGTTTGGGAGGCTGTGGGAGGGAATGGATCCGCTAGATCAGGGATGTCAAACCTGTTTCTTACAGAGGGCCGAAGTTAGCATTCATGGCAGCTGCTGAGGGCCAGAAGTGACATCAGAAAGTGACATCATTAAGCAGATGATGGTCAGAAATAAGCGCTTTGTTCTCACATAGAAACTCATTAGCTGCCTATGAAAATGCAAAAGAGAAAATGTGCAAATCTTGTTCATGTTTTCAAGATATGAGAGAGCCCAATTATCAAGCTGGGAGAGCCCAATTATAAGAGCGGTCAGATAAACTGCTTCTGGGGGCTGCATTCAGCCCGCGGGCCTTATGTCTGATGCACTAGATCAGGGGTGCTCACACTTTTTTGGCTCGAGAGCTACTTTGAAACCCAGCAAGGCCCGGAGATCTACCAGAGTTTTTTTTACAATGTTCACACCATCATAACATATAACATTTATGTGTACAATGTATGTTGGTGTACCTTGAGCCCCACTGAGTATAATAGGACTTACTCCTGAGTAGACATGCCTAGGATTAGGCTGTGAGGCTGCAATCCTAGCCACACTTACCTGGGAGTAAGCCCCATTGAGTACAATGGGCCTTACTCCCGGCGTTTCCTCCCAGAGGCACCTGAAGGGGGGGTCGGCACTCCACAATCTACTCATTTTGCCTCGCGATCTATCGGTAGATCGCGATCCACCTATTGAGCACCCCTGCACTAGATCCTACCCTGTCTGTTTTGAGCCTCCCTGATCCCTTTCTCTAAAGAGCTGGTGCAGGTCCAACGAGACACATTGTGGAGCGGGAGGTTTACAGGGGGTAAAGAGATTTAAATCCCTTTTCCCTACCAAAGCCGCCAAATCCACCCCACCCACAGGATACAGCATGCTCAATTTCAGCATAGCTGCATCAGCAGGGGGTGGGGAAAGATAGGATTGGGCTATAAACTTGGAGCAAGTTCTGCTTCTTCTTTAGGGTCTCATCTTCTTTAGGTCTCTGAAAGAGACCCTGACATCAGGGTCCATTTTTAACCCAGGCACTTGCTCTCTGAGAACAAAAACAAGTGCAAGATTTGGGACCTCTTATCAGCTCTAATGGGCAAATTCCATTCCTTGCCTTTCATGGAACAAACACCTGCATTAAGCCACTGGAATGATTTTGAGTGATCACAGCAGACTATCCAAATTAGTGCTTCCTGCTCATGTTGCTATTTTTGGAGTCTCTTGCTCCATTTAATTTTAATCACATGAGCCTGTTGGGCCTGGGATTACGTTCGGGGAAGGAAGAAAGCACTCCGCTTACTGATGTACTTAGTCAGAAGACAGCGTTACAAAAATGAAGACCCACTTCTGGTTAGTCCCATCTGGTGACTTCAGTATGTACGAAGCAGTCCTTGTCACAAGGCAAAGCAAGACAGCCCCACCTCCTTGGAGTTCTGTGCGTACGCTAGAACTCACAGAACCTGAATAGGAGCCCATGAGCCAGAGTGCAGTGTGACTTGTGGGCTGATTCAATGAGCTGCTACACCACCAGCACTGATCAACGTAGGCTGAGGCAGAATAAGATCATGCCCCACTGGATCAGGCCATAGGCCCATCTAGTCCAGCTTCCTGTATCCCACAGCGGCCCACCAAATGCCCCAGGGAGCACACCAGATGACAAGAGACCTCATCCTGGTGCCCTTCCTTGCATCCGGCACTCCGACATAACCCACTTCCAAAATCAGGAGGTTGTGCATACACATCATGGCCTGTACCCCATAATGGATTTTTCCTCCAGAAACTTGTCCAATCCCCTTTTAAAGGCGTCCAGGCCAGACGCCATCACCACATCCTGTGGCAAGGAGTTCCACAGACCGACCACACGCTGAGTAAAGAAATATTTTCTTTTGTCTGTTCTAACTCTCCCAACACTCAATTTTAGTGGATGTCCCCTTGTTAAACGCCGTAGCCTTTCCTCATAAGGAAGGTGCCCCAGCCCCGTAATCATCTTAGTTGCTCTCTTTTGCACCTTTCCCATTTCCACTATGTCTTTTTTGAGATGCGGCGACCAGAACTGGACACAATACTCCAGGTGTGGCCTTACCATAGAATGACTGCAACCTGTAGCTTCCCGTAGGCGTTGGGAGCTTCACAATGTCACGCAAGACATTACCCTGTTGGGGGCAAGAGCACAATGGATTGGGACATTACATTTCCTTCTCTGGGGTCAGTGAAGCGGTGAGATAAGAATACCAATTGGATGTGTGGAGACCTCATGGGTCACAATGCCTGCAATACGAATTCTGAGATACAAAGGTTAACAAAATATTCTTGCCATACATGTTGTGGGGGATGCACACCGGAACACATCCTCTCCAGCCCCCACATGTCTCCACACCTCCCTGTTGCACCCACCACACCTGGTTACCTGCACATCTGTACAGAGCCAGGGGTTGGAGCAGGCCATCGGCGCTGCAGCACCTTGGGTGGCAGAACTGAAATAGCTTCCGGCTGCCCACTCTGCCCAACACCTTAAGGCCTTTGCGATGTCGTGACTGGCATTATGACCTCCCAACTGGCCAGATAGGATTGGGCTGTTTGTGCGGAAAACTAGACTAGAGACAGTAATGTAGCTTCACAGGTCTGTCAACCGTTTTAACGGTCGCTTGGAGGGCTGAAAATAGCATAGCAGAAAGTGGAATTTTTCATGTTGATCAGTTCAAAGGAAATGCAGGCTTTGCTAACTATAATGAATGAAGTCTACATTCAACTTGGTTTCTTTTTCTTCCCAAAGAAAGTAACAGCATAAGGTATCCTTGCTCCCTTGTGCAAGCTAATTATATCATGAAGAAAACCCCAGAGGAGATACAGCTTGAGAGGAACTTCTACAGATGGATATCCCGCTTAGGTGGGAAAAATGTTCATGGATGACCTGACATTCCCTGGTATTCTTTCAGGGCCAGTGGAGAGCATTTGGGCGGCACAGATGCCTGCAGGGAAAAAGTACCCCCCCCCCTTGCAATCCAAGCAACACCGGAAAGCAGGCAGCAATTGTAGGTGTCAGTTCCAGAAATAAGAAGTACAATCTATTTGATTCAATTAGGTCAGCTTCAGCCTAGAAGTGCAGCATATTCAAGAACTGCTCTATATGATTTAAAGCAGTGGTTCCCAAACTTTTTTGGCCAGAGGGCCACATCAAATATCTGGCTTGGTGTGGAGGGCCGGAAAAAGAATTTAAATGTAAAATTTAAATAAATAAATTTGAGATGGAACTTAGATGAATGAATAAATGAATGCATGGGCTCATTCATTCAACCTCTCAGGCCCCCAGAACACCCTCCAGACACAATCAGAGCACGGTTCTGGTCATGTTAAGTTGAGTGGGCCAGAGGCTTTCAGGGGACAAGAGGTTGGCCACGGGCCGGAAAGAGGCTTGCTGCGGGCCGCATCTGGCCCCTGGGCTGGGGTTTGGAGACCCCTGATTTAAAGCAATTGTACCCAAACTTTTCGGCATTGGGACCCACTTTCTATCGGAACCCACCTCGGTTTACGAGACTCTAAAAAAGGAGACGTAGAAAGACATTATTTACAAATAATAATAATCCCCCCCAAAATGCTCAAAAATATCTCCCTATATTTACACATTCTTGCAAACTGCAGTAGCTTAGTTTGCCAGGAGCTAAGCTCTTTGCAGGACAAATTTGCTGCTAACTGATTTTTGGATAGCCTCAGGGCTTGAGGCAATTAGTTATCGGATCTTTCCATCACCCACGTCTTCATTGGAGGCTCTGCTTGGCTGCTATGGCACCCACCAAAAATCGGGTCATAACCCACCAGTGGGTCTCGACTCAGTTTGGGAACCACTGACTTAAAGGGTTGCTTCACGCATTATTAAAGAACCCAAGAAACAGAATTGTCTAATCTTCTCTACGCAAACAAAGTAATCTCTCTTTTCTGGTGCTCATGGCAAAGCTCATGATTTCCATTAAACCTTAAATATGCTTGTATAGGAAATTCTGTATTTTTTTCCCCTCTTGTATTTTTAATATATTTCCTTTTATAGGCAGTGTGTTGGCATCCTTCAGTCTTGGAAGATTATGGTATTGTGCTCTGAATAGTGGTTCTGGAACAGAGTGTCCTCTCCAGTGCGCAAAACCTGGGTAAAGTAGATATGGAGGATAGACTGTTTCCCATGCAGCAAATCCCCCCTCTCCACGTCGCTGGAATGGTCCCATGGAAAGGCAGAAGCCAATACGGTTGGTTCCAGCGGCATCGCAGGAGTTGCCAGAACTGTGTTCAGCCATGAACTGCCTCAGGGACTCTGGCTCCAGATTTTGCCTCGAGGTTGACTCCTGAAGCCTTTTCCATAACTGGATGTAGCCACAAGGCAGTGGAGGTTTGGGATCAGAGTATTCCTTCTCTCAGATGAGCTGCCTTCCCAGACTAATGAGTCCCACCTACCCGGTGGCTGTTTAGTCGCCTCTTACGACAAGTACAGCCAAACTGAGGGCCTATTCTTATCCCCAGCCCCCAGGGGAAATGTTACAGGCAATGTTATACAAAACTAGCAGATTAAATTACAGGTGTCCAGAAGGACAAAGAAATAAGAATAACCAGAAAAGGAAACCCCAAACCCAACAGTAACCCTGCCTATGACTGCTCCGTTCAACGGTTGACAGCATGCAATATAGAGGAATTAATCTCCACAATGCTGTGAGTTTATGATGTGCAATGGATATAAAAGCACCGATTTCTAGCAATAACCAAGGCAGACAAACAGAGAGTATGACTAAGATGGCTGAATAAAATTGCTTTTGCAGCCCCAATATGTTTGTTAATGTTCAAAATATCATTTTTTCCCCTGATAGTTTGTCTTGGGTGGTGGGTGGGTGGGGGACTTATGAACCTAATTAAGGTACAGGAAGAGAAGAGGAGAGAAACTTTTTCCATTAATTGGATTTTGTTGAACAGCATGACTCTGATTTGCACCTAATCTTAACCATTCATTTTCAAAAATAAAAACGAGAGGAAGGAGCACGTGGACATTTCGTCCTCAGTCGAATGCTTAAAACATGGAACAGAGCGCACTGAATCGGAAACTGAAACACTTCAGTGAAAAACAGAAGTGATGTTCTTAGGCCTTCTGGAGGCCTCAGAAGGCCAACTGGGGGATTGTGCATGGTCTCTCCAGCCCTCAGAAGGCCTAAAACCTCTTCCACTTGAAATCGGAGGCATTCAGAGTAGTAATGGCAACATGCAGGTAGTACTTACTGTACTTCCCCCCTCTGGTTACGTTACTGCAGGTAGTTCCAGAGCTTCGCAGGAATGTGGGGAACCAAGCAACTTTTTGTTGACGCCATCTAGACCGGAGCCTTTTCAAAAGCTGAGTCCCATGAGGATTTTTCTTTTCAAATACTTTTGATTTAAAGAATCCCACAGGTGGGAACTTCAGTGTTCTTATTTCTGCAGCAGTACATCATGTTTTCTCGGCCTGGCAGGTTGACACCGTCTTTATCAGTCTCAGCTTTGTTCTCTTACCTAGGCATGAATTTCAGAACCACAAAGCGAATGACGTTCTCTACTTCTGAACCTGCCTTGCTGATCACAGAGCCTCTTGGCCAATCTCAGAGATCTTTCATGGAGACATGACTGGAAAGATAAACCCAATCTTGGGAGTGGGCGAGAGCAGGCAGGATGGAATGACTGGGAAATGAGGTCTGGAAAGCAAATTCCTTGTCTAGTATAAAAGTCAGTGAAATGTGGTACATTTATATTTACAGATGACTCTGCAGGAATTTTTCCTTCAAACTTCCGAAGTGCAACCTTATAACCACTAAAATCAGCAGCAAGTTTGATGCCAGCTCAGGTGATGCTGTAGGCAGCGTTTCTCAGCTTGTGGGTTGAGACCCACCAGGTGGGTCACAATCCAATTTCAGGTGGGTCATGTAGCACCTACTTCAGCCGCCCTTGAAAATGCAGAACTGAAAATGTAGGGCACAGACCTGCTGCGCAGGGCGGGATCCTGGTGGGAGAGAGGCACGAGACTTTGCCCTGAATAAGTGGGGAGCTGGAAAAGGGTGGAAGGCTACGTGGCTAATCAACTGTTAAGTCCTGGCATTATTGCACTTCAAGGGAGTTGGAAGCCTTTAAAACATGTAAAATACATCATGTGCAACCACATGGCATGCAGTGCTAAAAGGGGAATGGTGGTGGTTGAGAGATGCTCCTAGCCCATGCTCTCCTCCACACAGGCAACCAG
Source organism: Tiliqua scincoides (assembly GCF_035046505.1). NCBI lineage: Eukaryota > Metazoa > Chordata > Lepidosauria > Squamata > Scincidae > Tiliqua > Tiliqua scincoides. Next base: position 73,657,233 of record NC_089827.1, read on the forward strand.
GTGCCTTACACATGGCTATTAGCTTGCGACATCCTTATTCTAGCTAGCCCAGAATGACTCGTTAAAACCTCAAGCTCTCATTACGAAGAGGAACAGCACGTTTTTCGCCCTTATGGCTCTTGAGAAATGTGTGAACATGTGTGGGCTGGGCCTGAAGTGCCCCAGTGAGATCAGCAAATGTCAAGCCTGATAGATCAAGGAGTCATAAGAACATAAGAACAGCCCCACTGGATCAGGCCATAAACCTGTCTAGTCCAGCTTCCTGTATCTCACAGCGGCCCACCAAATGCCCCAGGGAGCACACCTGATAACAAGAGACCTGCAAGGGCTCCTGGGAATTGTAGTTTAAGAACATAAGAACAGCCCCACTGGATCAGGCCACAGGCCCATCTAGTCCAGCTTCCTGTATCTCACAGCGGCCCACCAAATGCCCCAGGGAGCACACCAGATAACAAGAGACCTGCAAGGGTTCCTGGGAATTGTAGTTAAGAACCTAAGAACAGCCCCACTGGATCAGGCCATAGGCCCATCTAGTCCAGCTTCCTGTATCTCACAGCGGCCCACCAAATGCCCCAGGGAGCACACCTGATAACAAGAGACCTGCAAGGGCTCCTGGGAATTGTAGTTTAAGAACATAAGAACAGCCCCACTGGATCAGGCCACAGGCCCATCTAGTCCAGCTTCCTGTATCTCACAGCGGCCCACCAAATGCCCCAGGGAGCACACCAGATAACAAGAGACCTGCAAGGGTTCCTGGGAATTGTAGTTAAGAACCTAAGAACAGCCCCACTGGATCAGGCCATAGGCCCATCTAGTCCAGCTTCCTGTATCTCACAGCGGCCCACCAAATGCCCCAGGGAGCACACCAGATAACAAGAGACCTGCAAGGCTTTCTGGGAATTGTAGTTAAGAACCTAAGAACAGCCCCACTGGATCAGGCCATATGCCCATCTAGTCCAGCTTCCTGTATCTCACAGCGGCCCACCAAATGCCCCAGGGAGCACACCAGATAACAAGAGACCTGCAAGGCTTTCTGGGAATTGTAGTTAAGAACCTAAGAACAGCCCCACTGGATCAGGCCATAGGCCCATCTAGTCCAGCTTCCTGTATCTCACAGCGGCCCACCAAATGCCCCAGGGAGCACACCAGATAACAAGAGACCTGCAAGGGTTCCTGGGAATTGTAGTTAAGAACCTAAGAACAGCCCCACTGGATCAGGCCATAGGCCCATCTAGTCCAGCTTCCTGTATCTCACAGCGGCCCACCAAATGCCCCAGGGAGCACGCCAGATAACAAGAGACCTCATCCTGGTGCCCTCCCTTGCATCTGGCCTTCTGACATAGCCCATTTCTAAAATCAGGAGGTTGCACATACGTATCATGGCTTGTAACCCGTAATGGATTTTTCCTCCAGAAACTTGTCCAATCCCCTTTTAAAGGCGTCCAGGTCAGATGCCATCTCCACATCCTGCGACAAGGAGTTCCACAGGCCGACCACACGCTGAGTAAAGAAATATTTTCTTTTGTCTGTCCTAACCCTCCCAACACTCAATTTGAGTGGATGTCCCCTGGTTCTGGTGTTGTGTGACGCCAGGCCTGTTTTTGGATTTATGACAATTTTCAACCCGACCCTCAACTAATTTCAGTTTCAGTGTAGTTTAAGGTTGATTTTGCAGGAGGGCAGTTTGAGCAGAATAAAAGTTTACTGTAATTTACAAATATTCATAATGCTCTTTATGACAAGCATGGAGTTTGTGAACCTTTGCCCTCGTTTTTTGCAGTCAAAGATACAAAATCAGCTGTATTGTAAGTCCTAGATAGGGTGGTCCTTGTTAATCAAGTACTTCTGTTTTCTTGGTATTGTTGTGGCCATTCTGAGGACAGCAGAGGGCACAAAAAGTGGGTTGCAGTCCAGGCGTGACCCGGATGTGGCCTATGGGCTCTCCCAATAAGGCATTGAGAACTACAGGGAGAATCACATTGGTGCATATGGGGTCATGATCCTACCGCACCTAGGCTTGTGACCCACCAATGTATCATGACCCACAGTTTGAGAAATGTCGTTCGAGATTAGTGTTTCTCAACTAGCGGTACCTGCACCACTGGTTGTACTCAAGGTGGTGTCTTGTGGTACTTGCGGGACCCCCGGACCCCCACCACCTGGCAGTGAGACCAGCAATGAAACAGGCAGAGTAGGAGGCTCACCAGTACTTCTGGTGGTACTTCCAATAGCTGGACCATGTAAAGTGGTACAGTGGGGGACAAACGTTGAGTAACACTGTTCTAGATTATGAGAACCATTGTTTTGAACCTTCTAGGTGTGTTTGCTTTGTCTGTTACTTAAGCCATTTCTGCCCACTGTTGCATATACGCAACAGGTATCAAACTTGTGGGCTGGGCAGAAATGGGTTAAACAGCTCTCTTGGAAGCTAACCAGGATCATAGTCAGTGAGCTATGGTCCTAACAAAAGTCCTTTCTCACAAACTGCTGCTTGCCTTGAGAAAGCTGTTTCCCCACCAAGGCAAAAAGTTGCGGGGGAGAAAAAGCCATAGTCTTCATGCCATTATCTCGATCTTGATCACCCCTCCTAGCTATTTACTTTCATGTGTATTATTTAAGCGAAAAGTTAAGTTAAAAATGGGCCAAACGGCATGTTTAACAAGGAGCTGTTGCACATACACAGTTAGGAGAGACACGCTTGGTGCACGAAGATTTCTGCTGCACCAAAGCCAGACCCTAAAGAAGCCACAGCTGCTCTCTAAAAGCCAGCAAATTTTCCAACCTTACTCAACAAGATTATTGCCTATTCTGTCATGATTTCCGTGGATTTCTATCTAAAGCTACAGAAAGATGATGACTCTGGTAGTGGAACCCCTGGAGCTGGTGACATTTGAAGTTGGCTGCGACGGCCCTCCCCGCTGCGTGACTAAAATAGAAAAGACAATCTGAACTTCTATCATCATGCCTTCCAGTCACAGAAATTTAGGGTGGCTGGTGGAGCTGCAAAATAACATCATGGCACATTAATATGGTCCGTCTGTCTGTCTGTGTTCTAGAATCAAAAGTACCAAAAGGTCATCTGACTCAACAGAACCTGAGATAGGCCAATCTACCTATATTCTCCTCTGGGTTAATTCATGTCATCCAGACTATCCAGGGCCACCAGCAGGAAGCAGGAGCACTGCAAGCAGGGACCTTGACTTGTTTGAGAATGGCCATAGGATGATGGCAGCCATGCTGCCAGAGGTATCCTTGCAGTTCCCTGGGGGGAAGGCAGTGCTTAAGTGGAGCTTGCTATTCTGGAAGTTCAGGGTTGAAGTAATGAGGTAATCATATCACGCCCGACCTTCCGGATTCTCAGAAGCCCACCTCCCTTTGCAATCTTCAGCCTGCTTTGAGTCCAGCCGCCACATGCTCTCGCAAGAGCTTACGGTGGCTTGGCTGACGTGGCCAGAGGTATAAGACAGGGGTGCCCAAACCCCGGCCCTGGGGCCACATGCAGCCCTCAAGGCCTCTCAATGCAGCCCTCAAGGAGCCCCCAGTCTCCAATGAGCCTCTGGCCCTCCGGAGATTTGTTGGAGCCCACACTGGCCCGACGCAACTGCTCTCAGCGTGAAGGCAACTGTTTGACCTCTTTGCGTGAGCTGTGGGATGAGGGCTCCCTCCACTGCTTGCTGTTTCACGTCTGTGATGCAGTAGTGGCAGCAAAGGAAAGGCCAGCCTTGCTTTGTGCAGGGCCTTTTACAGGCCTTGAGCTATTGCAACACCTTCATTCATTCGTATAAGTTCATCTTTAATATATTCACTTATGCAAACTTATGTAAATTTATTCAAATTTTAAATGTAAATTAATTCTTTCTTTCCCCGGCCCCCCGATGCAGTGTCAGAGAGATGATGTGGCCCATGCCAAAAACTTTGGACACCCCTGGTATAAGATGAGGCTCAGACAGTGTGGTGATGTGCTCCTTCGGTCCTTGTGCCTGAGGATGGCCTGTGTCTTCCCCCCAGCCGTGACACCGCTGCATGCCACCATAGGCAATGTCTAGAGTAGGTTTAAGTCAACCAGGTAACCTGAATTTTGAGGGCAGTAAACGGTTAAGAAACCTGGATCATCTATGGGAGTTGTAACAGCAGGTGATACCTCCGGGCTGGCTGCTTGGAAAGCCCTGCACAGCGGGACTTGAAAACCACGCCCCCCCCCTGCTTGAGCATTGCATATTTCAGCCATAAAATGTTCCACTGACAGCTGTCGTTTCCCACTTCTTCTGTGCTCTTCTGCTCTATGAAGCTGCATCCTTTTCATGCTCAGCTGAAAGGCATCGTTAATCAAAGGGATGTCTTTCCTTTTGAAGTGGCTTTGATGAGCTAATCCGGTTTATCCCAGTCCTACAATCTTGTAAAAATGTCATTATTCTGATTGCAGTCAAGGTGTTGCAATGTTCTGTTTGACCGTTTGAAGCAAAAAAGACCCTGGGAAGCTTTCCCATTGTTCCAATCTCTTGGATACCATATGAGATAATGTTGCTGTTAATCCTCCTCCTCCTCCTCTTTCTCCACTGGTCACTATACAAAAAGTATATAATATACAAGGTTCAAACAATGTTTGGGAACATTGTGTCTAGAAGGCTTTTTAGAGAATGAGCAGGTCAATATCATGTGGGACTTTCAAATTCAAATGGACGGTCATCTTGAACATAAAACACCTGCTATAACAATACAGGTTGGGCATCCCTTATCTGAAGTACTTGGGGTGGACCTCCCCACCCCTGCGCCCCGGGCAAAGGTCCACAATGGCATCCCCCATGGGCTGTTGCCACCCCCTGCACGAAAATCCACCCTCCCAACTCACCTGAGGCTCATGGAGCCGTGCATGACCTGAGCCGACATCGTGGAAGCTTCTCTGAGGTTCCCTGACGCTATAAACTGTGCTTCCGGGAAACCAGAAGCACAGTTTCCGATCCCTTCCGGAGCCTAAGAGAGGCTTCCACGAGGTCCTAGAGGCTCATGCCTGGGGCATTTGCCCCATCAGACTTAATAGCAGGTCCGCAACTGGGGGTTGCAACCAATTCTGCCCCCTCCCGGGCCTGAACCCCTGCACCACTTGTCGCCTCCCAAGTGCAGTGGTATCACTAGGGTTTGCATCACCTGGTGCAGGAGACCAGCATGTCACCCCCATGATGGATCACCTCCCATGCAGTGGGCTGGGCAGTGCCCCAGGCAGTTGGTGTGGTGATCCACCTTTGCCCCACCCACTGGTTTTTTGGCTATAACATTTGATAGAAAAGAGATATTTCAATGCGGTTTCTTTCATAGCATTCTGCATGAAATTACACATCAAATGATATATAACATGATGACATTATTTGAAAATACCAAGATTTTGAAGATTTTGGCCGGTAGTAGAGTCACCCCCCAGTGCGTGTCACCCGGTGCAGCCTGCACCCCCCTAGAGATGCCACTGCTTGTATCCACTACTCAAATTATTATTATTTTTTTTTGGGGGGGGGGGAGTTCGTTGTTGTTTGTGTTTCATATAGTTTTGAATAATAACAGTCACAATAATAAAGAACAGAATTAAGACTCTTAAAAATGGTACTCAAATGTACAGTTCGTTCCTGGTTTGGTGAAGGAGGAGCAACTGCTTTCCCCGTTGTAGATTTACAGTTGGTAGGAAGTCATTGAGTGGCAGTTGTTTGTCACTTACATCTGCCTCTGTCAAAAGACAAGCTGAGCTAATTTTACTGAGAACGCCACTGAAGGGGAAGCCCTGTCAAAGTCTATCTCTCTGCTCTTCGCCTGGAAGGAGTGGGAACACCTGCCCGCAGCTAAGAGTCGAAGGACGGAGCTGTTTCTCGCTTTGAGTAAACCCATAAGACTGGAACATTTCCATGGGAATGCAGACAACCTGTCATGTAGCATTGGAGGAGACCTTTTCAAGCCCACGTGAAATGACAACAGCAGGCACTCTCTAAAAGCCAGCTCAAAGGACTTGATTATAAACGAGAAGGGAGAGCAATATGGTGAACAAGAGCATCCAAATGTCCCCAGTCAATACTATCGGAATGGCCTCCAACCAGTTTAATATATATATTTAAGGTTGGGTTTAGTGGAAGATTTAACAGCAAATCTTATATATGTTTTGGTTTTGAGGCATTAGCCTTTCCTGGGGATTTCTATGCAGAATCAAGTGTCTCTTCCTTGTTTTTTCAATGATAAGGTGCCTTGTCAAGTGGCGCTTCGACTGCCTTTGGACATCTGCTGAGTTGCTCCATATCTGGAGGACATATTGGTATAAAATCTAGGCAGCCCAATCTTCTGTGGGGCTGCCCCGTTGGCAGAACTAGCATTCCACCAGCTATAAAGCTGCAAAAAAGCCTGCTCTGGTAGTGTGGTTAGTGCGCTGCTGGAATGCCAGCAGGAAGGATGGAGACTTTCTTTGCAATTTGCTGGACCGCTGTCCACAGGCTGGAGCAGATAAGCCAGGGCAGGAGGCAGGAAGGGATGGAGAGAACAGAACATGGGTGGGGAGGGAGAGAAACCGGGCAGAGAGGCTGCGGAAGGGGGTGGATCAGGTGGTTATGGTACTCACTGGATCCTTTCCCCTCTAGCTGCAGCCTCCCTGCCACCTTTCTCTCCTTGGACTTACGTCAACTAAAGTGTTGGCACAGATCTGAGGAAACACATTGTGGGATGGGAGACTTAAGTAGGGGGAAGGGGATTTAAAAACCCTTTCCCTTCTGAAGCCTCCCCCCTCCCCCCACTGGATACAGCAGATGCCTTTTCAGGACAGCTGCACCAGTCTCGCATAACACCAGAACCAGGGGACATCCACGAAAATTGAGTGTTGGGAGGGTTAGGACAGACAAATGAAAATATTTCTTTACTCAGCGTGTTGTCGGTCTGTGGAACTCCTTGCCACAGGATGTGGTGATGGCGTCTGGACTGGATGCCTTTAAAAGGGGATTGGACAAGTTTCTGAAGGAAAAATCCATTATGGGCTACAAGCCATGATGTGTATGTGCAACCTCCTGATTTTAGAAATGGGCTACGTCAGAATGCCAGATGCAAGGGAGGGCACCAGGATGAGGTCTCTTGTTATCTGGTGTGCTCCCTGGGGCATTTGGTGGGCTGCTGTGAGATACAGGAAGCTGGACTAGACGGGCCCATGGCCTGATCCAGTGGGGCTGTTCTTATGTTCTTATGGGGTGGGGAGAAAGGATAGATTTGGGTTATAAAAGAGATAAACTTGATGACCTCTTACAGATTGCTATGAACTCCTTCTGGAATCATATTGGGTCTGAAAAATGGGAAAGTTAGAGCTGAACATCATGATATAATTTATTAATCACGGCAAAAATGACAGGAGCCAACATCTGATGGACCACTTGGACTCTTATCAATTAATTGATGGTAGGGTGGAATGTAGCCAAGTGTCAAAAAATTCATAGAAATTGTACAGTGAAAAGAGGTGAGACTAAAAAATTGAAACCTTTGGAAAAGTACTGCATCTTCCAGGAAGGAAGTTTTAAGTATATTGTGAATATAAATGGACACCAAGGTATAGAACTCCTCAGAATTGCAATACAGCTTCTGCTCTTTCTAATTGTGGTTGTCAATTATATATGTAGCAATGCACGTAATATTTTTGTTAGGCCCTTGATTTTATGCAATGATAATAATGGTAAGGAGAGACTGCTTTTGGCTAGAGATGAGGAGGTCCACCAAACTTTAATAAGGCTGGCTTGGAAATAAGCCAAATTAGGGCCCAGTCCTGTCCAACTTTCCAGCACCAATGCAGCCTCAATGAAGCTCTGAGATAAGGGAACAAATATTCCCTTACCGTGAGAAGGCCTCAGTTTCTGCCCCCCCCCCCCCAATGCAGGATGCAGCAATGCAGTACACATCCCATTGGTGCTGGAAAGGGTGAATAAAATTGGGCCCTTAGTACTATCCCCTAATTAGGAAATAGCTTGGCTTATTTCAGAGGCAGTCTGAGTTTGATTGGACCACCGAAAAACCCATTCAAGCACTCTTCCTTACCCCTACAAATAATATTACTCCCCCAACTTTCCAAATGCCCTTCAGCTTTTTTCCCCACTCTAGTGCATGATGTGCTGCTATACAGTGTAACAGTACAGCTGCTAGCGACCCGGGGAAATGGAGTTTTCTAAGAAGCTGTTGCAATAGCAGTAGTCCTTGAGAAAACTATAATTTCCAGGTACTTAACAGGGTGGAGCCCTCCCCTTCCTTCCACTTGCTACCACTTTAGCACCTGCAGCAGTAGAGCAGTGGACTGGGGGAAAAGGAGGAAGATCACTGTCTAGGTATGAGTTTGGCGGCTAGGCATGGGAAGGGGAGGAAGATCTCTCTGACTCAGATTCAGACCTAAGCAAGAAAAATTTAGGGAGTCAGAATACTCACTTTATATTTGAAGGAAACATTATGAACCCTAAGACTTGCTTTTCCCAGCTCAGAGCTGGGCTGCCCAATCCTAGCCAACACTGACCTAGCAGGGCTTATCCAACACTGGCTTAGCTGTATGAACCCCACTGCATCCACACTGTATTTGTTCCCGTGTTGAGCTCCAACCTCCCAAAGGGGCTGCTCAGATGGGCACCAGCGAAATTGCTGGAACAGGTCCAGAGAGCCCCGTGTAGGGCTTTCAGGTCCGGGATGCCGGGTTAGGATATGATGGAGACCTCTTTCCCCATCCCTTCCTGGGCCCGATCCACCACCATTCCACCCCCGCCCCATTACACCCCTCCCTGCCTCCATTCTGCCCTCCCCCTGCCCCTGCACTGCATGGAGTAACTTTTATTTGCTCTTATAGCTCATGATTCCGCACCAGTATAATGCTGCAGGCCTTCCCGCCCACACCGCTTATTCTCTGAGTGTTGAAAAGCTCTTTACGGCACTTTTACGACACCCAGCACAGGTGTTGCAGGATTGGGACATCAGTGACATCTCTTTTGGACTTCTCAGTATCTAATGTTGTTGACATCGCAGTGCTATGATGAGTAGCTAACTGGCTCCTGGCCCCCAAGGATTTATTAAGCCCAGTTTAGATACAAAAAATAACAGTTTTAAGCTAGGCAGAAAACATCTAGTGAAATATACATTGTGTAGCCACATGAGAGTCAAATCATTGAATAGGTGGGTGTTCCCTGTTTCTCAAAGTAAGAATCAAGGGAACCTGGTGCTGTTTAATTCACAGATTTCCCTTGCCTGCCAAAATCTCAGGAGAAACACAAGCCAGTCAGCATATAAATGATAATTACGTTATGAAGACTTTACAAATTAGCTACTAAATTAGGGCAATAAGATGCTTCTTGTGGAGCCCTGTGCTCTGAATAGAGAGGCTTCAAACCTGAAAACAGAGTGGGAGAGAAATTCCAACACGGTTGGCATTTTTTAATGATGTCTTCATCTTTCTCGCTGTCCTTAACCCTCCTTGATAAATAAGGGAGACAAATCACTGTAGCCACGTTCCCAGTAGGTGTTAATGAGTGAAATGATTTTGACCTCACTTCTCAAGCAAACGAATGAATCATTCAGACAGAAACACTGTGCCCCTGGTTCTTTTATATATATATATATATATATATATATATATATATATATATATATATATATATATATATATATATATATAAAACTATATGACTCATAGTTTATTGAATCTACCAAAACGTACAGCCATGCTAGCCCTTAGCAGCAGAAAGACAAATGGGACTGCTTGCCATAGCATTTTAGCCTCCGCCAAACATAAACCTATCCATGGCTTCAAAAATATTTTCAACATACTGAAAAATGAAAGGCTGGGTTACAGTGCAGAATGGAGTGGTTTCCCCCCCCCCTTCTGCTTGGAAAAAAAAACCACCAGGTGATAACTGAGCAGTGGTGTCGCTGGGGGGGTGCAGGAGGTGAAGGGCGCACTGGGTGACATGCACAGGGGGAGGGGTGATACCACTACTAACCACATTTTTTAAAATATTGGTATTTTTGAATAATACCATCACGTTATATATCACTCAATGTGTAATTTCATATGGAATGCAATGAACAAACCATTGAAATATCTCTATCATGTTGAAATATCTTATTTGAGTCCTACCCCATGTCATGTCTGTATGTTCTGGCTTGCTTGGTGGGGGGGGGGGCAAAATTCTGCATCATGCAGAAGACCTTGTGGTTGAGCCAGAAGCTTGCATTCAGAAGGATAGCAGCAGCAGATGTGGTGGGAGGGTACCTTTTGGTTCCAGGAGGTGGGGACTGGGGGGTGAAAAGGAGAAAGATTTTTTCTTTGGGGGGAGTGAAGTTTTGCTCAGGGGAATCCTTGATTCACGACTTGCCTCGTTTTTGGAAATGACTTGACTAAAAATAACTCTAAATGTGGCTTGGGTCAAATCACGATAACTGTGCGCTATGACTCGTGACCCAAGTCGAGTCATGGGGGTTGCAGACTTTGACTCGTGACACAGGCTCAGTGACTCAAGCACATCCCTGCTGAATGCCTCTGCTCACCTATGTAGGAATAAGGCACAAGCCTACTCAGGCACAGTTCTACTCAGGAATAAGGCATAGTTCTACTCAGAAGTAAGTCCTATTGTGTTCAATGGGACTTACTCCCAGGAAAGTGAGGTTAGGATTGCAGCCTATGCCTTGTTGAAATCAATAGGACTTATTTCTGCTTAGGTGCGGCTGGGGTTGACAGGCACCCAAGAACTCTGTGCAGCTTCACACCATGTTTCTGCGGGGAAAAGTGGGACACCAAGCGTTGAATTCAGGATGACTTTTCGCAACACGTTTAAGTTTACATGACCCAAATGTACCATTCTGTTGTTTGACATATTCCTTTGAATTAAGGAGTGCTTTTAATTTGGGGGTTGTAAATCATTCATGGGCAAGAATATTAGTGAACTGCTGTAATGTTTCCCCTTTATTCTCAGGAGTTTATAAACCAGACATCACTCTTTTTGCTAGATGTAAAGATAAAACAGAAATGAAATCCTGAAGGTTTTTCCCTAGGAGTTCACCTGCTACCTTCAAAAGTAAAATAAATGGTACAGACCAGAATAATCTTTTCCAGCGGCAGAGATGAAATTTCGCTTTGGGCCTTCTGAGTTCTTCTGTGTTGATTAGCCACATTCAAAGCAGAACATTCTGTGCTGGCATTTTTCCTCCTCTGGATTTCACACAATCAGTTTAAGGCTATAAGTTCAGCTTTGTCCTTGATTAAAGGGGCAGAATTGCTATGCCGTTTATGCTTCCTATACAGAACTGGGGTTCATAGTCCTATATAGTTCATGGGGTTCAGGTCTTTCACAGGTGAAGGTCTGTGCTAAGAATAAATGGATCGGGGTGGTAGACTTGTCCTTTACTGGAGATGATGTATCTACACCAACAAGCAGAAGTTCAGGGCTGCCTCACGCAAGTGGTGATGGAGCTAAGTTAAGGCCTCAATCCTATATACACCTTCCCGGGGGTAAACTCAACTGAACACACTGGGACTTACTTCTGAGTAGTAAGCAGAGGCTCCACAGGCCTCTGTTGGTGCCAGTAAGTTGGTGGTGGGGGTGTGTCCATGGGTGGAGAGGAGATACTGGTGTTAGAACCAGGGAGGGCAGGGGGCTAGAAGGGGGAGGGGGTGATCCTGATGCCACCAGTGTGTGCACGAACCTTTCCCCATTTTTTGAAAACTCCCCACTCCTTTTTTGTCCTTGAACATACAGCAAAATGGCTGGTGTATGTCTGATGAGCCCCATAGATGATCAGGCAGCCTACTGTGGGGTAAGTAGAAAATATTTGTACATTTCTCCTGCAGTCTGTCCAATTCCCCCCCCCCCTCACCATAGCATGCATGCTCTGTTGATGCGGCTGCATACTAGAACATGGCAGGGGATGGAATTGGGCAGTTTGTTTCATAAGAGTAACATGCAGACAGTGATATACATGTGGAAAATAAGTAATGGCTCATGGATGTTTTTCCTTATTCTTCCAGCAAAGGGACAACACAAGATACTTTCTCTATAACCCTGATGCTTCTAATGAAAAGCTCAGTTTGATGGCATCTTGCCAGCATCACACAAGACAAAGGATGTATATTTAGGTGGGGGGGGGGGAATGTAATTGATGTTATAGCCTGCAGTCACTTTTGTTGTGGTTCGTGACATGTTGATCTCTTTGAAAGAATGTCAGATGCAGACATATTCATATTTTATATCCAAAACTGTTATACTGTTTTTATATTATGTTGCATGATGTATAGAATGTGTGGGTGAGTGTGCAGACTGTGATTGTTGGAATTGTAGTAGATATTTATGCTTGTATCTCTAAGGTGCATAAATTTCATTGTGCTGTAACACAATGACAATAAAGTTACTACTACTACTACTACTACTACTACTACTACTACTACTCGTAAAAGGGAATTCCTGCTTTTAAATGGGACATGGGCAGATCAATGTGAACATAAAGTACAAATACATATTTGAAAGTCTGGAACCTGCCCACAGATCTATTTGGAGAAGAACGCCTGGCAATCAGCTTTCCAGAAACACAACACCAGCCCCAGCACTCTGCGTGAAGGAAGAAGATTGCGAGCCCCCCTTCCTTTTTGCTAGACACGACAAAGCTTGTCATCTCACCAGGGAGCAAAGAGTTGTGTCAGGCTGGTTCAGGAAGGAGAAATGAACTTTCAGTGTTTAACAACTCTGGGATAAAAGCTAGGCTATTTTGGAAACATGTACAGCCTTCGAGAGCAAATATTCTCCGAAGGGCTCAATCAGAGACCATTTTCAAAGAGAAATCACCAGGTAATCTCTTGGCCTCTTCTCTTGAGTAGCTGAGCTTTTTAAGGATCTGTGGGCTCAATCCTATCCAATTTTCCTGTGCTGGTGCAGCCATGCCAATGGGGCATGTGATTCATCCTGTAGTAGGGAGGCAGTCACAGAGGCCTCCTCAAGGTATGGGAACATTTGTTCCCTTACCTCAGGGTTGCATTGTGACTACACTGATGCTGGAAAGTTGGATAGGATTGGGCCCTGTGTCCCTTCTGATTTCAGTAGGAGCAGCTTACCACATGGGTCTAGTTTTGTAGGATGAGAAATGTGGTACTTGCCCAAATGTCTTCTACAAAACTAGTAAAGGTGGAAGTCTTGACTTCCATTGCATTTCACCACTCCACTAGATCTACTTCTTCTTTCCTTGGTGGACACCTGAACAACCAACCAATCAGTCAAATAAAAAACAAAATCAAACTACAAAAAACAATCCACATTGGGCACCAGAAGTCATGGTTTAGCTGCTTTCTGCTGAAGTAACATAAAATAACGAGATTGTGATTCCACCTAGTAAACAAAGCAGTCAGAACTGGTTATAACTGTTTATGTAGTAACCTTGAACATGTCTGAACCTGGATGACAAGCAGCAACACTCTATGACGTTCAGTTGATTGTGAGTCGCCATTTAATTTGGTTGTGTTTTCTGTAGAGTGCCGGAAAAATGCTAAGTTTAAAAGTTGAGCAACGTGTCAATTTGAAATTTTTAATAAAATTGCACAAAACACCAACAGAATTGGGCGCAGATTCAAACCTGTTTCATAAAGTAATCACTTGTGATGAGACCTGGATCTTCCAGTATGATCCTGAAACCAAAAGACAGTCAATGCACTGGAAAACACCGTCATCACCAAGAATGAAAAAAGCTTGTCAAAGCAAGTCAAAATTCAAAGCTCATTGTTTTTTTTCGATATCAAGGAACTTTGGAAGAATGGGTTCCAGAAGGGACAACAGTTAACCAGCATTATTATAAGGAAGTTTTGAAAAAGCTGAGAGAAAGAAACAGCCACAACTGTGGAAAAATGGTTTCATTCTTCACCAGGACAATGCGCCTGCTCACACAGCACTTTCTGTGAAGCAGTTTTTGACCAACTGCTTCACATTACTACACTTGGACATCCTCCATATTAGTCCGATTTAGCACCTTATGACTTTTATCTTTTCCCAAAAGTTAAATCAGTGCTTAAAGGGACACATGTTGAGTCAGTTGATGCGGTAAAGAAGAATACGGCAGATATGTTGAAACAAGTGACAGAAATTGATTAGCTCCATGCCTTCGACCAGTGGAAATCAAGACTACAGTGATGTATTAGTGCAAATGGGGAGTATATTGAAGGGGACAAACATTAAATTTGTAATACCAATAAATAAAGGTGAGTTATTTAATCAAATGATTGGCAACCTTCAGTCTTGAAAGACTATGGTATAAGCCTACAGCACCTGGTATTCCCAGGTGGTCTCCCATCCAAGTACTAACCAGGCCTGACCCTGCTTAGCTTCTGAGATCAGACAAGATCGGGAGATAGTGTTCAGTATAGGGAGATGGTTGGCAACCTTCAGTCTCGAAAGACTATGGTATAAGCCTACAGCACCCGGTATTCCCAGGCGGTCTCCCATCCAGGTACTAACCAGGCCTGATCCTGCTTAGCTTCCAAGATCAGACAAGATCGGGCATGTGCAGGGTAACAGTTATTCAGTCTTGTTATTTAATAGACATACCTCATATGTTCTTGAGAAGTTTTGGCCTTTCATTCATCTGTGCTAACTCCACTGACTTAGCTGGTGCACTGTCTTTATGCCACCCTGATTCTGGCTCAGATGTTTGGCTCCTCCTGGAGCCAACCTACCCTCCCACCACGTCTGCTGCTGCCATCCTTCTGAAGACTGGCTTCTGGATCACCCACAAGGTCTTTTGGCACGACACAGAAGCGGTAAAGAAAAAAAAGAAGTAAGCAAGAACACACTCACTAAACAGATAGGGACTCAAAGTAATTTTGAGTCCAGACTCTTTTTTCAAGTCAATGGCCCAAGTCACAAGCTGAGTTGTGGCATCCAGAGTGACATTCATGACTCAAATCAACTCAAGTCATCCAAAACAGCTGCTTAGCGTAGCTTGAGTCGAATCAACCCAAGTCAAGTGCCCATCCCTGCTTTCAGGAAGTTTTATTTTTAACATGGGAAGCATTAAAAACAATGCAGTCTCTCTTCTCATCCCCCTGGCAGTCTATTCCACTACCTCACTGCTGCGTATCTAAACCAGGGATAATTCAGATCCCAAATGATGACAGGAGATCATGGCAGGAATGCCAGAGAAGTTTGTGAGATTTGAATCGGTTGGGAGCTGCATTCCCATGACTTTTGCTTCCTGCCAGTGTTCTCTGCTTGGAATGCTGGCCACATGAAGCTGAGTAAAGCCTGAGATAGCTAAATTAGGCAGCTTGCCAGAAGCAGCTACATTTATCTGGAAATTCTTCAATTACACCTAATTGCCAACTTGCCTCCTTAAGGGCTGAAACCCAGTATATGACAGTTTCACTTATGATTTACTAACTTGGGAAGTGAAGCTTCTTTGCATAGGTAGGATTGAGCTGTGGCAACAGTATCAAGGCGCAGAGTTCGAGATTGGGAAGATTCACTGCCCTTCTCTTCGCCAGTCACCTTCAACGCAACTGAGCAATGGCTTCCTCCATCTCAAAATCCCTGCTAGCTGGTCCTTTAAGCTGATTAAATATCACTGTGTCGAGATGCCAGCCTTTGTGTACTGCCCCCTCCCTTATCTTGGACATAATCCATTCAGCTATTCACATATGGAAGCCGGCAGATATTCTAGCAGATTGGGCGACTTAAAATAGCTTATCAGGAAAGTACAGGGTACAAATGAACAACGCTGTGTATGTAATAAGCAGATGAAAGGCCTGCTGGATGAAGGGGAAGAAAAAGGGGGAAAAGAGATGTGACTGGCACGGTGACCAGGGCAGAGATGACAAAAATGGCCATTGCCAAAATATCCATCCTTACTGGTGTGCCATAAGATGATCAATGATCTCCAGCTGAGAACCTGGAAGTCTAGTCCAGCTCCTTCACCATCAAGCAAAAGGGACCCAAGGTAGCACAGCTCTTGCACAGCTCAAGCGAGACTCCACCCTCCCTGGATGACCTAGGCCAAGGGTGTCAAACCCAGCTCATGCAGCAGGCTGGATAGCATTCATGATGCCCACTGAGGGCTGAAAGTGATGTCATTAAGGAGGAAGTGATGTCATTAAGCAGGTGATGACCAGAAATAAGCACTTTGTTAACCACGAGGAACTCATTAGCTGCAAATGATAGCGGAGAAAACATGCAAGCCTTGATCATATTTACAAGACATGGCAAAGCCCAATTATCACACAAGCTCTTGACCACATTCCCCTCTTGACCTGCCCCTTCCCCTCTACTGTTCCTTGCCTTCTGAGGCCTCCTTCCATCTCCTCCTCCCAGTGCCTTGGCAGAGGTAGCGCTGCTGAAAGGAGAATCCACATGATAATTGGGCCCTTCTAGCACTGCACTTTTAGCATAATTGCTTCTGCTGATGTGTCACTTCACAGCTCAGTAGCTGTGAGAGCCCAATTATTACCTGGGCCAAATAAAGAACATCTGGTCTGTGAGTTTTATGATCGACACCCCTGACCTTGAAACACTTTAAATACTTTAAAGACATAGAAGTACCTTTAAATACTTCCCAGTTGCTCTCTAGTGGTTGCTTGAACAACCGATCTCCATTGTTTGTACAGACTTTTGGCTCTTTACTCTCTTGGCAGCGTGACCCTGGAATAGGAGACACAGGTTAAGACTGGGAACCCTGTAGATCGGATTCTCATTCCCTGATCCTGACAGCACCAGGGCTGCTACCTGGAAGAAGGAACTGCAGGGATATAACATCAGTATACTTGCACAACAGACCAGAATCCTCCCAAGTCAGAGAATCAGGTGACACCAAAAGGCCAACCCTATGACACTGCCAGATATCAGCTTGAAAGACCACTTGAGGGACTTCGCCAGGAACTCATCTTCCTGGTATTCGCCTGCCTTTGAGCCTGAACCCATAATTATTCTCACCATTCTGGATTGGCTGCCTTCCTCAGCCCCTGTGGATTTTGGATTGGGATTAGCTTTGGATTGGGGGGGTAGGGCTAGGATCTGGCACTTAGGCTGGATCCTGATCCCATTCCTGGGCAACTTGACTCAAAACCGGGCTACTCAGATCTGTGCCACCTCTTTAGGTGGTGCAGAGCCAAGTAGATCCATGGGGGCTGCTCCCACGTTACCTGGGGTAAGGGGAATCAATTTCCCTTGCCCCAAGCTGAGCCGCGGGCAGCCCCAACCCTGCTCTGGTTATGGGGCAGGCCAGATGGCCTGCCTGTTCCAGCATGGGTTAGGATTGAGCCATCAGTGTGTTCTACAAGACAAGATTGAAATCACAAGATCAAGAAATATTATTTATTTATTGTTGTCAAATAAAATGCACTTATGTGTCTCAAAGGATATTTTAGACAAACCTAGGCCTTTCTTGGAAAAAAAAGTGCCAGCTACAAAGAATGGTAAATGAGTCAATCAATCATTTTAATTAATGGCAAGGAGCGAGAGAACAAAGAAATGAGACAAAATTCCTTATTTCTTGGAAATGGAGTGATTAGCTAGCGAGATGCAAAGCATGGCTGGGGTGTCTGTTGAAGTAGCATTATAGATAACAGTTTGGCTTCTTGTGTTCATGTATTACGTAACATAGGAAAGCTACAACTGTTGTAAACACAGGAGCCCTGAAAATGGGAGCATTGGCTCACCTATTCTACTAGTCCTCCGAGATGGCCACATGGAAGGTGTCCGTTCAGATCTCTGTCCTGAAGGCAGCATTTTTGTGGTGAAAAACTGTCCCCCGTCCCCCCAGAAATAAACAGTGATCAATTGAGTCTTGAAAAATACTATCATCCTCTTCCTCCCTCTCAATGCAGAGTTCTATGTGGAGTCCTCCTCATCTGTCATTTCCATCTGCCTGCTCTACTTGGGGTGTGTACTTGTATTCCTGAAACGTGTCTGCTATTTAAGCAAACACAAAGTATTGCTTTAAGGCACTAGGTACATTGTAATGGGTCAGTATATGGGTCTCTTCATACCTGCCAAGTCTCCAGGTAACTGGCTGTGGTTCTGAGTAACTGCACAGCAAGCATGTACTCCTACGTGGAAGCCAAATGCAATGATTTTATAACAGTATAGTTCAGCGTTTCCCAAACTTACAGCTGTCATGGCACTTTTCTTTCCCAGTGCCCTGTCTTGGCAGCACTGTGCCATGAGATCATGTGAGAATCTTGTGAGATCTTGTGAAATCTCACATGATTCCAGATGATGGTGCCAGGAGAGTTGGGAAGAAGAGGCCACTGGGAACATCCTAAGGTAACCTGACCCAGGACTTCATGTCTAGGGGCATGGCTGCATCAGCGGGAGGGAGAAGAATAGGACTGGGCTCTAAAAGTTACCTTCCATCACTTGCCATCACTTGCCTCAATGACACTGGAGAATGGACATGCTTTAGTACCCTAACTGTCAGATCCATCTTCTACAGGTCATCAGTGGGCTTGCCATGTGTTCAGTGGAAGGTGCCCACCTACTAAATCATCCACATTCATTGAGCAATCAGGTTCCCCCCCGACTTTTATGCAAAAACAGTAATTCTATTTCCAACGCAGCAAAAGTAGTGCAGCTGTAGGGCTGTGGAAATTTCATGTAATTCCTCCTTGTGGAGCAGAAACGAGGCCTTTCAAAATATCCTCAAAGCTTTGCTGATGAGTGGCATTGCTTTTAAAATTAATTATACAGAAGCAGTTTGAGAAGTCCCTGTGGGGGAGAAAGTGCATTTGCTTCTCCAGGGCAGAGTGCCCGAAACCACCTGCATGCACTTTGCGACATTACTCCATTTAGAAAAAAAGTTGTACTTATTGAGGTCATTCTTCTGATGATCTAAGCTGCCATCTAGACCATTTTTGAAGACAAAGGGCAGGTGAGGAAGTCACTGAAAGAGATAATTGTAAGCAAACCACATTGCCACCCTGTTTCTGTTTAAAGCAGTTTGCCAGCTTGAACTGGAAAAATACATTTTTTAGAAAAAGCTAGAGTTTTAATGTGGACATTTCAGGAACGGGACATGGCAGGATCTGGGATGTCACCTTCAGATTGGGACTGGCCAATGACTATGATCTCCTTGAGAAGGAAAACAAACTTGACGGTTCAGTTTAGGTTCCATAAACAGTCAGATATCTTTGGAATGTACTAAGTTGTACAGATGTCATTTGTTGTACAAGAGTAGCACTAATTGATTGAATGGCCTATCACTGAAGTCCCCACCCCCACTAGCATTGGCTGGTTCCTCTTCTTTCTCCCCTCTTGTCAATGTGGAGGTGCATGCCTGCCTGGGTGGTAAATTAGTGGGCAAGCAGAGATGGGGGTGAGAGAGACAGAGAAAGGTTGAGGGCAAGAAGAGGTAAAATCAGGACAATTCATGTGAGAATACCTGGGGGGATCCTCAGGGGGAGTTATCCCAGAGTCTGGAGAAACTTGGCACTGATTTTGAATGCAAAGATCAGGATGTATCATCAATATAGTCGAAACATTCTTGAATCAGAAGTTGAAAAATAACCCATATGCTATTATAGCAACATGGGAACAACTTCTTAATAGTGAAACAAGTCGGGTGCAGGTGAAGTTCTGGAACTGGTTGAGTTATTGAAGGCCAGAGACTGGCAAGAGACTTCCTAATAGCAAAAGAAGTGGGGTATGGGTGAGGTTCCAGAACTGGTTGAGTTCTTGAAGGCCCAGAGACAGTTATGTGGTCAGGTTAGGCAGCTGACCAGGCACTCAGATTCTGGGGGTTGGGACTGCAGGAGGGACTCACTGAGGTGAGTGACTTATAGAGATGAGCTGGTCAGGCTGAGGTACTAAGCCTGAAGCTTGGATCATTCAGGCCCTCATTGGTTTCCCAAATCACCTGATCTGGGTATGTGGGTGAGCAGCAGTTCCCTCTCTGGCCGTCATCAAGGTGATGCTGTAGGACTATAAAGATAAGACAGTAACTCCCTCTGCCTGAGAGCTGCTCTACTGGTGCAGGCTCTTAGACCTGATTGCTATAAGCACTGGTTTGAGATGCTCTGCCCAGCTCCAGTGGCTTGTGTCAGCTCCGGCAACCATGATAATCAGGACTGCACAACTGTGTTGCATAAGTTTTTCAGCCACACTAGACGCTGTGTCAGAACCACCATTCAGAGCGCGATACCAGAGTCTTTCGAGACTGAAGGCTGCCAACTAAGCCAACTAAGTTGCAGAAGTGCAGTTCTACAGTCTCTCCAGTGATAAAGGTAGTTGGGCAGATTTCTAGTACAAATTGTGTATATTTCAGTACTCTATGTAAGAAAAAGGACCATTGCATCCTGGACAATTATATCCCAGCCAAATGTGTCCCAGTCATTGGCATCTCTGGAATTTGCACCTTTTTGTGTTTTGTGTGTGTGTCCCAATATACATGGTTGTTGGCATCCTTCAGTCTCGGAAGACTATGGTGTCACGCTCTGAATGGTGGTTCTGGAACAAAGTGTCCTCTCCAGTGCGCGAAGCCTGGGTAAAGTAGGTATGGAGGATAGGCTGTTACCCATGCAGCAAATCCCCCTTCTCCACATCGCTGAAATGGTCCAATGGAAAGGCAGAGGCCAATACGGTTGGTTCCAGCGGCGTCGCAGGAGTTGCCAGAACGTGACTGTGTTCAGCCATGAACTGCCTCAGGGACTCCGGCTCCGGATTTTGCCTGGAGGTTGACTCCTGAAGCCTTTTCCATAACTGGATGTAGCCACAAGGCAGTGGAGATTTGGGATCAGAGTTTTCCTTCTCTCAGATGAGCTGCCTTCCCAGGCTGACGAGTCCAATCTACCCGGTGGCTGTTTAGTCGCCTCTTACGACAAGTACAGCCAAACTGAGGGCCTATTCTTATCCCCAGCCCGCTATATTTCTATTAAATAATTATACCAATGACTGGGTCATATTTGTCCACAATCATCCCTTTATGCATTTGTCAGGCCTCTTAAAGCCACAGATACTGATATAACCCCGTGCTGTCCTGAACATGCATTATTTGGAGAGATGGTTTTCCTGGTAAAGACCACAATCAGAGGGCAGCTTAAGTCGGATATCGGGTATGATAATCAGGATTGCACGACTGTGTTGCAGAAGTTTTTCAGCCACACTAGACGCTGTGCCAGAACCACCATTCAGAGCGCGATACCAGAGTCTTTCGAGACTGAAGGTTGCCAACTAAGTTGCAGAAGTGCGGTTCTACAGTCTCTCCAGCGATAAAGGTAGTTGGGCAGATTTCTAGTGTAAATTGTGTATATTTCAGTACTCTATGTAAGCAAAAGGACCATTGCATCCTGGACAATTGTATCCCAGCCAAATGTGTCCCAGTCATTGGCATCTCTGGAATTTGCACCTTTTTGTGTTTTGTGTGTGTGTGCCAATATACATATATTTCTATTAAATAATTTTTTTTATTTTTTTAAATTCAAAAGTAGGGTTAGGGTGAGGCCTGGGATATATATAATATGGGGTTTAGTGTTTAGCATATATAACATGGGGTTTGTTGCCCACTTATATGTTATTGCCCAGTTATAGTGGGGCACAACCAAGATGCAGAAAAAACCCAGACATGACTGTCCAGGAATACCAATGACTGGGTCATATTTGTCCACAATCATCCCTTTATGCAGGGGTGCTCAATAGGTGGATCGTGATCTACCGGTAGATCGCGAGGCAAAATGAGTAGATCGCGGAGTGCCGACCCCCCCTTCAGGTGCCTCTGGGAGGAAACGCCGGGAGTAAGACCCATTGTACTCAATGGGGCTTACTCCCAGGTAAGTGTGGCTAGGATTGCAGCCTCACAGCCTAATCCTAGGCATGTCTACTCAGGAGTAAGTCCTGTTATACTCAGTGGGGCTCAAGGTACACCAACATACGTTGTACACATAAATGTTATATGTTATGATGGCGCGAACATTGTAAAAAAAACTCTGGTAGATCTCCGGGCCTTGCTGGGTTTCAAAGTAGCTCTCGAGCCAAAAAAGTGTGAGCACCCCTGCCTTTATGCATTTGTCAGGCCTCTTAAAGCCACAGATACTGATATAACCCAGAGCTGTCCTGAACATGCATTATTTGGAGAGATGGTTCTCCTGGTAAAGACCACAATCAGAGGGCAGCTTAAGTCGGATATCGGGTTCCTTATTGTCACATCTATATGACCGCTCACTGAAAGAACATTCATTGGGATGCAATGGGAAACAAGGCAGACACCAGGGAATCGAGGGAGCATGGACAAATGCACCACCTTGCTGGTGGAACAAATTGATATTTCACAGCGAATGCCCCCACAGACAGTGTTGTGATCCCCTGCTGAGCTGTCTAATGATATCAGTGTCTCCTGCAGATGCTACAAGGCTAAAGGCTACGTTCACACAGAGAAGATGTCAGGCAGGAGACGAGGAGATCTGAAAGGTAAAATGAACAGTTGCATAAATAGCTCTGGCTAGTGTAGCTATGTAGATGTTGGCTCCAGAACTCTGCTTTCCCTGTTGACCACCAGAAGACTTCCTGAGCTCCTTCCTGACCAGTGGAACCTCAGGTAAGTTGGTCCATTTTTTTGATTGGGGAAAAGAGGATGTTTATAACACTGGAACCTGTACCAGAAATCCAAAGATACGTTTTTAACCTTTCTTAGTTAAATTAAGATTAAATTAAGGTTTATTTACAAGGTAAATTAATTTCCAAATTATGCACTGCTTAGGGGAAAAAAACCCTCGCCATGCACATTGTGGGGAAATTAGGTATGAAGTGGAAAGCGGTAATTAGATAAGGACCTCTGAATGGAAATCAGTCTTCAAATAATAAAATACTGCAGTATAGATAATTCCACGTTCAACCAAAATCCTGACCATTTGTGGTGTTCTCCTGCTGGCCAAAAACCCCAAGGCCTCACCCTTCCTACCTGCTGAAGGGACAGCCTGAAAGGCCTTTTGAGGAGCACTGAGCTTACCCCAATCATGACCCACCACGCAATCTACAACCACATCTTTGTGAGCAAGCAGCTCAGTTGGCATCTATTTGAACATAAGAACATAAGAACAGCCCTGCTGGATCAGGCCATAGGCCCATCTAGTCTAGCTTCCTGTATCTCACAGTGTCCCACCAAATGCCCCAGGGAGCACACCAGATGACAAGAGACCTCATCCTGGTGCCCTCCCTTGCATCTGGCATTCTGACATAGCCCATTTCTAAAATCAGGCAGTTGCACATACACACCATGGCTTGTAACCCATCATGGATTTTTCCTCCAGAAACTTGTCCAATCCCCTTTTAAAGGCATCCGGGCCAGATGCCATCACCACATCCTGTGGCAATGAGTTCCACAGACCAACCACATGCTGAAAGGGTATGCTGGCCCTATCCTGACTAAGTGGTGCACTGGCAGAATATGTGTCCTGCCAGACCATCTGGCCTTTGCAAAAGTGTTCTGCGACAGCGCAAAGGCCAGGTGTGCCGGCAGGAAGGCCAGAGCCTTCCAGCCAGTGCCGGTGGCTGCATGGACACCCACTGGATCAGGTAATCCCAGTGCAGGGGTGGGTGAGGGTAGGGAGGGGGTGGAACAGTATGAGGGAAGGTGGCTAATGGGGCAGATGTGGGCAAATCGGACCTAGGAGGGAGGATCGGCGGCAGTGGTGCATGCTGTATACTATCCCCGTTCCGAGGCTTGATCCGTCAACATGGATCAGCTCAAACATACACTAGCAATATCACTGGTGGAGGTCTGCATTGTCCCATTGCAGTTTCTGGGGATAACCCCGAGGAGATCTCCAGCAGCTGAAGTTCCCCCACAGGATGTAGCATAGCTCAGATTGGCATGGGCTTTCTCATGTGAATTGAGTTGGGATTGGGCTGTGTGTCTTCTCTGTACCTGCCACTTTTGTGCCTTTAGCTCTTTTTGGCTATCAGGCAAACTTGCCACATTGGTTATGACCTTGAGTAATGCTCTCCTGTCATTCTCGCTTCGGGGTTATTGCACAGCCTTCCAGCCTTTCTTCTGCTTGATCTCAGTGGTGTAGCTAGAGGGGGTGCAAAGCACTAAGTCTTGCAGGGTTCCTCAGCATGCAAAGGGCCCCTCCCCCTTCCTTTGGAGCCATACCGGGTGGGGGGGAGCAAAATGGAGGCATGCCCCTGGCTCCAAAGGGGAGGGACCCCTCGCATGCTGTGGTCAGGCTCCGTGCACGACTTAGTGCTTTGCACCCCCTCTAGCTACACCACTGCTTGATCTTGAACATTCTTCTCCCCTTGAATTCCATCCCCCCAACTCCAACTACCTGGGCAGGCTGCCCCATGCGACCTGATTCACCGTGCCATTCAATCAAGGCATTTCTTAAGTTAATCACTGAGTGACAACAGACTATGGGATGTAACAAAAAGTCTTCCCTGGTGCCAAGGTTCTGAATCAAACACCTCAAGTATATTCATTCTTGGACAGCAGAACAATATAGTTCATCATTCATAACTTTATTTGCATACAGCTAAAGCCTAATGTCATGACAGAGGACATTTAATACTACCCTGTGGGAAGTGCATGCACTATGAAGGTGAATGAAAGGATCATGGAGACAGGTGAAGTCAACTGTGTGTTGTGGTGTGGTTACATTTGACAAAAGTCTCAGGGATTTCCTTACTGAGAAGAATGGGAGTGGGAGCCTATTGTTCACAGCCACTTGGGTTATTACAGACTGCTGAGTTGTTGACATGTAATCACCCTGAAGAACCAAGAATTGGAGCTCACACAGGCAACCCAGTGTGACGGTGCCAGGCTTTTGAAACTATAGGGAATCTGGAGCTCGCTTCACTTGCTGTCAGCCTTCTGTATTACATAGATCAGTGGTTCTCAAACTTTTAGCACTGGGACCCACTTTTTAGAATGAGTTATCTGTTGGGACCAGCCAGAAATGATGTCATGACTAGAAGTGACATCATCAAGCAGGACAATTTTAAACAATCCTAGGCTGCAATCCTACTCACACTTCCCCAGGAGTAAGTCCCATTCATTGTTAAAAGGGAAAAGGGGGGAAAACACATATATTGTGAAAGGACATGGGATAGTGTGGCGGTGACAACCTGACTTGGTTCAAGAAGGGATTCTCAGGTTTCAAACAAGTCCCCAGCTGTTTATCCATTGCAACTTTTACATCGGCAAATAGTGAACTCCTGGGCATGTCTACTCAGAATGAAGCCCCATTGACTTTAACCGAACTGCGTTTTAATCGTGCCTAAGTTAGGAGATCTTCAGACTTCTGTGAACCTCAGATGATGGAGGGAAATGTTATCACGTACATGGGATACCAAACAATGTTTTTAAGCAGTGGAAATATCAATCTGTTTTAACAAGCCAGGTTGTTTATCGCTGTGATGTAAAGACTGTTGCACAGATGTTATTGATGATTGGAGTTTAGGATGTCCTTTTTACAAGGGTGACCATTCGAGGTGAGGAAGCAGGGCTGCTGTGTGACAGAAATGTCAACAGCTTTCCAACACTGATCCCAAAGAAAACCTGGTTGTCTGCTCATCTATTCAAGGGAACCATTAATCAATCTCTACTCACACATGTTTAGACAAGAAAAGGAGCTTGTTGGGCCTCCTGCTGAATTCAAGCTGTTTACTCTTCTCAAGGAGATCAAACTGGTCCTTATGACGGATCTCTCTGAAGCTCCATGCCCCCTCTCCGAGGAAGCGGGCACCAGATGATTCAACATGCCTTGTGCCTTGATTAGCGTAATTACGAGCTGAGACGGTGACAATTATTTGAGCTAACACGGAGTTCACCATCACTGTCTGCACTCCTGCTGGCTGAGAGCTGTAATGAGTTATTGCTTTTTAATTAGTGTTCCCTGAGGTTCCCAGAAGCCAAGCCATTTGTCAGAGGGGCTTCTGTAAAATGTGGAAATAGGCTAGCCATCAGCCTTGGCTTGAATGTGGATGTTGAATGAAAAAATATCATTCAGTGTTCAGAGAAAGCGGAAGAATGTGAGCAAAACCCTAAACGCACTTCCTTGGGAGTAAGGACCATTGAACATAGTGGGGTTTACTTATGTGTAGAAGCAAAGAATGTTGTGCCATAAGACACAAGCAGCCCAATTCTGTCCCCACCAGCCCATACTGCACAGCTAAGGGGGGAGGGGGAAATATGTCCTCGAAGAGATAATTAAAACGTTTTCTTCCCTTCCCTAGCTTCTTCTTCCTGGCTCTCTTGGCATCACCATCTAGAACTGTGCAAGATTTTATGAGAATCATGCAAGATCTCATGCGATCTTGTGAGATTCAAGATAGTGGCACAATCTTCCTGGCAATCCCAGGCACCACCATCCTGGATCATGCAAGATCTCATGTGATTCGAGATGGCAGCACCGGGAGAGCCTGGAAGAAGAGGCTACCATGAAAGGAGAGTGCCTTGACCATGGTTGCTGGTTGGCAACCTTCAGTCTCGAAAGACTATGGTATAAGACTACAGCACCCGGTATTCCCAGGCGGTCTCCCATCCAAGTACTAACCAGGCCTGACCCTGCTTAGCTTCCGAGATCAGACGAGATCAGGCATGTGCAGGGTAACAGTTGCCTTGACCATGGTCAGTTTGGGAATGGCAGCTATGAGACACTCACTGTCCACTCCTTGGTTTAGTCCCTTGCCCTTCTCTTTTTTTCGGCATGCAGAAATCCAAAGGGAAGGTTCAAGCCAAATAAAGCAGCTCAAAGATTAATAGGCAAGACTATACAGACCTGCAGCAATTGCAGCTGTTCATCGATATTCCAGAAGTATTTTCCTTACGTAGGGTTAGGATCAAGTACAGGGTCTGGTCATTACTCTTTGCAGTAGTGTAGCTAGAGGGCATGCAAAGCACTAAGTTTTGCAGCAAGCCTCACCGCAGCATGCAAGCAACCCCTCCGCTTTGAAGCAATTCTGGGCTGTGAGTGCAAAATGGAGGTGTACACCTGGCTTTGAAGGGAAAGGGGAGGCTCCCTGCAAATTTAGTGCCTTGCACCCCCTCTAGCGACGCCACTGTCCCTTTGTATTTCTTAGGCAAAGGGTATTTGGAGGGTAACCCCTGGGGATTGGGGATAAGAATAGGCCCTCAGTTTGGCTGTACTTGTCGTAAGAGGCGACTAAAGAGAGCCACCAGGTAGATGGGACTCAATAGCCTGGGAAGGCAGCTCATCTGAGAGAAGGAAAACTCTGATCCCAAACCTCCACTGCCTTGTGGCTACATCCAGTTATGGAAGAGGCTTCAGGAGTCACCTCTAGGCAAAATCCAGAGCCGGAGTCCCTGAGGCAGTTCATGGCTGAACACAGTCAAGTTCTGGCAACTCCTGCGATACCGCTGGAACCAACCGTATTGGCCTCTGCCTTTCCATTGGACCATTTCAGCGACATGGAGAGGGGAGATTTGCTGCATGGGTAACAGTCTATCCTCCATATCTACTTTACCCAGGCTTCGCGCTCTGGAGAGGACACTCTGTTCCAGAACCACCATTCAGAGCGCAATACCATAGTCTTCCAAGACTGAAGGATGCCAATGATGATGATTTGGAGGGTTTTTTACAGGTGAAAGATGACACATTTTCCAGTCTTAGGGCACAATCCTAACTAGGTCTACTCAGAAGTAAGTCCTATTTTGTTCAGTGGGGCTTACTCTCAGAAAAGTGTGTTCTTATGTTTTTATGTGTGGTTAGGATTGCAGCCTTAACATCAGCCGCCTTGGGTGCCCTTCGGGGAGAAAAGCGGAATATAAATCAAATGAATAAATAAATAAACAGTCTGTTCTCTTCCTCTCTCCCTCAGCTTTTAGTTGGTACATTGGTTACTACCACACTTTCATCATGCTTAACCTTTTTGGGCTAACTAAAGCATGCGGTGGGTGACCTTGGAGATTTCAGACTTTCCCTGGAATACATCAGGCATCAGTTTGGAATTCTTGATGGTTTAAGCAGACATACGAGTATCCCCACTTTATTAGTTACGGTGCACACCTCTTTGTTGCTCCTGGCTTATCCTGGCTATGGCCAGCCCTTCAACATTAGACGCAAGCTGTGAGAGAATTCAAACATTGTGCTGAAATGCTGCCACCTTGTGAGTTTTGCAGAAGAAACTTCAGTGCAGTTGTGCCTTTTCCCATCTTCTTTCTGTTGCTAAAAACACCTTATTTTGAAATGACGATGCAAAAATTGTGTGCATGGCATTCTCAGAAGCTAAGCAGGGTCAGGCCTTTTTAGTACTTGGATGGGAGACCGCTTGGGTATAAGCTGCAAGCTTATACCATAGTCTTTTGAGACTGAAGGTTGCCAACCATTAAGCAAAGGATTTTGCTAACCCTCTGTATGTACTTTCCCCTGTAAAAACACAACCACAGAGCATTTCAGTAAAGGTTCCTTATGTATTGATAGGACAGTTACATACAATCTTGCAAGGACCTTGCAAAAGGTCTAGTGAGCAAAATTGGTCTTGCACAATCATTATTTAAAAACTGTTTTCCAGGATTTTTTTTTTTTAAATAAACACTCCCCTTTAGATCATTATTCAAAGGTCAAACAAAACCTCTTGGGCGGGTATTAATTGAATTAGCCTACCTAATTCATTTTACATTTTGAAGAACGGAGGACCAAACAAATTTATGATTTGAAGCCTTGTCATTAATTAAACATCTGGTCAGTAGTTCAGTGTAACTGCAATGAAATTTAAGCCAGGAAGCATTAGCCCACTCTCAAGAAACAGACACTGTTCTCTTTGTGTAAGTTAGAAATGCAGAACCAACGTCTAGAAATCAGCTCGTCCTCATAAGATTCCACAGCATCGTCACGTCAATGAACTTCAAGCAGGGCTGCTCGTTTAGATCATGGCGAGGGGCAGGCGAAGGGTCTTCAGGGTGGAGAAGAGATCTTTGGCAAGGTTTGTTGACCTACTCTTGGTATGTATGTCCAACAATGTGATCAACACAGATCAGATGCTCATGCTTCTCATGCAGAAGGGCTGGGCAGTGGTGAAGCTACAGGGTGCCAGAGCAGTAAGTTCTCCAGGTGCCGTAAGCGGCCTCTCCTACTCTTCATTGGAGCTGTTCTGAACAGTGATGGCAAGCGGGAGGGGTGGCTTTCATGGCGTGTTGCGTTGCCTGCAGTACTTACCATACAGCGCCCCTGTAGCTACACCACTGGGGTTGGGGGTGACAGTGGCTTTGTAGAAAGAGCACCTACTTTGTGTGCAGAAAGACTCAGGTACAATCCCTGATATCTCCTGGTGAGTCCGGGAAAGACTCCTATCTAGAAGCTTGGAGAATCACTTCTGATTGTGTAAACAATTCTGCACTAGCTGGACCTACGACTCATTACTGAGGCAACTTCAAATGTCTTTTTTGACTCGCGAGTCTTGCACAGAGGTCAAATTTTGCTTCTCGCTCAGCTGTGAGTTGGCTTGAGAGATAGGTATTCATGAGGAATCACTATGTCAATTTTGGTCCAGGATGGTGTAGTGGTTCAAGCAGTTGGATTTAGATCTGGGAGATCCAGGTTCATAATCCCCTCTTCGCCATGAAACTTCCTGGGTGACCTTGGGCCAATCATCTCTCTCAACCTTCTCTCTCATCTCTCAGGGTTGTTGTGAGTCCAAAAGGAGGAAAGGAACCATGTACACCACCTTTAGCCCTTTGGAGGAAGGGCGGTGTGAAAATATGAGAAAAATAACAAGAATGGATGACCCATCCTTTGTTTTTCATTGGTTAGGTTTTGATCATAGGGTAAGAAATACTTTTAGGTTACTGTCTTGGTACTTCTGGAGGCTTTGGGAAGCTGTCAACCACAGAGAATAAAAGCCTGCTTATCTATAGGTTACCCTACATTAATTCTTGCATTTCTTTTGTGCTGGCTATGAAATAGAGTCAGCCCCTTTCCACAACAGGATATTTTGGGAATTACTCTGGTTTCATTGCACATTTTGGCATCTGAGGCTTGTAAATAAACCTGGTGCAGTTGTCCCTGAATGTACCCTTGTCTTTCAAGAGATATAGCTTTGTCATGTTCTTGATACTGGAAGCAGGGTGGTGGAAATGACTCTCGAGGCCTTCAAAGATGACATTTCCTGAGGGCAATATTGTCAGACTTTAACTAGACTAAGATAAATGATAATCCTGCGTTTTGCTCTCAGAATGAGAGATAAATGTACTTATAGCAGACAGATACAGAAATGTATGACATACTCAAAGATAAAAGGTTCTGAAGGTGGAGGAATCTATTCACACAGTCTAACCCTCATTATGAGTGGTTGGTGAGCTTGGTATTTACAAGCTCACTTTATGAGCTATGTCAGCAATCACTGGGGAGACTGTAGGGGAGGCAGCAGGCAGAACTGCCTCAGGGCGGAATCCAAACTGGCCCTTGGGCCAGTGCAAGTCCCTTGCGCCAGCCCAGAGGTGCTGCAAAAATGCCGTAAGGCATTTTTGTGCCACCTCAAGAGTTGGTAGCCTCCAACCATTGTGCCAGAGGAGAGACATGGTCACACTGGCCATGTCAGGCTGGCACAGGAGTCTGGGAAAGGTGGGGGGGAGAGCAGAATGGAGACATTTTAGGGGGGAGGGCAGGTGGCTGGCAGGCCCATGAGTGGGCTGGGACCAAGTAGGAGGTGGGGCCAGAGTCTGGTACTTAGGCTGGATCCTAACCCAAGTGACTCAGCGCAGCACTGGGCTGCTCGGATCTGCCCCACCTCTTTAAGTGGCACAGATCTGAGTAGCCGCATTGGGGCTGCTGCTGTGTTACATGGTGTAAGGGAAGTCAGTTTCCCTTTCCCTGGGCTGAGCCACAGCCAGCCCCATCTAAGATATAGGGCAGGTCAACTGGCCTACCAGTGTGGGTGGGATTGGGCTGTCTGTCAATTAGGCTGAAATTTTGACTGGCTTCCACTAAAAAAGGCTTGGCACTACATCAACAACTCCTGGGGAGGCAGCGAGCAGAGTTGCCTCTATTCTGTTTTCTAAGAAAGCCATGAAGAAAGCAGGGAGCCTGTGCAAAGGGACCGACTCTCTGAGCACCAGGTGAGGCAGCTATGCAGCAAATATGAATGAGCAAACCTATTGTTATGAAAGACAAAGGAACTGACTTACACCTCACTTCTGCTTGCCCATCTTGCTGTACTACCCCAGTTCATCATGAAGAGTTTCCTAGAAAGTGCTTCTTATTGCGCAGACCACGGGAAAAAAAGAGGCAGAGCATTTCGGACAATGTTTTAAGCGACGGCTTCCAGGGGTGCCTTTCACAGGAAAAAGCTGCCGCGCAGGGCAGGCGAGACAACAGAATTGACCAAGCCACAGTTCACCGTTTTAGAAAATAATGTGCTGCTGTGCAGTTTCTGGAAGATGAGCAAGTTATTGGAAAGGTGAATGTCTTTGATGTCAAACATTTTCAGGTTCATGGCACTGGGATGTTATTTGCTATCTGGGTGTGACATTGGCAAGTTTTTGTTTGTGTGTTACCAGCTAAGTACGAAAATGCCCAGTCTTAAAACTGCCTGTTGTTGATCACATTAGTATTACTCAGTGAGAAGTGTTTCTTTCCTATTAGCAAAGCCATCTGCTTCTTGTAGTATAATTGCTTCATCTCAAACATCAACCTCCTGCTTCCTTTGGAAGTGCAATTGGGCATCCCACAAGGGCCTTGATCTCCGGTTTTGCCCATTTCCGGTCTCTGGTTTGTAATGTTCAAACAACTTCAGTGAAATTATTCCCCCCCTCCATCCCATTCCTTTAACTGTGATGCTTTGTTCTCTGTATGGCATGAATCCTGCCCTAATCCATCATGCTGATAATTGATAAATACAAGCAAACATTTTTCTGCATGTACCTTGATTATCTTCAGTTGCTTGAAGATATATGCTCCTAGTTATTAATAACATCATTCGTAAGAGCAAAGGATCTTGGGGCACCTTGAAGACTAACAAAATTATTGTTGCATAAACTTTGTGGGTCAGAGCTTACTTTGTCAGACGTAAGGAGCGGTTCCCAAGTCAGAGGCAGGAAGAGGAAAATATAGAGGGAAGAAGGGAAAAAAATGTGTTTTGCTCTTCAAAGTGAGATTGAAAGGTCAAACAATGGAAGATATAGCTGGTGGTACTGTGTGGAGCACAGATGGACACAGAATCCCATTAAATGAATACAACAGTGATTCACTGTGGGTGTGACCCACTTTTGGATAAGGGTCACCGGCAATAAACAGAGATAGTAGAATCAGTAGACTGAGAGATGGTAGTTTGCCTAAGATTCTGTGGTTTTCCATGCAATAACTTGCAGCCGTGCCATAACAGGTTGCATGCTATGGTGGGTGGGTTTTGTTGGCAACTTTCAGTCTCGAAAGACTCTGGTATTGCGCTCTGAATGGTGGTTCTGGAACAGCATCTAGTGTGGCTGAAAAGGCCGATTCGGGAGTGACAATCCCTTCCACACCGGGAGCAAGTGCAGTCTGTCCCTGGTCTGTCTCCCTGGCTGTGGGCCTTCCTTCTTTGCCTCTTTGCCTCCATCTGTTGGCCAAGTGTCTCTTCAAACTGGGAAAGGCCATGCTGCACAGCCTGCCTCCAAGCGGGACTCTCAGAGGCCAGGGTTTCCCACCTGTTGAGGTCCACTCCTAAGGCCTTCAGATCCCTCTTGCAGATGTCCTTGTATCGCAGCTGTGGTCTACCTGTAGGGCGCTTTCCTTGCATGAGTTCTCCATAGACGAGATCCTTTGGGATCCGGCCATCATCCATTCTCATGACATGACCGAGCCAACGCAGGGCGGGTTGGTGGATGGGAGCTAACCAGGAGACTTGGGAGGCGAAAGGGAAGATATTTTCCCTTCACCCCTCCAAAAGCCCCTTGTCTGCCAAAGTGTCTCCTTGGACCTATGTCAGCCCTTTAGCTACTGCAATTTCTAGGAGACAAGTGGGGCATGTTAGTTCACTCCAGAGGAGATAACCATCAGCACAAGTCACCCATGCGAGGGGCCAGCCCCTCCCACCTTTAACACACCACCTGATCCTCCTCAATTGTGGGTTGGAGGAAGAGAATCAAGATAGAGCAGGGTGAGGAGCGGGGCAGGTTGAGGCATTTCAAGGCTGGGAGGGGACAAATCCTGGTGGCACTAGTCACCTGGAATCCTATCTGCATTTTCCTTGACTGGTATTGCTGGCCAGGCTGCTTACAGAGTGGCAAATAAACAATATTTTTACTGACCCTCCCCGGTTATCTGGTTGCCCCCCCCCCAACCATAGCATGAAGGACACACTTCAGCTGCATGGCTGCATCGTATCAGGTGATGGGGAAGAGGATCAGGGCATTATTTTGTGGAATATCTTCTTGTCTATTACAGGTATCTCAACATATGACAAACCTCCCTTTCAATGTGCATATCATATACGTATATAGGGATGCAAGCCGATGGTCCCAAATTGGCTGCAGATCCCCATCCTGTATTAAGCCTAGCTATTAACGGGAATATCAGTAACGCTTTTGATTACATAGAGGCAGTCTTTGGAATTGCAGATCTCTGAAGTGATCTAATATAAGCAAGGCTAAGAGCTGCTTTTGTAAATCATCTGAAACATACCATACGATACAACCCTAGAGGAAGAAAGATAACACAAGCAGGAGGAAGAGAAAGGACGCTATCGCACCTCAGTGACAAAAACAAATGGTCTCTCGGAGTAGCCGCTATACATTACGATTATTTCAAGGGCCAGAAGGTAGATATATCTGTTTATGGAAATGGTTTTACAACTGCTTCCTTTATTGTGACATACAGGCTAACAGGGTTTCCCTTAATTGCACTTTGGGTTTATAATCATGGAACATTCTTCATTCCTGGCATGTTCATTATTTGATAACACTTGGGCAATTTTTATAGCCTCACTTAAGAGCTTATCCCGTGATGAGACTTTGCATTCTCCAGTAGTGGAATGCAGGGAGTGGTATAAATTACACCTCCACCTTGTATCTGATCACAGTCCTTTATTGAAATGTGGGCTGCATCCGGGAAAGCAGACCTTAGGGGTGTGCGCTTCCTGTAGATTTGGTGTGACATAAGGAATGGGGGAGAGACATCTCCAGAAAGAATCTCAGAGGCGATTGCTCAAGATACACAGAGCGTTCACATAACAGATCCACAAACATTCCTCTTCCCATTTCTTTATGAAGAAAACATGGCCTTTAGAATGTTTCTTTCGAAAAAGAAAATATCCAAGTAGATCATCACCTCCACAGGTAATCCCTCTTAGGGTGTAATCCTAACCTGTGCAGCTACAGCCAGGCTCCAGTGGTCTGCACTGTATCCAGCACAGGCTGGGAGACTGCTGGAGGTCACCATGGAGTAAGGGGATATTTTTTTCCCCTTACTCTATGTCAATTCCCAGCCTGCCCTATGGTACTACTAGAATCTGCATCAGCTTGCGCAAATGTGAGCAGTTCATGTAAGGCTGCCCAGCTGGGGATGGGGTTAAGAAATGGCAGAGGAGGCCCTCTACTGATCCTTGCCCCCTCCCAGATCAGATCCTCCCCTGTTCCACCCTCACCCACACAGATCCACCCTCTCCCCACCTCCAGAATGCCCTCCTGCCACTCTCTCCATCCTCCTGCACCACCCAGCATAAACCTACCTCCTCTGGCTGGTTCAGGGCAGGATCTGGCCCAGCCGAGCTGGCGCGGGCTTCCATGCTGGCCCAGCCAACTCCTGCGTTGGCGCAAACATGCGTTACGGCATGTTTCCAACACTCACGAGCTGGCTCAGAGGGCCTGCAGAGGCTCAACTCTTAGTTTAGACTGGGCTGCCCATTTCACCACTGGTCCACCACTGAGTTCCTCTCGGTAGGTCTCTAGTATCCATTTATATTTTGTTTTGGTCCCACCAAGAAATCCATCAACACTGCCCTTATGTGACTGCTGTTTGTCCTCTATAAGCCAGTCATGGGGTTTAAAGTTTCTTGCATCACAGAGGATAGGTAGACGGGTAACTTCTCAACCGTAATTCATAAGCTGTGCCCCATGCTCTGGTCTATCCCTGGTGCAAGAGCAGCTGCCATGACCTGAAATGTAATGAAAGCTAGCAGATGAACCAAATGTCACTGATGAGCAGACAGTAATTCTATGCGTCTAATTCCATTTAATTAAATTCAACCTATGAAAGATGTATCATAGTTATATTGCCTTGTTTTAATGACATCTGATCTCTTTTCAATATGAGCATAGAAACAATCTTGGAATTGTTTCAAACGTGGGCTGCAATTTTATTAAAAAAAAAATCTTTAATATTGAGCGGAAAGTACTTCAAATGTATTGGATGCAGAAATACTAATTTAATTCCATGATGTAACATGGGGAAAAAAAAATCCAATTTTATGACATGGCCCTGCAAAGATTGTTTTTCAAGTTTATTTCGTCCTTAAAAGTTTTATAGGGAAGGTGGTCTACTGTGTTGGCATCCACCACCTGCGCAAGTAAAGGGTGGGCAGGAGGGGATGGCAATGGGGAAAAGGTTGGATCGGGCTCGAGAGGAAAGTAGGTTTGGTAGCAGTCAAATCCTAGCCCTGTTCCTGGGCATGATCCTTCTTCATGGGTCAACATGGACTTGCAGCAGCTATAGGGACACAGCCAGGAAGCAAGAAGCTTCTTGGTTCCTATTGATATTCAGTTAGTCACAAACACAGGTCATGGTTCAGGATGTGGACTCACCTCCCTGCATTACAATCTCTGCGCATGAACTGGAGGTTGTCCATGACTTTGTGTACCTTGGCTCAACAATCTCCGACACTCTTTCTCTCAATACCGAGCTAAACAAACGCATCGGTAAAGCAGCTACCACGTTTTCCAGACTCACAAAGAGAGTCTGGTCCAACAAGAAGCTGACGGAACATACCAAGATCCAGGTCTACAGAGCTTGCGTCCTGAGTACACTTCTGTACTGCAGCGAGTCATGGACTCTTCGCTCACAACAGGAGAGGAAACTGAACGCTTTTCACATGCGCTGCCTCCGACGCATTCTGGGCATCACCTGGCAGGACAAAGTTCCAAACAACACAGTCCTGGAATGAGCTGGAATCCCTAGCATGTATGCACTGCTGAAACAGAGATGCCTGCGTTGGCTCGGTCATGTCGTGAGAATGGATGATGGCCAGATCCCAAAGGATCTCCTCTATGGAGAACTCGTGCAAGGAAAGCGCCCTACAGGTAGACCACAGCTGCGATACAAGGACATCTGCAAGAGGGATCTGAAGGCCTTAGGAGTGGACCTCAACAGGTGGGAAACCCTGGCCTCTGAGCGGCCCGCTTGGAGGCAGGCTGTGCAGCATGGCCTTTCCCAGTTTGAAGAGACACTTGGCCAACAGTCTGAGGCAAAGAGGCAAAGAAGGAAGGCCCATAGCCAGGGAGACAGACCAGGGACAGACTGCACTTGCTCCCAGTGTGGAAGGGATT
Organism: Tiliqua scincoides; assembly: GCF_035046505.1. NCBI lineage: Eukaryota > Metazoa > Chordata > Lepidosauria > Squamata > Scincidae > Tiliqua > Tiliqua scincoides. Next base: position 73,693,638 of record NC_089827.1, read on the forward strand.
GTCACTCCCGAATCGGCCTTTTCAGCCTCACTAGACGCTGTTCCAGAACAACCTTTCAGAGCGCGATACCAGAGTCTTTCGAGACTGAAGATTGCCTACACTTCCCACTAGCTTGCAGGTTGCTTGCTTGTCATGTTCCTCAGTTAAGCAAATGTGTGCTTCCATTGCTAATAAATAAAAATGGAGGCAATGGGGGGAGAGCGCACACAAAATATTGTATTTTATAAAGGGTCCCCCCCATATCCACAGTTTCCAAATCCATGGGGAGACTGGAATGGATCCCTCATGGATACAAAGGGATGCCTGTTCATTACTTACAGATGAGGACTTATGGGACCTCTCTGTGGCTTAAAATGAGATGTTGTACACTTCATTTTCTGCGAGAGTTCATGGGGTTTGTAGTCAACCTCCATGATCCTTGACAGTAAATGACATGTAGAAAGTCCTTTGCAACTGAGGAGAGCCTCACAGAGCCTCTCCAGACCTCCTGTCCACCAGTTTAGCCCTTTCTCCCCACACAGAGTTTTTTTTCTGAGAGGAGTGACCATTGGAGGTGGGCAGGGGAGTGGCCAAGGCAGAGAAGGTTGGGGCAGGCAGGTTGGGGCTTATTGAGTGTTCAAGTCAAACACTCCTTGCAGTTTTTTCATGCATTTGACCTGAATCCTCAAAAACTTGGTTGGCAACCTTCAGTCTCGAAAGACTATGGTATAAGCCTTCAGCACCCGGCATTCCCAGACGGTCTCCCATCCAAGTACTAACCAGGCCTGACCCTGCTTAGCTTCTGAGATCATGGTATAAGCCTACAGCACCTGGTATTCCGAGATGGTCTCCCATCCAAGTACTAACCAGGCCTGACCCTGCTTAGCTTCCAAGATCAGACAAGAAAGCCCATGCAATTTTTCAGTTGAGCTGGAGACGGCTTATACAAGCCTAACTGAAATGTAAGTGTATTTACATTTCCATATTACAGAAAGAGCTGGGAGAAACACACACTTTGTACCATGTGTTATGGAAATATCAAAAGATGCTTGTAGTGGATGAGTCAGAAAATATTTATTTTTAGTGGAACGGATCATTTAAATATTGGCATTCCCATACGGATTGTTAAGCAACACTCCCAGATGGCAACACCCTATGGACCGATCATCATGTTGTTGGCACAATCCTATGCACAACTAATCAGGACACCCCATTGTATTCAATGGGGCTTTCTCCCAGGAAAGTGTGCACAGGTTGGCAGCCTGTGGGTCCAGTCCTAGCCAGTTTTCCAGCACTAATGCAGCTGCAATGTAGCCCCAAGTTAAGGGAAGAAACTGTCCCTTAACTTGAACTGGCCTCCATGACTGCCCCCACTGCAGGATGCAGCGAGTGCCCCATTGGAATGGCAGCATCAGCACTAGAAAGCTGGATAGGACTGGCCCCTTCAACTACTTTTCATGGGCATCAGTGTGACACAAAGGTGCAACTAGAAGCCCCTGTGCCTGGGGCAGTGACATCACAATGTCACATGGCATCATGATGTCACTTCTGGGTTCTCTACAGATGAGGAGGTCCTGGAGGCTTTGCCCCTCCCCATTTCTCCATTTGAAACATGCAAAATTATGAATGGGAAGGAGAGAGTGAATAGAGATGCTCTTTACACTCTCACATAACACCAGAACCAGGGGGCATCCACTAAAATTGAGTGTTGGGAGAGTTAGAACAGACAAAAGCAAATATTTCTTTACTCAGCGTGTGGTTGGTCTGTGGAACTCCTTGCCACAGGATGTGGTGAGGGCATCTGGCCTGGTTGCCTTTAAAAGGGAATTAAATTGGACAAATTTCTGGAGGAAAAATCCATTACGGGTTGCAAGCCATGATGTGTATGTGCAACCTCCTGATTTTATAATAATAACATAATAATAATAACAGGTATTTATATACCGCCTTTCTTGGTCTTTATTCAAGACTTTATTCAAGGCGGTTTACATAGGCAGGCTTTTATTTAAATCCCTTATTAAATAGGGATTTTTACAATTTGAAAGAAGGTTCTTTCTTTCAAGAACCACTACATTCAAGGTGTTTCGTTCCGATCTGGCTTCACATTCTGGCCTCCATCCTCCCACGCTCAGAGCAGATGGAATGGCTCGGCTTCACCTTGTCAGCTGCTTCAAGGTCGCACAGTGCCGGTGGCCTCGAACTGGTGACCTTGTGGATGTTATCTTCAGGTAGACGGAGGCTCTACCCTCTAGACCAGACCTCCTGCCCATTTTAGAAATGGACTTTGTCAGATGCAGGGGAGGGCACCAGGATGAGGTCTCTTGTTATCTGATGTGCTCCCTGGGGCATTTGGTGGGCTGTTGTGAGATACAGGAAGCTGGACTAGATGGGCCTATGGCCTCATCCAGTGGGGCTGTTCTTATGTTCTTCTCCTATATAGGCTTAAAGCTGCTAGCACCTCTGGGGAGATCATGGAAGTGACTGCCTTGCATGTTGCCCCCCACGGCATAGCACACAGGGCAGGTGCCCCTCAGGTTGCACCCTCGTTACACCTCTGGACACAGTGGTCACCAGTGGAGCAGGACTAAGAAACCAGGTTGCTTGGATACCAGCCTATTTCAACCAAAGCAGCCATTGCTTTCTCAATTCTGACTTAAATTTGCAGTGATTTTGCAGTGATATACGCATGTGCTATTTCACATTAACCTTGCAATGACAGAATGGCACTGGAGAGAATTTCTTCGGCACAGTACTGTTCCGTTTGATGAATCCCCCTTGTTGCATTTTTATTTTCTGGAAATGGAGGTCCCTAATTAATCCTTTCTGCCGATGATTTGCTGCGCTGCGCCACTGCCAACGAAATGCCATTCAAAATGAAGCTTTTGTGAATAGATCAAAGTTCTACGCTCTGCATTTCCCTTGGAAACTTCAAAATAAAATGGAGGCAGAAGGTTCTATCCTTGGGGATGACTGCAGAATAAGGGGGAGTGCACTGCTGGACAGTGTTGATATTGTCGTTTAGCATATCTTCCCTTTCACGTTGGCCGTTTGCTTCTATTTTAATATGGCCAGTTTTGTAAATGATGCCAAGAGGATGAGAGAAAGGCCTGGAAGGCTCGAGCAGCACAAGTAAACAGGATTGTATTTTTGCAGTCAGCAAACCATATCATCATATATACCATTTCCTGATCAGAGGCTATCTTGATCGTGCAATGCTCAGAATGAAATGAGTGATGCCATCCCAGATTGCTTCTGGTGGCCAGGGCACTGCACTGCTTCTGTGGCAGTGGGTGCCTGCTTGAATCTCAGTCCTCATCACCAGTGGGGTAGCAGGTGGGGGCAGAGGAAACCTGCTCCTGGTGCCAGGCTGGAAGTAGATGGCTGGGGAGATTTTTGATGGGTTTCTGACTTTGTGTACCTTGGCTCAACGATCTCCGACACTCTTTCTCTTGATACCGAGCTAAACAAACGCATCGGTAAAGCAGCTACCACGTTTTCCAGACTCACAAAGAGAGTCTGGTCCAACAAGAAGCTGACGGAACATACCAAGATCCAGGTCTACAGAGCTTGCGTCCTGAGTACACTTCTGTACTGCAGCGAGTCATGGACTCTTCGCTCACAACAGGAGAGGAAACTGAACGCTTTCCACATGCGCTGCCTCCGACACATTCTCGACATCACCTGGCATGACAAAGTTCCAAACAACACAGTCCTGGAATGAGCTGGAATCCCCAGCATGTATGTACTGCTGAAACAGAGACGCCTGCGTTGGCTCGGTCATGTCGTGAGAATGGATGATGGCCAGACCCCAAAGGATCTCCTCTATGGAGAACTCGTGCAAGGAAAGTGCCCTACAGGTAGACCACAGCTGCGATACAAGGGCATCTGCAAGAGGGATCAGAAGGCCTTAGGAGTGGACCTCAACAAGTGGGAAACCCTGGCCTCTGAGCGGCCCGCTTGGAGGCAGGCTGTGCAGCATGGCCTTTCCCAGTTTGAAGAGACACTTGGCCAACAGTCTGAGGCAAAGAGGCAAAGAAGGAAGGCCCATAGCCAGGGAGACAGACCAGGGACAGACTGCACTTGCTCCCAGTGTGGAAGGGATTGTCACTCCCGAATTGGCCTTTTCAGCCACACTAGACGCTGTTCCAGAACCACCATTCAGAGCGCGATACCAGAGTCTTTAGAGACTGAAGGTTGCCAACAGTTCTCCTCTTTCATGTTCACCAAACACAAACAGGAGGAGGCCACCTCCTTCGGGAGAAGCCGGAAGTGACTTTGCCATCACTTGCATGATGTCACAATGTTGCTGCCCTGGGCACTGCAGCCCCTGGTGACACCAGTGCTCATCACATTTGTTTGTCACATTCTGGCTGTCCAGCGACATATAGGAACATAGGAAACTGCATTAGTTCATCTGGGACAATATTGTCTATGCCGAGTGGCAGGGATTCTCCAGGGTTTCACAAGGGCCATATCTGGTTATTCCAGGAATCATGAGTGGATCTTTCTGCATGCAAAACAGGTGCTGTGCAGCCCCTCTTTATACTCCAGTTCCCCACTCATTGAACTGAGTAAGTCAACAACGTATGTTGTCTTCAGAATAGCTCTGATGTACATAATCAGCTCCAAAAATGGTTCTCCCTAAGCTAACTAACACTAACTAAGTGGAGCTAACTAACATTGACCTTCAGAAGCTTTGTGAAATGTTCCCTGAATGTGAAATGTAGAGGAGTAAAAGATACAGGTATCTTGTGGTCCTGTGTGCTCCTGGAGGCATCTGGTAGACAATTGTGAGATACAGGAAGCTGGACTAGATTGGCCTGATCCAGTGGGGCTCTTCTAATGTTCTTATGTTCATGCAGATCAATGGTGAACACCGAAAGATCTGTGAACTTAAAAATAAACTTTGCTGACCCTGGTTTTCTTCTTCATAATAGCCATATTTTTCTTTATCCCCCCCACCCACATTATTTTTCTACACAATTTTGTGTGATCCTCTGCCTGTTTCAAATGTAGTAGATATTTGTTAAAAGACATTGTTAGGACTCGTTCTGAATGGGATCCTATTTATTTGAGCACGGTATCTCTCCAACAACCCATTCTGTTCCGGGAAAGAATAGGGGTGTGTATTGGAATCCTGGAAGATCTGTATTGGAATCGTGGAAGAACTGGCGAGGAGGTAGATGGGTGTCAGCAGTGGCCCCTTTAAGGGTAAGGCCTGGGCATCCAGCAGAGTGTGCTGCACAGCTGCAGCCACTGGAAGGCAATAGGGCCCTCAGGGATATAAGGAGCACCTGAGGCAGAAAGCGTTGGTGGGTTTTGAAGGAGTGCAGGTTGGAGAGGGGACTGACTTGGCTTATTGAATTTGGAATCTGACTGGGCTTTGGACTTGGATACCCTGATGGATTTGACTGACCTACCTGGAACCTGACCTTGGCTTATTGGCTCTGGACTCTGATGTGGCAACTCTAATTGATTGGACTGGTTTACTTGGCATCTGTGGACTGGAACTGGACTCTGACTTTTGCTTACTGCACTGGTGAGTTGCACAAGGGGGACTGATCAGTCTTAAGTGGGCACGAGGCCCAGTGAATTGGGGTTTGGCAGAACAGGGTGGTGGTCAAGGAGACACTCTCTTCACTCTTGTATGGCCAAATTCATCATTGCCTTCTTGGCCAAGGGATAGGGGAGCGTGTTCAGTGCACATCTGAGAAGCCACCCTGATGGGAGCTCTCCATAGAACGTAAGGCCTGAGCACGCCTTCCATTTCAGACAGAAAGGCCATACGTAAACAAGGCCCTCCAAGTCAGCCTGGGTTTTCATGTAGAAACCAAAAGAGCTCTGCAGAAAACTTATGAGAGTGTGTCGGCCTGCCTCTTTCGAATGACAATCTAAAAGGCAACACTAGCAGGTGGCTAATTACTATGATTCGTAACTTTCTAGACAGCCATTACTTTAAGTCTTTGACATGCTAATACAGACCTGTCTTGCCACAGAAAAGTGAAGGCTCTTCAAGGCTATTAATATTCCCTGTTGGGGCTCTTCTGATACCAAATTACTGTACAGTGGAGCATATCAGTTTGTTATCCAGGGAGTCATTTGATGGTTGAGAAATGCTGAAGGAAGCTTTCCTAAAGTTACTATCTTTTTTCATCCCCCTGTTCCTCTTGTCTATATTGTGTAGCCCTTTGGATTGCTTTCTGTAGAAATGTACATCCGTAGATTAAAAGGGGTTTGGTATAAAATGTAGAGCCTCAGGGGTGTACTGTTTTTTCTCTTGTAATAAAATATCAAGGACTTCTCTTAAATGAACCCAGTGGTGGACCTGGGGTAGGGGGGACAAAAGCCCTGGGCACTGCGCTCGCCCACTTCCGCCGCTACCAACCCAACCCACTGCGCTGCCCTGACTGCCCATCAGAGCCATTTTGAGGGCAGGCAAAGTGCTACGTGGCGCTCAGTAGTGCGCGAAAACCTTTCTGAGACGTCTTGCACGGTCCTGGTTTTATCGGGGAACCAGAAGTATTGTTTAAAACCGTGCGAGAAGCCTCAGAAGACTTTGCGAGTGCTGGTGTCACGCAAGGCTCTGTAAGCCTCGATGAGTATCCCAGGAAGGGGGTGGGTGGCCATGTTGTGGACCTGTCCCAGAGCCCAACGAGAGCAGGTCCATTACTGAATGAACCAGTTCCAGTTTGAAAGCTCTTTGCAAAAAAAAAACTCACAGCTGCCATATTCATGGTGGCCATTTTGTTTTCCCCCCTATGGTGGCTCCTTGTTTTGATTATAGTCAACATTTAGATGCATATGGTAAGGGCTCACCACCTTTAGACTCAACACAGCAGAGAAGCTTAGAATGTCCACCATGTCATTCCATTCTTGTTCCCCAGTTCACTCTGCCCTGAACAACACTCCTTCTAAATCCTAGTTTTCAATAAGGGAATTTCAAACATTAATGGCCCAGTCCTAACTAAGTGGCATGCCAGCTGAATGATTTGCCTGGTTAGCAGATCCCCAACCTAAGCCTTCTACTAATGTGAAGACATCCTTCTTGATTGGGTACTAGAGTACATATGACCTCTGAAAATTATAAATCTCAACTTGGAAATATGGCCATAATGTCTATCATCAAACAAGTCACAATTTGTCTATAAGCAAATTGTCACAAACAGCAATAAGTCACATTGCTAAAGTACATTTACAGCCCAATCCTATGCAACTCTGCTCAGAAGTAAGTCTCATTATAATCAGTGGGGCTTACTCCCAGGTAAGTGTGGATAGGATTGCTGCCTTAAAGGAATTTGGGCGCAATCCTAACCAACTTTCCAGCACTGGTATACCTGTGCCAGTGGGGTATGTGCTGTTGGGAGCCAGTCATGGAGGCCTCAAGGTAAGGCAATGTTTGTTCCCTTGCCTTGGAGTTGCATTGCCCTTTGCTTACTTTGCCGCTGGAAAGTTGGTTAGGATTGCGCCCTTTGTGTTTTACAGATCCAAGGAAATCCCTTTTGAGAGAGGCCCATTGCACAGAAAATGTCTAACTGGGGTCACTGTGGTTTTGGCCATGAGTAGCAGAAAAAACTATTGGGCTTTGCCAAGCATTACATCAGTACAGTTCTCATCTGCTTAGTTGCCAGTACAAAGAATGGAATCGATGGAATGTAAATTAATGGTTTGTTTCTAAAATGAAATAGTGCATTGAAAGGAGGGAACGTTGGGAGAAAAATGACAGCGTGTTCTCACAACCAACTGAGCTGCAAGAGACACGCTCCTCCCACGATGAACCTGGGATGAACAGCCATGTGCACACACCTGTCACAAGCTTAATTCATCTCTGATCAGCTTTGGGGATGCGACAGCTGTTTCCTGGTGTGGCCCTCCCGCTCCCGAGATTCATCAGCACTACTACTGTATTTTGGGGACATGGATGTCTCTTAGCCTACTTTCATATAGGTCTTGATTTGCCCAAATGACAGAGTAGTACTACAACTCTCCTCCTCTCTGTAGACCAGCCACTTTCAACCATGTGCCGTGGCACATTGGTGTGTCATGAGTGGTCCACAGGTGTGCCACAGGAATTTGGGGGAAGGTTATTTATTAGTGCAACAACTGTTACCCTGCACATGCCCGATCTTGTCTGATCTCAGAAGCTAAGCATGGTCAGGCCTGGTTAGTACTTGGATGGGAGACCGCCTGGGAATACCGGGTGCTGTAGGCTTATACCATAGTCTTTCGAGACTGAAGGTTGCCAACCAACCATTTATTAGTAGGGCTAATGGGGGATGTGACCCCCCCCACTAGCAGCACGGTGCACCTTGTCAATTGTCAAAAACCTGACAGTGTGCCTTGACAATATTAGTGCCTTGTCAGTGAAAAAGGTTGAAAATCACTGCTGTAGACTGTGATTGAAATAAGTTTCTATGTGCAGCTTCATCCACATGGCAATACAGTTGGTCTTGGGTATCTGGAAGTGCCTTTAGGTCATATTTGGGAGTCTAAAGTGTGCGGAGGTTGCGCGTGACTCAGAAGACCTCCCAAATGCTTTGGAGAAACACTTCTGGATGCTGGTGTGGACCCTATGCGCGAATACCGAAGGCCCACTGGTTGCATATTGTATAAACAGTTTAGCCACCTCAAGTTGCATGAGCTCATCAATACACTGATAGCAATCTTGATAGCAATACACTGAATTAGAGTAGCATCAATTTAAGTACATTTCTGCTCATGTGCTAATGCTACAAAAGATAGTCAGGGATAAATTCAGTATTCAGTATCTGGGTGAATGATAAATAAGCCTGAGTTTACAAATTTAATGTGCAAAATGAATATTGATTGAGTTAAGACAGGTATTAAATCTTATCTGTTCAGGAAGCGAACATTAGTATAATCATCCTTTTAAAATTTCCATTTACCTCCTGTAGTTGAATTAAATCTGAAAAAGATGAAGCCATAGTTGTTCCTTCGTCAGCAGAGCAAAGCAATCTTTCAACCGCCAAGTTTATGCTCTATGTGCGTGTGAACATTTTTGTTTAAAAAAGCTGGATCTGAAGACAGACAGCTCAGCTAAAACCGCTTGACACCTGAGAGGAACACCAGCATCAAATGAAAGAGAGCATTAAACAAAAGAGAGAAACACAAGCATTAAACGAAAACGTCCCCTTATGTTTCCTTAACTGGATATGCTCCAGTTTTTGCGTTTTGTTCAGTCTCAAAACTTTCTCAAGATCAAAACAGAATTGATTCAAAATTGAAGCAAACACCCTAAACCAGCCAGTGGAACTGGCTCAGGCAGGAGGAGTTTGTGGCATGCCTGGACAGGAGCAAGTGTACCCATGGGCCAGTTTATGACATAGAGCAGGAGCGTCAAACTCATTTCATACAGCAAACCAAATAGCATTCATGGAGCCTGCTTAGGGTCTTAAGTGATATCATTGAGCAGGTCATGACCAGAATTAAGCACTTTTCTCTCATTTAGGAACTAATTAGCTGCAATGACAGAAAATATGCAAATCTTGATCAGATCTCCTCTATGGAGAACTCGTGCAAGGAAAGCACCCTACAGGTAGACCACAGCTGTGATACAAGGACATCTGCAAGAGGAACCTGAAGGCCTTAGGAGTGGACCTCAACAGGTGGGAAACCCTGGCCTCTGAGCGGCCCGCTTGGAGGCAGGCTGTGCAGCATGGCCTTTCCCAGTTTGAAGATACACTTGGCCAACAGACTGAGGCAAAGAGGCAAAGAAGGAAGGCCCATAGCCAGGGAGACAGACCAGGGACAGACTGCACTTGCTCCCAGTGTGGAAGGGATTGTCACTCCTGAATCAGCCTTTTCAGCCACACTAAACGCTGTGCCAGAACCACCATTCAGAGCGCGATACCAGAGTCTTTCAAGACTGAAGGTTGCCAACTAAATGAGAAAGCCCAACTATCATACAGGCCATGCTTTCAGCAGTGACAGCTCAGTAACTGAGAGCAGCTGGTAGTGGTGCTGGGTTTGAGGACCAGATAAAGAGTTCCTGTGGACCACATTTGGCCCACAGGCCTTATGTTTGACACTCCTAACACAGCATCATGCCAGCATATTTTGCCTGCATATAAAGGTGAGGCACTTTTTCAAGTGGGTGCTCCTCTTTTATTTAGCAGGGGGAGAGTAACTGGCCCACCTCACCCCAGCAGTGTCTGTTCTGGTGGCTGTCTGCTGGTATTCCTTTGCATCTTTTTAGATTGTGAGCCCTTTTGGGACAGGGAGCCATTTAGTTATTTGATTTTTTCTGTAAACCGCTTTGTGAACTTTTTGTTGAAAAGCGGTATATAAATACTGTTGTTGTTGTTGCATATACCCCATGCCTCTTCTATGTGCTCTGCTCACTGGCAGCCCAAACCTAACCAATTTTCCAGTGCTGGTGCAGTTGTGCCAGTAGGGTGTGTGCCGCATCCTATGGCGGAGGGGCAGTCACTAGGGCCTTCTCAAGGTATGGGAACATTTGTGTCCTTACCGTGAGGCTGCACTGTCTTTACACCAGAGTTGGAAAGTTGGTTAGGATTGGGCCCTGGGTCAATAAATTGGAGTCAAAAACTACAGCAAAAATTGGAGTCAAAAATTGGAGTCAAAAACTACAGCAAAAATTGGAGTCAAAAATTGGAGTCAAAAACTACAGGCCTCCTCAGGGTAAGGGGAGATTCGCTAGTAAGCCCCAGCAACCGCTATTGGTCAACTCAAACCTGCACCAGCAATATCGCTGGCACAAGTCCAAGTTGATCCGTGTTGGTGGATCAGGCCCAAGAGGGGGCATAGGATTGCACACCCATGGTACCGCCTATCTTACCTGATCTGCCCACCCCCCACGCCACCCTCCCCCTGCCCTATTCTACTTCTTCCTCACTCTCCCCCGTCCCTCCCGCGTCCCCAAGCTCGACTTTCTTGCTCTGGTGGGTGTCCGTGTGGTCGCTGATGCCAGAGGGCCTTCCCACCAGCATACCTGGCCTTCACGAAGTTGAAAAGCACTTTACAGCGCTTTTGCGAAGGTGTGTACCCACGTTCCACCAGTGCCACGGAGGATAGGACTGAGCCAATAATATTCACCCAATGAAGGAGCATCTTTCATGGTGCTTAAAGTTGTGAAAAGTCACCTGTAGATGGACCGTATTGTAGAGGGGTGTCAACGAGGAAGACACTGTTCAAACCTGGGTTGTCTGAAGAGCTAGATTAATGTGTCTGAACCTTCCACACTTCCAACACTTGTTCCACTTCATCTGGAATGTGAACCTGACTCACATCATAATGGCCTCCCCTCTGCAAGCTCTTTCTGCCACTGTCGTTTCCTGTCCCAGACTTATCTGCAGAGTTAATCCAACACCTCCTCATGTCTAATGAGGCATGCCAAATGCTGCCCTCTTTATCTGGTGGTTCACCAGTCTCTGTCTCCACCACTCCTCCTCCTCCTATTCCTGTTCCCTGGATTTGAAAAGAAAGAGAAGGAATGGAGCAGAAGAGAGAAAGTGTAGAGAACAGACTGGAGCATTGCACACTCTAGCCCACTCCACTCTTTTCCTCCAGATTTCCTCTTCCACTCCATTTTTTCTTTTTTGGGTCCATACTGTTGGGGAAAGTGGCAGGGGTGGGTGTGTGCAGAGGCACCCCTTGCTAGTCTGCTAGGCAACCTCCTCAGTTGGTCTCATGGATGGGCTGGACTTGTTTACCTGACAGTGACAGAAGCAAGAAATGCTGATAATGGAAAGACTTTAGCCACTACTGCAAGTATGGGTGGCACTGTTCCAAAGTGCCATGGGAAATGTAGTCCCTGTGCTTCTTGATGTCAGGATTTCAGGCTATTTTCATTAGGCTTACAGAAGAATTTTTGAGGCCTGTTGAAAGTATTTTTTGAGGCCTGTTGAACTAAAACCTTCATTGCATTTCTGGAAGATGGTGTTTGGAAAGAGCCAAAGCCTGATATTGTGGTGTCCAAGGTGAAGACACCGATTGATGACCTTGATCTTCTTTGGAATACTGGAGATGGATAGGAGGAGAGCCAATCTTTTGTCTCTAAAAAAAAGTCAACCTTCCTGGTTTAAAGACCACTGCCAGCCTCAACAGCGACCAGTTGTAGCTGTCCTACAGTTATTTTCTCCTCATTTGCTTTCTCTTAACTAAAGTTCAGATGCATATGTCTGCACTTCTGCTGGCTTCCCACAGGAGGTTTGGTTTGCCTTGCTTAAATTGCAACGATTTAAGCTTTGTGTATCACCTCATGGATGAATCATTGTTGGATCTAATCAGCGCTAGACAAATGAAGCGCCATTTTCAATGCCACGCTAGAGACCTGCTGAACAGTAGTGCTTACAAAATAGATCATTTACAAGGCACTTTATTTAGCATGGGTGATTAAAACCATGATTTGAGACTGTTCAGGACTCTGCCATCAAAATATTTAAACATCTCAAAACTACATTTATAACATTCAGGCAAAGGGATATATTTCTCTTTATCCTGGGTAAAGCCCTAGTCACCATATTAGGCCTCTCAGATCTGTGCCAGCTATATTGCTGGTGCAAATCCAGGAAGCCCCATGTAGGGCTGCCCAGCTTGGGAAGGGGTTTGGATGTAGCATGCCCTGCCACCCCAATCCTGGGCCTAATCCTCCCCTTTTTCACCCTCCTCCAGGAATGCCCCCTCCCCACTTCCAATTAATATAAAAGGTATCACAATTAATATAAATGGTAAATAAGACATTTTCAAACTTTACAGTTGTCGATCGGTATAAACTGAGAGTCCACCGGATTAAAACGAAGTCCTGTTCTACAGGATATTCCAGAAAAGCAGTTTATACAAACAGCTGTGCTCTGATGATGTGTTTTCTTTTAAACACCTGTAACATGCACACATGGTTCAAAAACAATGACGAGCAGGTGGTGCCTGCTGAGGGCCGGAAGAGACATCATTAAGCAGGAAGTGATGTCTGTCATTAAGGAGACGATGGCTAGGAATTAGAATTTTATCAGCAACTGTTACCCTGCACATGCCTGATCTTGTCTGATCTCGGAAGCTAAGCAGGGTCAGGCCTGGTTAGTACTTGGATGGGAGACCGCCTGGGAATACCGGGTGCTGTAGGCTTATACCATGATCTCAGAAGCTAAGCAGAGTCAGGCCTGGTTAGTACTTGGATGGGAGACCGCCTGGGAATACTGGGTGCTGTAGGCTTATACCATGATCTCAGAAGCTAAGTAGGGTCAGGCCTGGTTGGTACTTGGATGGGAGACCGCCTGGGAATACCGGGTGCTGTAGGCTTATACCATAGTCTTTCGAGACTGAAGGTTGCCAACCATCTCCCTATACTGAACACTATCTCCCGAACTTGTCTGATCTTGGAAGCTAAGCAGGGTCAGGCCTGGTTAGTACTTGGATGGGAGACCGCCTGGGAATACCGGGTGCTGTAGGCTTATACCATAGTCTTTCGAGACTGAAGGTTGCCAACCAGAGCCCAATTATCACGTCAGCTGCCCTTTCAACAACGCCACTTCTGATAAGGCATTGCTTTGTAGCTCAGGTGGTCTGTGAAGTGACACCTTGGCAGGAAAGCACTGCTCTAAGGGCGACCTGCATGATATTTGGGTCTCCCAGCACCTCGGCAACATCTCCCTCTCTTATCTCTCTTGGATTGCCTATAATGTTCCTTGCCTTCTGGGGCATCCTTCCACTGCTCCCTTCCAGAGTCTTGGCAGAAGCAGCACTACTGAAATGTCAGCTCTGGGAGAGCCCAATTATCATGTGGGTTAAAGAGCTTCACCTGGCCCTCATGGCCCTCTGTTTGACACCCTAGCTATAGAGCAGCCATTTTCAACCACTGTGCCATGGCTCACTGGTGTGCCACAAGTGCTCCACAGGTGTGCCACAGGAATTTGGGGGAAGGTCATTTATTAGTAGGGCCAATGGGGGATGTGAGCCCCCCACTGGCAGCCTGGTGTGCCTTGTCAATTGTCAAAAACCTGATGGTGCGCCTTGACAATTTAGTGCCTGGTCAGTGTGCCACAAGATGAAAAGGGTTGAAAATCACAGCTATAGAGGAAGCTTGATAGTAGCAGCAAAGAGTCTTTCAAGTTTACCAGTCTCGACACTGAGAAACTCTTGAAAAGGATTTCCAGGGTTCTCTGTAATAAACACTGATCAGAGTGGTGGTGATAATTTTCTTGAACTGCACTGGCCCTTCCACAGAGACAATTTTCACCCTGTGTTGACTTCCTCGCAGTTTAGTTTGAATTGCAGCCTTGGTGAGAAAATCCAGATGATTATGAAAGACACCGGAGAGCCAAAATAGTGGATTAACCTTTCTGCTGGGCGTACCAGTTATTTTCTTAGTTCTACACGTCTACCACATCTCAGATTTGTAAAAGTTCTGATTTCCAGAATGCAGGGAAGGATCAGTTTTGAATTGCTTAAAAAATAACAGTATTTGTTGCAGCAATACCAGAGTCTGGTGAGACCGTAGCAAGAGCTTTCATAAACTGCAGTCTAATTCACACAAGTGCACTACATTTGATGAAGTCAAAAGCTCTGATGATCTTTTCGTCTCTGCTGAGCTGATTGGGGTGGGAGGGGCAGTAAGACAATCGTTTGAAACACTGAAATTGAAAACCCGCAATGCCACAAGGGGGACATATATGCTTGCTAATGATCAAGTTGGTGCCTGTTCCTGAAATCAACAGTGGAAAGAACTTGTGATGTTATATAGCACAACACACGTCTGAAGAATAGAATTGCTAGTTTGATTTTGCTTGAACTTGCGAATACATTAGAGTTCAATTCTAAGCTCCCTGGTGCTGCTGGGTGCAGAAGCACCAAAAGGGCTTTTGTCCCCAACATGACTTTCATCCCCTTCCCCCCGAGGAAAGCCCCAGGCCCCACAATGGGGCACTCACATCTGTGCCACCTATTTTGCCAGCCCCATGCAAAATAGCCCCATGAAGCCTCTTTGTAGCCTGATACATAAGAACATAAGAACGGCCCCACTGGATCAGGCCATAGGCCCATCTAGTCCAGCTTCCTGTATCTCACAGCGGCCCACCAAATGCCCCAGGGAGCACACCAGATAACAGGAGACCTGCAAGGCTTCCTGGGAATTGTAGTTAAGAACATAAGAAGAGCCCCACTGGATCAGGCCATAGGCCCATCTAGTCCAGCTTCCTGTATCTCACAGCAGCCCACCAAATGCCCCAGGGAGCACACCAGATAACAGGAGACCTGCAAGGCTTCCTGGGAATTGTAGTTAAGAACATAAGAAGAGCCCCACTGGATCAGGCCATAGGCCCATCTAGTCCAGCTTCCTGTATCTCACAGCAGCCCACCAAATGCCCCAGGGAGCACACCAGATAACCTCATCCTGGTGCCCTCCCTTGCATCTGGCATTCTGACATAGCCCATTTCTAAAATCAGGAGGTTGCACATACGCAACATGGCTTGTAACCCATAATGGATTTTTCCTCCAGAAACTTGTCCAATCCCCTTTTAAAGGCATCCAGGCCAGATGCCATCACCACATCCTGTGGCAAGGAGTTCCACAGACCAACCACACGCTGAGAAAAGAAATATCTTCTTTTGTCTGTTACAGGGATAAGATCTGGTGGAGGAGAATTTTGGTGGTGCTACCCCTTCTCAGACCAGTCCCTCCCCTGTCCCACCCTCCCCCCACCCAAGAATGCCTCCCTCTGCACCGAAAAGCTGCACCACCACCCTGCAGTTTTACCCTTGGCAGCCATGCATCCTCCTCCTCCCAGTGCTGAAGCCCAGTGCTGACCCAGCTCCAGAACTCCCCACTCTCCGGGTGCCATAAACATGTTTTATGGCACATTTGCAACCCCTAGCACTGGTGGTACTCTCATTCCGCCAGTGCTAGAGAGCTTAGGATTGGGCTCTTAATAGAGCACTGGTTACCAGTGCTTTGTTTTCATATTAATCAGCAGGACAAAAATTGCCTTTGGCCACAGGGCATTCAGGACACTCCAACAGCAACAGTCTTGCCAGCTTCAAGGTGGAGGTCGTAGAGGTTAGTCTTATAGCCAGTCCACAAATGATGATTTGGACCAATGGCTTTGGATTTCTGTGACAGTGCAGAAGCTAATGGCACTGATGAGAAGGCCTGGACCATATAAACAGAGAACCCATGACATGCAGCCAGATGCAAGGGAGGGTGGCCAGATGCAAGGGAGGGCACCAGGATGCAGGTCTCTTGTTATCTGGTGTGCTCCCTGGGGCATTTGGTGGGCCGCTGTGAGAGACAGGAAGCTGGACTAGATGGGCCTGTGGCCTGAGCCAGAGGGGCTGTTCTTAGGTTCTTAACTACAATTCCCAGGAAGCCTTGCAGGTCTCTTGTTATCTGGTGTGCTCCCTGGGGCATTTGGTGGGCCGCTGTGAGATACAGGAAGCTGGACTAGATGGGCCTATGGCCTGATCCAGTGGGGCTGTTCTCATGTTCTTATGCAGTCAAGAACATTAAAATTGAGAAATAAAGCACAATTTCAAACATGAACAATATGAACAAAAGAAAGAGCCACAATTACATTTGTCCTTTTTCATTCGACCCTGAAATGCGTCTCTTGTATTTGGAAAAAACCTGACTACAGACAGGCTTCCTTACCCTGAATGCTCCTTACTCTGTCCAATGAAGGACATTTTCTCACTCAAACACAGTCGCTCTGATCTCTTTTACAGGACTAGTCACCAAAAGAGCAAGTTCATTACAAATAATGAATATGCAACATAACACTTAGCACATTGCAGGCAGAATCCTTAAACGGATTAAGTGAGATAATTTACCTTTTCCTAATTGCATAAGGTTTTATAATTAGCCGTGTTTCTCAGCCCGGGGGAACATAAATATAGCTCCCGGACAGAAATAGGCAGCTTACACACATTAGACAGGGTACGCTTTGAGAAGAATTGATTTCATCTACTGTAGGTAATCAAAGTGAGGGACATGGGTGGGCCAAGTGTTCTCCAACATTTCTGGCACAAGAAGGGGGTCCAAAATGTCCCCCTTCCTGTTTTTACACTTGTTTGGGACCCGTTACTTGCTGCATTGCCGCCCCCTCTAGCTACTCCCCTGCTGCCCACCAGTGGCATTGCTAAAGAGTGTGGAAGGGGAGTGCGGGCCACACTGGGTGACAAGCACAGGGGGGTGACACCACTACTGGTTAAACTTTTTAAAATCTTGGTACTTTTGAATAATACCATCATGTTATATGTCATTCGATGTGTAATTTCATGCAGAGTGCAATGAAACAAACCGTGTTGAATGATCTCTATCCTATCAAAAGTTATAGCCAAAAAACCAGCGTGGCAGGGCAATGGCGCATCATGCCCACTCTAAGGAACATTGCTCCGCCCACTGCATGGGGGGGATGTCCATCATGGGAGTGACATACTGGCCTCCTGCACCGGGTAGCGCAAACCCTAGTGAAACACAAGCTGCCCACAACTTGTTCACAAATTCTAATTGTGGGCCAAATCCTATCCCATTTTCCAGCACTGATGCAGCCATACCAACAGGTTGTGCACTGCAACCTGTGGTGGGGGACAGTCATGGAGGTCTCCCTCAAGGGGACATTTGTTCCCTTACCTTGGGGCGGCCTTGCAGCTACATTGGCGCTGAAATGTTGGATCGGACTAGACCCAGTGCAAGTCTGTAGGTGTTTCCCCCACTACATTCTTTTTTTCAATTTATTTTGACATTCTATCTTTTAAACTCAAACACAGACACTGATGAATTCAAGGCACAGGACAAAGTGAAATAATCTTGTCCCGGGAGATGGAAGACGTTTTGAAACAGTGATGCATGTTTCAGAACTTCTTCATTTGGCTTTTACAAGTATCACTCAGAAAAAATTATGGCAGTTTGTCTAGATCTGCCAGTTAGAACCATCACCTTTGGGAGGACAAAAGAAGCACTTTTTATGTAAGAAAACTCTGCAGTTAGTGACCCTAGCGCTTTTTAGGTGGCATTGTCACTGGTCCCTTGAACATAAGAACATAAGAACAGCCCCACTGGATCAGGCCATAGGCCCATCTAGTCCAGCTTCCTGTATCTCACAGCGGCCCACCAAATGCCCCAGGGAGCACACCAGATAACAAGAGACCTCATCCTGGTGCCCTCCCCTACATCTGGCATTCTGACTTAACCCATTCCTAAAATCAGGAGGTTGCGCATACACATCATGGCTTGTACCCCATAATGGATTTTTCCTCCAGAAACTTGTCCAATCCCCTTTTAAAGGCGTCTGGGCTAGACGCCAGCACCACATCCTGTGGCAAGGAGTTCCACAGACCGACCACACGCTGAGTAAAGAAATATTTTCTTTTGTCTGTCCTAACCTGCCCAACACTCAATTTTAGTGGATGTCCCCTGGTTCTGGTATTATGTGAGAGTGTAAAGAGCATCTCCCTATCCACTCTGTCCATTCCCTGCATAATTTTGTATGTCTCAATCATGTCCCCCCTCAGGCGTCTCTTTTCTAGGCTGAAGAGGCCCAAACGCCATAGCCTTTCCTCATAAGGAAGGTGCCCCAGCCCCGTAATCATCTTAGTCGCTCTCTTTTGCACCTTTTCCATTTCCACTATGTCTTTTTTGAGATGCGGCGACCAGAACTGGACACAATACTCCAGGTGTGGCCTTACCATAGATTTGTACAACGGCATTATAATACTAGCCATTTTGTTCTCAATACCCTTCCTAATGATCCCAAGCATAGAACTGGCCTTCTTCACTGCCGCCGCACATTGGGTCGACACTTTCATCGACCTGTCCACCACCACCCCAAGATCTCTCTCCTGATCTGTCACAGACAGCTCAGAACCCATCAGCCTATATCTAAAGTTTTGATTTTTTGCCCCAATGTGCATGACTTTACACTTACTGACATTGAAGCGCATCTGCCATTTTGCTGCCCATTCTGCCAGTCTGGAGAGATCCTTCTGGAGCTCCTCACAATCACTTCTGGTCTTTACCACTCGGAAAAGTTTGGTGTCATCTGCAAACTTAGCCACTTCACTGCTCAACCCTGTCTCCAGGTCATTTATGAAGAGGTTGAAAAGCACCGGTCCCAGGACAGATCCTTGGTTCATGATGTTCCCCAATAGCGGAGCCAGAGCAGAGGCAGAGCTGTAAATGCCACACGGCTCTGAAACTCGCCATGGAAGCTACCCCTCATTCTTGGGGCCATTCCAAGGAGTAGAAGCAACAGGGAAGCATCTCCTCCGCATCGCTTTCAGCCCTGGACAGGCTCCAAGAGTAGCTTATATAGTGAGTTTCAGAGCTGTGTAGCATTTACAGCTCTGTCCCCGCCCCCCCAGCTCTGCTACTGATATCCCCAAAGACAAAATGGCCATTCCTTTCTGTGGTACAAAACATGTCTGGGGTACAATATTGTCCCAGAAATGAATTCCCATTGGGGTAATTTTGTACCCCCACTAAGTTTCATCAGTTGATCCTTGTAAACTTTCATTTCTACACTGGACCTAGTTCCTTCACCCCAGCCATACCATTTCTTTGAACTGGAAAATTATTTTAAAGGAATTCTGACTTCAAACACAAGCAGTGTGAATGGTTGGCACAAATACTGAAGAATATACTGTTGCAACATTTTATGTAGGTGCCATATGGCTTTTCTGTATGTAATCTTTCCTTCTCTACCTATATCTCAAATAAAAAGCTGCTTGGATCCAGTGTTTGTTGCCCTGTACTCCTTGCAAAGGACTGTGTCAGGGTATTCCATTGGGATGATTTTTTTTCCCCAGGTTTTTGAACACAATGGGTGCCACATCTAAAAAGTTTGTGTCAAACTGCGGCACACAGTTTGTGTCAAATTTATGACTGCCAGTGCTGTTGGCAGGAGAGCCACATATCCACTCATTCTCAATATAGGGCCCATTTTATAATATAATTTGTTTGGCACTCTGGGTATGAAGAATCTAGTTTGGGAAGCATAATTTCCAGCTCCCTTGCAAACTTACTTTACAATTCTCTGAATCACCCCAATCTTCCCTCTTTTCGAAACACAAATCCCTGAAGGTTATTTGGCTGTTTGTTGAAACTCTTTTCTCTCATTAAAAAAGAATTACACTGAGTTATCTAAAAAAAGAAAAAAGGGAAAAGGGGGGATTCACTCCTAAATTTGAGTTTCACTGATGAATTTCCTGCTAGTTCTTTCTGTAACCATAATTCCTCCTAACACAGGGAAGGCAGATTAGCTAGCCTGGCACAATCATTTCTAATTAGTTGCTTTTAATCAGGCTTTCAGAGCAAGAAAGCATTTCTGTTCTTAAAAAGTCCATCCTTCAATCTATCCAGTCTTCATTTTTGGAGTAGGGTTGGGAAGTGAAGATGCTAGGTCAGTGGTTCCCAAATTTTTTAGCACCAGGACACACTTTTTAAAAGGTTAAAAGAGAGTCAGGATGATGTAGTGGTTTAGGAGGTGGACTTAGACCTGGAAGATACAGGTTCAAATCCCCCCTTAGCCACAGTGCTTCCTGGGTGACCTTGGGACAGTCACTTTCTCTCATCCTCACTTACCTCACACCAACCATACCATCACTACATGACCTTACGCACAGGAGTAGTGTGTTTTGGACCCCGGTCCCAAATTTGTCCAATGAGTTTTTTCCACTCTGAAGAAAAAGGAGTGAGAAAATAATTGGTTAGTGCACCTAATGATACAAGAATCTTTTGGGAAGTCTGGTGGGGAGGGGATTAGATGTTTTCAGAGAAAGAAATATGCATGACACCTGAGTGAATATATTTAATTTCAAAGCTGGACAAATCCTTTTGTTGTTGATTCCCAAGATGACATTTTCCCATTGCGTTTTAGTTTAATGACATTTTTAATAATGTTTTGAATGATTTATGAAATTATAAAGAACAGGGAATGAGAACAAGTTGGTCAAGTCTCATTTTGGTTGACTGTGAAAGGTTGTTTACACTCATTTTTCAAGAAGTATATCAGAAGAAAGAGATGGAAAAAATAAAAATCTTGGTTTACCTTAAACTGGTGCAGTATCTGTTTCCACCACTCAAAAATTTGCATCTATATCCCATAATTTGCACCCACTATATCCCATTCGCTCACTGACCCCACTCACCTCCTTCTATACCAGATTTGTTGGGGTAGTACAGGGTCCTCCAGAAGACACCAAGACCACCGATCCTATGCAGGTCCTACGCAGGTCTACTCAGAAGTAAGTTCCACTGTAGTCAATGGACCTGGACTACCCAAGTAAGAAGGCAGATCTCTTTCCTGAGGTGTTTCATGCTCCTGCTACCCCACTTTCTCCTGAAAATAGTGACTGCAATGGGAGGAGAGGGATTGAATGGTGAGCTTATTGTGGTCTGACATCGATTGTTGGTGGTCTCAGCCCAACTCGCTGGTATTTTCTCAGGCTGGACTCCACATGCACATGCAAGCCAGAGTCTTCATACCTGTGGAGGAAGGCAGTCGCTAACCAGGCTTCTCCAGCTAGCTGCTAGTTCTGGCTCCCAGGTGGAGTCAAACAGTATGGTAGTTACTTTGTTGAATACGGTCTGTCCTTCGCCTACCAGGAGGGTGCTGAACCTCACAAAGCTCATAGTCACTGCAGGTGTGTCTCTGAACCAAAGAGAATGTATGGAAGATGCATCAAGGAAGAGGGGAAGACAACCTCTCTTTTAGGTGATGGATTGACACACCACCCTTCATCTAAATGATACACGGTAATGCCTTTTCTGTGTGTGTTTGAAAGACACACGCATACACTATGGATGAGACAAGCTTTAGCAAGTGACAGGGGGTTTCGTGAAATGAATGACATGCTCTGACAAGGTGATACCTTGAGAGACGCACAGTTCGGGTATGGAGGGTGCTAAACCTATCACAGAACTAAAGATAACAGGGATATAAAAAACATATCCTGTCACCTAGAGTGCTAACCTAAACGTTTGCTGGTACCGTTGTAGCGCCAACCATAAATACAGCATGTTTGAGAGACGTATGTGAGACTGTAGCTTTTGGTAGCCACTGAACTCGCTTGAATCCACCGAATACTGAACCTGGAAAATGCTTTGTTTATCAGAACTCAAAATGGTGAAGGTGCTGCCCTCTAGTGAACACAATGAGTTAGCATGAACTATAGTGAGGTATGAAGCACACGGACACACTTCATAAAGCATTGCCAAAAGTTCTCTGTAACTACACCGGGCACAGACCACTTATAATCTGAATGAAGTGCTTCTCAGACATTAGAGCCCCAGTCACTTCAATGTGTGCTATAATGGACAAGTACTGTACATGTTCTGGGGTTAAGAGGTTTGAGGATCTGCTTGTCAATTCAAAGGGAGTCCAGACTTCTGCAAGAACAGATCTGTCTTAAATTTAATCACTTTGTAGCGGGGCCAAGAAGTTGTGCCAGACACAAAACCGATTCCTACTGTTCCCAATTGAAAGGAAATGAATTGCTAAACATCCCTGAATGATCATGTTTAACATTTGCTCTTTAACCTGAGTAAAGAGATATAAATAATACGTATATCTTTGAATAAAGAGATGGGGTCTGGATAAAGAGATTAATCTAATCATACACTCCTCAGGTCTCGCCACGTGTGCATCATCCGTGGGTTGAAGAAGTACAGTACAATTCATGGGGCCTTCCACAATCTTACCCACTGAATAATGTCTGCACAGAGCTAAAGTGTCATTCAGTATAATCCAACTTTGTTTATTCAGGGGGGAAAAAGTCCCAGTGATTCATAGCTGCTGCTGCTTCTACTTCTTGTAGCCCATTTTAAGCCTCTATTAACCATGGCTTGAGGACTTGATGTGTGCTGACATAGCTTATTGACAAGGCCATGAAAGTCCTTCCATGTATCAGTCATAGTTCAGTAAATCTTGCATTCTTTTTCATAAATTTGGTTTTATTGAGGCAAACTAGATCAATGATTCTAGCCTGCTGAATTGCCAGGTTCTCAGTGTGGTCATGATAGCCTCCCAGCCAGAGACAGGACCTCCCAACCTCTCTAACAGAACACTTACGGCAGTTGCAAAGCTCATGTGCTTCAGAAGCACTGGTGAATTGGAAGGCAACAGGGATTGGGGTGGGTGGAATGGGTCCAAGAAGGGGTGGCATTGATGGCATCAGCGGCCCTGAATCTTAACCCCAAGACCAATTCCATTGGCATAGGAGGTCCATGGGGACTTGTGCCAGCAATTTTGCTGGTTCAGGTCTATCTAGATCCCCCCATGCCACAGAGGCTTACCCCACCCACCCCCCAGGAAGCAAGACCTCTGCAACTCCCCTCCCAGCAGGATGCAGTGTTAGCTATTTTGGCAGTGCTACATTGGCGGGGGGGGGGGGGAGAGAATAGGATTGGGCCCCTAATGCAGCAGCACTGTTAAGAGACGGGTCTAAGTTCAACTCTTGCTTCTACCAGGTGGCTTTAGGAAAGCCAGCCCCTGTCAGCCTCAGCTGTAATATGGGGGGGGGGGAACAGTGATACCCATTTCCTTTGCGATGAACTTTGCATGAGGGGGGACATGATTGAGACATACAAAATTATGCAGGGGATGGACAGAGTGGATAGGGAGATGCTCTTTACACTCTCACATAACACCAGAACCAGGGGACATCCACTAAAATTGAGTGTTGGGAGAGTTAGAACAGACAAGAGAAAATATTTCTTTACTCAGCGTGTGGTTGGTCTGTGGAACTCTTTGCCACAGGATGTGGTGATGGCGACTGGCCTGGACGCCTTTAAAAGGGGATTGGACAAGTTTCTGGAGGAAAAATCCATTACGGGGTACAAGCCACAATGTGTATGCGCAACCTCCTGATTTTAGAAATGGGTTATGTCAGAAGGCCAGATGCAAGGGAGGGCACCAGGATGAGGTCTCTTGTTATCTGGTGTGCTCCCTGGGGCATTTGGTGGGCCGCTGTGAGATACAGGAAGCTGGACTAGATGGGCCTATGACCTGATCCAGTGGGGCTGTTCTTATGGTCTTATGTTCTCATGCTCAGAAAGCACTACACAAATGCTAAACCATTGTTTCCTAGTCTAATTTGCCCAGAGCAGGAAGTGGAAGAACGAGATACCAGTCAGATGCATGGCTCCCCATTCCACCGCTTGTAATCTATGAAGCAACCCACAGTCAGGATGAAGAAAACAGCTAAGGAACCATTGACCTGGGGAAGTTCCTAAGCATCCGTGCCTTTAAGACCGGCAAATGATTGGCAAAAAGAAACTACTGGATGCTGTACTCCAGGCTGCAATGGGTCTACTTTGAGACAACACATTCCTGCAGAACCAGCCTCATGGAAATCATTCCTGGACCTGATAAATGACTCTCCTGAATAGGGTGTATATATGTAAATTAGCTCAGGCCAGGCAAATCAAATAGAAAAAGAAAAAAAATCTTTTTTTTTTCTGGCCTTTCAGATTTTACACAAATTGATTTATTTGCTGCTTCAGATAAACACAGAGCTAAAACTCCTGCATTTTTATAAACTGACGCCACCGGAACCATAAAACCTAAACGCATTGTGACTTATGCAAATAAACTTCATGCATCCCACAGGTGATTTTATGTAGCACTGCAAATTCTCGCTCCACAGAAGCACCACTCAGATCAGTTGTATTGAATTATTGTGTAAACCAGCATTCCCCAAATGGTTTAGAGCTGAGACCCACCTCGTCTGCCCCGGTGGGTCACAAAGTGATACTTCCTGTAGCATTGCAATACCTTCTTGAAAGGCCCCCAGAGGTTGGTTCTGGGTCACATGGGGCCGACAAGCCACTTCTGCGGGTATCATTCACTTCAACCACGTATCTAGACTTGCTGGCATCACCATGGAACATCTGCCTTAGTCCTGGGTTCGAGAACCTCTCTATGCTCACTGCTTTGTCACCCTCCTCTAGGCAGAGCACAGAGTCTGCCATTTGTCTCATTCCACTTTTCTTCTTCTTTTGCAGCTCTCTGCTGCTCACCTTCAAAGATGGTTTTCGTGGCCTGTTCACATTAAATTTGCTAAAATCATTTGTAAATGACAAAGCATGACTGTATTTCACCCTTGCAGGTCATTTTCTGGGGAGCAGGGACTCCTGGGAAATATGAATCACCTGCTGGTTTCCAAGTATCCCTCAGTGCACCTTTCATGATTTCTGCTCTAGGTGCCTCTTACAGACAGCTGTTTAGGTTGGACTAAAATAAGTAACCACCTGCTACAGATGGCAATAATTAAAGCAGATGCTTTTTATAGTTCACTATGGAGAAAATGAATTCACATCAATGCACCCAGTCAGAGGAATGCCCTGTACTTAAGTATGGCATAAAAGCTGCAGTCAGTGGCATAGCTATAGGGGGTGCAAAGCACCAAGTTTTGCAGGGAGCCTCACTGTGATGTGCAAGTGGCCCCTCCCCTTCCCCTTCAGAGCCATTCCGGGCAGTGGAAGGAACACCAAGTGTCTCTGACGATGAACTTCAACAACAGAATAATGCAATTGTTTGTTTACATATACACAAAAAGAGATTTAAAAGTGCACTTCATGATTACTAGCCAATTAATTGCTGTTCCAGTGTCCATTGTATTATTTACTATTTTTTTTAAAAAATTGCAATATCAACATGCATGGGTGCTCTACAGAATACCGTAAGGAAATGAGGAAGACCCCTGCCCCAAGGAGTTTACAATCTTAATTTTGTTAGTGGGATATGCAAAAAGGTAAAGGAAGAAAGCGCAAGGAAGAAAGGAGAGGGTAGGGTAGCAAGGACTGAATTTGAACATATCAGAGAGAACTATCTTAGACAAATGCCAAGCAAATATCGGAATCTAATAAAAGGAAGCTGTGCCTTCACACAATATAAGTTTCCATAGAAACACAATCACCCACCACCTCGAAGCAAGGCCTGCATTTTAAATCCATTTGTGTTCTTTCTAGTTATGTTGCATTCTGGGTAGATGCTTATTGTTTACTGCCATTGCAGTACCCTTTAAATGTCAAGGGCCAGTCCATTCTGTACTAAGAGTTTCACTTGTTATGGATGATAATACAAACACACTGAATGTGAGAGTCGGCAGTGTGCATACTAAGGAAGAAAATTATGTGGATGGCAGTGACATTGCTAGGCGGTGCAGGTCAGACTGGATGATGTGCACAGGGAGAGGGGTGACACCACTACTAGCCCAAAATTTTAAAATCTTGGTATTTATGAATAATACCATCATGTTATATATCATTTGATGCGTATTTTCATGTGGAACGCAATGAAACAAATTGTGTCGAAATATCTCTATTCTATCAAACGTTATAGCAAAAAAAAACAACCAGTAGGACGGAGCAATGGAACTACTTACTTCAGAGTAGATATGCGGAGTAGATATGTGAGGGTAGGAAAGGAGAGATCAAAGGAGACTTGGAGATATCAGAGAAATAAAATGAGTTCTTTGCTTCTGCCTTCACAGCAGAAGACCTTGGGCAACTACCTACCATTGCCTGAACAGACCCTCCTGACTAAAGAATTAACAGTATAATCCTATGAATGTCTGCTCAGTAGTGAGTTCCATTGTGTTTAATGGGGCTTACTCCTTGGAAAGTGTATACTGTACAGTGGGTCCTTCTCATCTATGGCTTTGGTATCTATGGCTTTGACCCAATGTGTCAGGAGGGCCCACAGAGGATCTTCTGAGTTGTGCATGAGTTCCTTGTGACTCAGAAAACAGGTTGGACCGTGGATTTCATTATCCATGGTTTTCATCATCATCCACAGTGGTCTTGGAAATGGAAACTCTATGGATGCTGAGGACCAGCCTGTATCGGATTGCAGCCTAAGTCAGACAGAGGTTAAAAGACAAGACATTTCAGACCTAATTGACAAATTATAGGTCAGAGTCTGATCCAACAAGAAGCTGACGGAACATACCAAGATCCAGGTCTACAGAGCATGCGTCCTGAGTACACTTCTGTACTGCAGCAAGTCATGGACTCTTCGCTCACAACAGGAGAGGAAACTGAACGCTTTCCACATGCGCTGTCTCCGACGCATCCTCGGCATCACCTGGCAGGACAAAGTTCCAAACAACACAGTCTTGGAACGTGCTGGAATCCCTAGCATGTGTGCACTGCTGAAACAGAGACGCCTGCGTTGGCTCGGTCATGTCGTGAGAATGGATGATGGCTGGATCCCAAAGGATCTCCTCTATGGAGAACTCGTGCAAGGAAAGCGCCCTATAGGTAGACCACAGCTGCGATACAAGGACATCTGCAAGAGGGATCTGAAGGCCTTAGGAGTGGACCTCAAGAAGTGGGAAACCCTGGCCTCTGAGTGGCCCGCTTGGATGCAGGCTGTGCAACATGGCCTTTCCCAGTTTGAAGAGACACTTGGCCAACAGTCTGAGGCAAAGAGGCAAAGAAGGAAGGCCCATAGCCAGGGAGACAGACCAGGGACAGACTGCACTTGCTCCCAGTGTGGAAGGGATTGTCACTCCCGAATTGGCCTTTTCAGCCACACTAGACGCTGTTCCAGAACCACCATTCAGAGCGCGATACCATAGTCTTTCGAGACTGAAGGTTGCCAACAAGTTACTGGACCCAGATGGCTTTCGCCCACCAGGGCACTGCCTGGAGTTGTGGCTGCCATGAAAGGCATATGGAGGGTGGCCACCTCCATATGCCTGCGGCAGCAGGTGGCTGATGCAGCTCATGAAGGCCAGGCTCAGCTTGTGGAAGCTCTGGGCAGGGTCATGCGGGCCGTCAACCCCATGGGGCAGTACCAGGAGAACATTCTGGTGGCTCTAGCAGAGACCCAACAGGGGGCAGGGTGACAATAGCAAGTGCTAGTGGATGTGGCTGCCCTGCTGAAGGAGCAGAATTGACTTTTGGGCATCCTGCCTCAGGGTGTAGGGCAGGGAGCTGGCTGCAGGTTTGGGCACCCCATAGGTGGACCTGGTGCCCTCCACCAGTGCCTTCAGGCATGTAGCTGAGGGGCTAGTCAGTAGGGTCCCCCTGTATCTTTCCTTGCCTCTCTTCTGTCTCCCCTGCCCTTCCCTCCTCCCTCACTTCACCACATGAATCCCATGAAAAGCCTCTGTGTGGTATGGGGTGGCAACGGTTGCTGTGAGTGGCTTAGCAATGTTCAACTGGCATGTGCCCAGGCATGCTGTATGCCAGGGTGGCGTTGCTGTGTGTGACCCTCCTGGGTTGTTAGTGGGCTGACCTGAAGCAAGGCATTGAGCTTCTGCTCATGAACAACTGAGTCACCGAACCAATGCTGATGGTGCAGCCATTGATGGCATCCGAGTGGCACTGTTGCTGGGAAGGCTACGCCAGGTTTATATTGAGCCAGATAAGATTTTCACCCCCCCCACCTACCTTCCTTGTATTGAAACCCCTTCTCCCTTTCCTTTCCACCCACTCACTTGGTAGCTGCTGCTGCTATTTTGATGCCAGCAAGCAGGTTTGAACGAGGTCTCTACTCCCTTCATGGGACCTACAGATATAGACCCAGGAAATGTAGTTTTCCCAAGGGCTAATGGATGGAACATACCAAGATCCAGGCCTACAGAGCTTGCGTCCTGAGTACACTTCTGTACTGCAGCGAGTCATGGACTCTTCGCTCACAACAGGAGAGGAAACTGAACGCTTTCCACATGCGCTGCCTCCAACGCATTCTCGGCATCACCTGGCAGGACAAAGTTCTCAACAACACAGTCCTGGAACGTGCTGGAATCCCTAGCATGTATGCACTGCTGAAACAGAGATGCCTGCGTTGGCTCGGTCATGTCGTGAGAATGGATGATGGCCGGATCCCAAAGGATCTCCTCTATGGAGAACTCGTGCAAGGAAAGCGCCCTACAGGTAGACCACAGCTGTGATACAAGGACATCTGCAAGAGGGATCTGAAGGCCTTAGGAGTGGACCTCAACAGGTGGGAAACCCTGGCCTCTGAGCGGCCCGCTTGGAGGCAGGCTGTGCAGCATGGCCTTTCCCAGTTTGAAGAGACACTTGGCCAACAGACTGAGGCTAAGAGGCAAAGAAGGAAGGCCCATAGCCAGGGAGACAGACCAGGGACAGACTGCACTTGCTCCCGGTGTGGAAGGGATTGTCACTCCCGAATCGGCCTTTTCAGCCACACTAGATGCTGTTCCAGAACCACCTTTCAGAGCGCGATACCATAGTCTTTCGAGACTGAAGGTTGCCAACAACAAATGGATGGAAGTGCTTCTAGGAAATATATTTGACCATGCAGTAGACACCAAGTTCAATGCTGAGCTCAAGGTACTAGTTGCAGTTGAAAGCTGTGAAATTGTTTCTCTCTGTTGTAAGCATGGAAGGACCTTGTGTTGATCCCCCAGCTGGGCATTAATCCATTAGAACCATAAACTCGTTTCAAATTCATTTTAGTCAAATTTCTTCTAAAACGCATTTCTCATCTGTCTTCTTGATGGTTGGGAAAGAAAGATGGAACCACCTCTCTTACTAACTCTTTGGAACAGAATCAATTTATGCCCTGCCTTCTTGAAGCATAATTGAATGATCACCAGTCTGAACTGTAAGTGACATGATTGTAATTAATTATACCACAATTGACCTCCGGTTCTGCATCTTGGCTCTCCTGTGCCCTTGCCAGGCTGGGACTGTAATTCCCCTCTAACTGACAAGTTTCAGTGGATAATAAGAGAACAATTTGACTGAAGATGGATTTTTTTTAAAGGTTTGGTTAATGTTGCTTAAATATAATTAACGATCAGGTCTGAGATTGGGAGCCTAAAAAGCCTTTGAGAAATCTTGACTAGATAGCGGAGGGAGAAGTCTGAATGACACTTAAACAGAAAACTGATTCTGGAAATTCAGATGGATGCCTGAACATGACTGATAAGCAGTTGAAAGGCAGGCAAAACAATGTCAGCAGAGGCTTAAAATAGCCCAGTGGAACTGCAGAGAGCAGGAGACTTTGTTGGGATGGTTCAGGACTTTGACAGCCTTTCTATATCAATGACATAGATCCCTAGTTCTAGTGACTTGAGTCACTAATCTCAGTTTGCCAGCTTAGCCAAGTTGCAAATTCCTGGCTACATCATTAATTTGGGGCCATTTTTCACAAAAGATGCAGTTAAGTGTATTATATCTTACACCAGTACTGTCTGATAGATGGTGGCAAGGGCTGATATCTTCTTCAATATTAAAGTTCTCTTTATTTTTTAAAGCCTCTGTCGTCTGCATGGGACATCTTTGGAAGTCCCTGTGGGCAGATGTCACATTTTCATTTTCAAGTTTTGAAACTGCCTTTGCATTCTCCTCTCCTCTTGACCTTCAGGGAAGAAACCTACGGGTGCATTCAAGAGTAAGTACTTAGGGCCAAATTGTGTCCAACTTTCCAGCACAAATGCAGCCCTGTGATAAGGGAACAAATATTCGGAGGAGGTCTCCATGATTTCCCCACCGCCACAGGATGCAGTGCATGCCCCATTGGCATGGCCTCACCAGTGCTGGAACGTTGGATAGGATTGGGGCCCTTCGTCATCAGTGAGAAAGTGAGGAAAGGATTGGAGCCCTGCATGCTGCAATTTTCAACATTTTCTTAAATGTTAAATAATAACATTATTTATTTATTGAATAAAGGCTCATGCGCACAAGTAGGTACATCACTTTAATTGTGATGATTTGGTCATTGGCAGGACATTATGTACACCACATCAGTCATGGCTTCTTTTACAAGCATTGACTAGCAAGTTTTCCTGTTCCCACCAACACCAGCCAGTTGATGGGCCAGGAAACGTATGATGTGATGGACCCAATTTATGTTACTGGTGGTCAGTGGCTGCACTAGGGTTTGCATCACCCAATGCGGGAGGCCATTGCATCACCCCTATGTTGGACCTCCTCCCATGCAGTGAGCAGGGCAACAACCCAGGTGGTGAGCATGTTGATGTAGATCGACCCGTCCCCACCGGTTTTTTTTGTTTGTAACTTTTCGTAGAATATAGCTATTTCAGCACGGTTTGCTTCATTGAATTCTGCATGAAATAACACATTGATTGATCTATAACATGAGGGTATTATTTGAAAGAAACCAAGATTTTAAAAATTTTGGCCAGTCGTGATGTCACCTCCCTGTGCGTGTCCGCTGATGCGGCCCGCACCCCTTAACAACGCCACTGCGAGTGTTGCAAACATGGGGTCCCCTTACCCTCAGGAGACTTTCAGCCCCTTAAACTCCCCCATGGGATGCAATGTAGCTGTTTCTGGTGCTGCTACATCATTGCAGGGAAGTTTAGGTAGGATTGGGCTGCCAGTCGGTAAAAAACCAGAAACAGGTGTGTGTCACATAATGACCTTCCACTTTACGGTGGATCGAATATACAACAATGGTCAAAGCACAACTAAGAGGCTCTTAATGAGGCACTCAGGTCTCCCACAGCCTGCAACAGAGTGTCTGTTTACACAACCAAGAGGCTCTGAATGCAAAGAATGTATTCATTTACTATAGTTCTATCATAAGAACATAAGAACATAAGAACCTAAGAACAGCCCCACTGGATCAGGCCATAGGCCCATCTAGTCCAGCTTCCTGTATCTCACAGCGGCCCACCAAATGCCCCAGGGAGCACACCAGATAACAAGAGACCTGCAAGGCCTCCTGGGAATTGTAGTTAAGAACATAAGAACAGCCCCACTGGATCAGGGCAAAGGCCCATCTAGTCCACCTTCCTGTATCTCACAGCGGCCCACCAAATGCCCCAGGGAGCACACCAGATAACAAGAGACCTGCAAGGCCTCCTGGGAATTGTAGTTAAGAACATAAGAACAGCCCCACTGGATCAGGCCATAGGCCCATCTAGTCCACCTTCCTGTATCTCACAGCGGCCCACCAAATGCCCCAGGGAGCACACCAGATAACAAGAGACCTGCAAGGCTTCCTGGGAATTGTAGTTAAGAACATAAGAACAGCCCCACTGGATCAGGGCAAAGGCCCATCTAGTCCACCTTCCTGTATCTCACAGCGGCCCACCAAATGCCCCAGGGAGCATACCAGATAACAAGAGACCTTCAAGGCTTCCTGGGAATTGTAGTTTAAGAACATAAGAACAGCCCCACTGGATCAGGCCA